>NW_006238919.1:6321709-6340577 GCF_000375325.1 Capsella rubella
CAGATTTTTTAACTACATGAAGTTTGAAAAAAAAAATATTAAAAACTAATTCAAAAATATTTTTTGATCATTTACAAACGAAGTTATTTTAAATTATTTTTTTCTAATCAAATAACTGATGTGGATTAATATATTTGTATCAATTTTTTTGTGTGATACCAATTAATAAAAAATGTATCATTTTTAAAAGTGATGTTAATTTTGTATCATTTTTTAAGTGATGTAAATAAAATTGTAAATACATCAGTTAAGTAATTGATGTGTTTTCATATTTTTCCATCAATATTTTTGAAATGATGCAAACCAATATAAATTTATATCATTTAAACTGAATCGATGTCAAACATTTCAATTATAACATCAATTATAATAATTGATGTTGAACCACATATTTTGTATCATTTATCAATAAATAATTTAAATTAAAATCATTTGTTTGAATGATACTATTTAAGTGATACAATTTACTCTTTTTCTTGTAGTGAAATTATAAGATTTTGCCTTAAAATACATTTACATGTGTTTATTGTTTGAAAACAATATTATAGTATTTTATTTAGTGTTTTTCTTTATTAACTAGATATAGAAATATACATAAATTTAATATCATATATTTATTATTAATTAAAAAACATCCATGCAGTAAAAAAACATCATTAACTAAGTTTAATTTTTAATTTTCCGCAAAACGCTAAATCTATTCTAAACGTTCAATTAGCTCCTAACAATTGTTTTAACAAAAATGTCACTTGAAAGAATAGTGAATAAAATAATTTGATCTCAATTCTTAAAGTATTCATTTAGCAACTAACTCTTGTGATTACTGATTACTATGCCTATAGAAAACAAAAAAACAAAAGCAAAACTGCATGTAAAAAGTAAGACAAGTGTCCTAAAGTATAACAATCTCTTCATGCTTTTCACACACTTCTACTTCTAATAGCTTACAAGTCCTCACCACGAATATTCTTTCCATGCATCAAACTCAATAAATGTTGAAAATATACAAAAATGGCGGCGTCATTATATAAATAGTAACAATCTTGAAATTGTCAATTTTGTTCTTTCCTTCTCTCATTTACAATATTTGCTATTTATTGCAATGTAATCTTTTATTATTCGTTTTCTTTAGTTAAATCATTTCTTTTTAGCTCATACACACATTATTGTTTCGATGCTTCCTCCTCCACTACTCCGGTTCAGAAAACTATCTTTCTCTGAGGATACCGTTAACCCTATAGCCAAACAACAAACCACCACCGAGAAACCAAAACGGCGTCGTTCCGGGAGATGTAGCTGCATGGACTCATGTTGTTGGGCTATTGGTTATCTATGTACGGCTTGGTGGCTCCTTCTCTTTCTCTACCACTCGGTTCCTGTCCCGGCTATGCTACAAGCTCCTGAGTCTCCGGGGACTAGGTTGAGTCGAGAAGGTGTTAAGGCGCTTCATCCGGTGATTCTTGTTCCGGGGATTGTAACCGGAGGGCTCGAGCTTTGGGAAGGTCGTCCTTGTTCTGAAGGGCTCTTTCGTAAACGTCTTTGGGGTGCTAGCTTCACTGAGGTTCTTAGAAGGTGACATAGTTAGACCGTTTTGTTTTGCTTTTCTTGGTTAGGTTTTGATAAATTAGAGAACCGGCTTGGTATTGTTCCGGTTTAGAGTTGTTCAATCTTGGTTAAGCTTGATTTCTTCTTGAATTGGCTTAAGGTACTGGCATGGTCTTTAGGAACCTGATTTGGTTATGGCCAAATGGTGGAGATGGTTTATGAACATTTGATTCAATTATAAATTTGAGAGATGATTTTAGGAAATTAATTATTCGTAAGATTTATATTGTTATAGTAAGTAGAAAAATAACTTCAAAATATATTATGTCCAAAACATGCAATAGGGACATATTTAATTGTATTTAAAACTATACTAATGCAATGAGGATATAATTAACTGTATTTAAAATTATACTAATTGTAGAAGATCAGATTTTAGCATAGAATTTTTTAAAAAAATTTCAGATATTTCTGGTTAATTATGGTTTTCAGATGGATTGTTGGTTATTGATTTATGTGATTTTTCTTGTTAGCATAATTTTGATATTATAAATTCTGACTTAATCCAGTTTGAAGTGAATACTTGCTAAATCATTATGTTGTGAGTTGATTTTTAGGCCATTGTGCTGGTTGGAGCATTTATCTCTGGACAGTGAGACTGGTCTCGACCCACCAGGAATCCGGGTCCGAGCAGTCCCAGGACTGGTGGATGCAGACTATTTCGCACCGTGCTACTTTGCTTGGGCAGTTCTCATAGAGAGTTTGGCAAAAATTGGATATGAAGGCAAAAACATTCATATGGCTTCTTATGATTGGAGACTCTCTTTCCATAACACTGAGGTATGTACTATATTAGATTCCTATATCACATTAACAACAATGGTAGTGAACGATGATAATGATATATAAGACATTGTGATGGTTACTAGCTACTTTTGTAAATGTAATAGATATATTGAGTTGTGTTTGGACTAATTGATAGTTTTGGTATTGGAACCGAGCAGGTACGTGACCACTCATTAAGTAGGCTAAAGAGTAAAATCGAGCTAATGTATGCCACAAATGGATATAATAGAGTAGTGGTGGTTCCGCATTCGATGGGAGCTATCTATTTCCTTCACTTCCTTAAATGGGTTGAAACACCTCTTTCTGATGGAGGCGGTGGTGGCGGTCCAGGTTGGTGTGCCGAACACATCAAAGCCGTTGTCAACATTGGACCTGCTTTTTTAGGTGTCCCTAAAGCCGTCAGTAATTTGCTTTCCGCTGAGGGAAAAGATATCGCTTACGCCAGGTTAGGACGTTTTAAAGTTTACTTTCAGTTGTTATGTTAGATTTCATAAGAAATGTTATGTTAGATTTCATAAGAAATGTTATGTTAGTTTTCGTTGATTTATTTAACGGTTTTAGGTTGTCTACTCACTATTTGAAATTATTTAATGGATTTTGATTGGCCACTTTTATGGTTTAGATCTTTGGCGCCGGGTCTCTTAGACTCGGAACTTCTTAAGCTGCAAACACTCGAACACCTTATGCGGATGTCACATAGCTGGGATTCAATAGTTTCTTTATTACCAAAAGGTGGTGAGGCAATATGGGGAGATCTGGATTCATACACTGAAGAAGACCACAATTGTATTTACTCCAAGAGAAAATCATCGCAACTATCAATAAATAATCTAAATAGACGAAATGACAGCGTTAGACCGGAGTCTTGGGTGAAAGAACCCGCAAAGTACGGAAGAATCATAGCTTTCGGAAAACAAGCATCCGAACTGCCTTCCTCACAACTAAATACTCTTAACATAAAGGTTATAAAAAATCTTGCCACGGTTTCCTGCCTTTACCGAGGTCGATGGAATCTAACTGCGTTCACTTTTCTCTTTATATGCTTAACAGGAACTGTCAAGAGGAGACGGTACTTCAAATGAGACCACATCATGTGGAGAGTTTTGGTCAGAGTACAATGAAATAAGCCGAGAAAGCATAGTTAAAGTAGCAGAAAACACAGCTTACACAGCCACCACTGTTTTTGATCTTCTCCGGTTTATATCCCCTAAGATGATGAAACGAGCTGAGGCTCATTTCTCACACGGCATTGCTGAGGATCTTGACGATCCTAAGTATGGACACTATAAGTACTGGTCCAATCCACTCGAGACCAAGTAAGTATATAACATTTTCCCATTGTCCTTTTTTTATATAGCAATATGCATGCTATCATGTTGCAAACGGGCTTGACCTCACCCACTCTGGTTTTGGCGGTTAAACATCAAACAAAAAAAAAACATTGGCGCCTTGGCGGGAAAGAAGGGCTAGGTTGGTCCCAATTGTCCCGTGTCGGGATCAGAAACGGTTCATGGCCAGTCTGGGGAGATCTTTTACCTGTGACAGTAGAAACACAATGGCTGGAATTTGAATACCTTGTTTGTTCCCCTAACAGATTACCGGATGCACCAGAGATGGAGATGTACTGTCTTTACGGAGTAGGAATTCCGACCGAGAGATCTTACATATACAAGCTCGCAACCTCATCGGCTAAATACAAGAGCAGCATTCCTTTCCGGATAGATGGATCGGTGGATGGAGATGAAGTTTGTCTTAAAGGAGGAACTCGGTTTGCGGATGGAGACGAGAGTGTACCGGCGATAAGTGCGGGGTTTATGTGTGCAAAGGGATGGAGAGGGAAAACACGGTTTAACCCGTCGGGGATGGAGACATTTGTGCGGGAATATAAACACAAGCCACCAGGAAGTCTATTGGAAAGTCGAGGAACGGAAAGCGGATCTCATGTAGACATAATGGGTAATGTTGGACTCATTGAAGATGTTTTGAGGATTGCTTCTGGAGCTTCAGGTCATGAGATTGGTGGTGATAGAGTTTACTCAAATTTGATGAAGATGTCAGAGAAGATTAGCATCAAGTTGTGATATAACATAACTAGGAACGTAACCAATTTTTGGCCTTGTAAAAAATAATGTAAATAAGAAATCTCTTCGTTTTCGTTACTAAGTTCTTAGTTTACTTTCTAACTGTATGTAGTTAAGAGTAGTTCATTTGTCTTAGGCTGTTCAAGATTTGTTGTGTGTTTACGGATCATACTCGGCCAATGAACATGAAACTGGAGATGTTAGATGAAGAAGATGGGGAAAAATGTTATTTAAATCCTGAACTTACAAATTTTGGCCATTTTAATTCTCAACTTCCACTGTTGCCATTAAAATCATAGAATTCTCGTTAACGTTATTTTAAATCACTATCTTCTGTTGACTAAGTCAGATTGAGCATGTCGTCAAATCAAATTCTCTAACAGAATTCTCTAATAGACGAGTTAACAGCCGTTTATGATCGTTAATCGATCTTTGTTAAGTCGAAAAATGAGGATCATAAGGACAAGCAACGTCGATTTGGGAATTTATGCATTTTGTTTAAGGCAGCACGACGTCACTTGTCCTTGTGATTCTCATTTTTGACTTAGTAGAGTTCTAGTAACGATCCTAAACGGATGTTAACTCTTCTGTTAGAGGATTTGATTTGACAACTTGTTCAATCTGGCTCAGTCAACAGAAGATGGTGATTTAAAAATAACGTCAACGAGAAGTATATGATTTTAATGGCCGCAATGAAAAATCTAGGATTAAAATGGCCAAAATTTGTAAGTTCGGGATTTAAATAACATTTTTCCCGAAGAAGATGTATATAAATGGTAATATAAATTATTTACCTTAAAGTTAAGCAGATTTCCTTATTACACTATGATATTAATAACAAAATATAAACTTTAAACAAATTATCTACTACTATAAATATCAAATTTGGTGATCATTATGAATAATTAGATAAATACCTATTGAAGAAATTGCTTATTAAATATAACAAATTCAGAGCTTTTTTATAGGCAGAAAATAGAAAACTGCATGGATTTGACCATCTTTGTAACCAAAGATACCAAAGAATAATAATGATATAGAAACCATTATATTTGAACAAAAAAAAAGAAAAGAAACCATTATATATCTTCTTTATTTAGGTATGCTTTGTCATTGTGTATTATACGTTACAAACTTAAGATTCTCACATTTGTCTTATAAATCCATGCTTTCTCTCAAACAAAAGAAATAACTCTCTCACAAACTGATCTTAAACTAAACCACACCCATGGCTTCCTCAACAAATCAAATTTTCATTTTCTTCGTGCTAGTCTTATTTCTCTATGTTCTCCAAACGTCGGCATCATTAGAAAACTATTCGTCCAGCGATGGACTTATACCATTCTCAGCTAAACATGTTACTATCGTCAACAAGTTGGTCTCGCATGCAATCTTGATTGTGCACTGTAGAAACAAAGGGGATGATTTAGGAGTAGTAAGACTCAACTGGAAAGACACTTTTGATTTCAGGTTTCGTGTCAATCTACGTAAAACAACAACGTACACTTGCAGTTTCGAGTGGCCTAATGGCACAGCTACGTTTGATATATTTAGAGCAGATAGAGACGACAATCCAAAAAGTGAGGCTGGAAGCTGCAAAGAATGTATTTGGTATGTAACTGAGGCAGGTCCATGTCGTATTAAGCGCGATGGTGGTCGGCCTCTATGTTTTCCATGGAATCCTTAGTTACTTAAAAGTTTTTGAGATAATATTTTGTAATTTTATCCTTTCGTTTTGTTTAGTAATGATAAATTAAAATAATTTTGATGTTTGAATTATGATAACATACTTTTCTTAAGTTTCGTTGTGATAATAGCTATCAAGTTTCTGAATTCACGTCAAAGGACACATCCACAAATGACCTTTAATGACAAGGCAATGTTTTGATATATAAGGATTAAGGACTCACGATTTTGCTTATTTGGTATGGTTCATCGAAGTAAACTATGTTTGTATGAATAGTTCCGATGCCTTACGAGTGCATTACGCGAAAACTTAAAAACATGTTATCGTCATATACTTAGAAAAACTATAACCAATAAAAATTAAAATAAAGTCACATTAATTTGATTTTTTCTAACCTTTTAAGATTTTCAGTTTTATATTATAGACCCCAATTTTATTTTAAATGATTTATACATATATGATTGGTTAAAAAGTTCACAAGCTAAAAGAGGTCTTCAAAATTTGAGACTTGAAGCCTTAAAAATGAGTGGCTAAAAATACAGAAATCCAAGTCTCATGGTTTTTAGTGAGATTTGAAAAGATTTTATAAAAGTCATATGAACTTCCCTAAAATCATCAAAATCATTTAAGAACTCAATAAAACTCAAATCTTTTAAAATTTCATTTTGAATACACCCCTCTTCATGTTGGTTGGTTTAACTCACACATTAAACAAAAAGCAACCACACTTGATTTTTTTGTAAGCACACAATCTTAGTTAAAAAAAAAAATACTTGCGATGCAAATGTCAATGAACATTTCGAATTCAACTTAAAGTAATAAAATTCTGTAGTGGAGTCAAAAATTGAGCACTAGATTGTTGAAAAGTGACAAAATAAAATCTATTAAATAATAAGTTGTTACAGTTTCCTCTAAAATTTTCATTCTCTCGAAAATAGGCAACCTAAAAATAAAGATTTTCGTTGTAAATATATATATATATAACTTTATTTGTGACCTCATAACTTTTAAATGGATATAAATGGATATAATTTTCCATTAGGTAGAATGTGTTTTCTTTCTTTTGATGAAGTAGAGAATGCGAGTTAGTGAGTGAGCTTCGTTGATCCTCACTGAACTCACAGTTTTGTGTCTCCATATATTCATTCACCACATTCAAGCTTTTAACTGTTCTGAGCAACAAAATTCTGAATCTTCACCTCAACCATCAAAACAAAACACACAAGTCTAAATCTTCTACTCGGAAAAAGCCAAATCTCAAACAACAAACCGAAGATGACAAGCCGAACAAATAACTTTGGGGGCAGTTTAATCATTTTAATGCGCGAATATCCCGGCCACATTGACGTCCTCCTCTTGTTGCCACCTTCTCTTCAGAGCCATCAATGGCGATATTACCTACACCAGCCTCCATTGCTTCTCTTTCGTCCTTTTCCTTTTCTCTGTTCTCATTTACTGCTGCTTCTTCTTCTTTATTTGGTTCTTGCGGTTTCAATGACGGTTCCAGTAATCTCGGGCCTGGATTGAACCATGGGTGTGTTAGGCATTTGGCGGCTGTCGGTCTCTTCTCAGGCACAAATTCAAGAATTGGGATTAAGAAATCTGCCATTGCTTTTGCGTCCAGCTCGCTGAAATCATACTTCTCCTTTAAGACTTTGCTGATTGGCCAAAACCGCAACCGCCGGATGTGCCTTAGTTCACCTTGTCGGTTGAAGAAATCCCGTGAGTATCGACCGCCTAATGCAATCTACAGTTGAAGACAAAACAGGCTCATCAAAAGGAAATTAGGCTGTACTATTTATCCAAGTTTCAATCATCAAAATGTGCGATCACATGCAAAGCGACAATGTTTATCAGCTTTACCTTCCTTGGCATCATCCCAAGAAGCTCCATCATCAGTGCCAGATGATCCTGAAACAAAGGCAACCAGTTTCAGACTGGAAATAAGAATGATACAACTTAGCTCTTTATACAAAACTGGCAAAGAAAAAAGAAAATATATGAAGGTACCTCATCGCGGTCATAGTTTTCGCCACTGTGAGGATCAAATAGGACATCTCCAGTGGCCAGCTCGAAACAAATACAAGCAAATGACCACATATCTGCTGAGGTTGAGTATTTTGATCCAAGAACAACCTCTGGACATCGGTACTGTCTTGTCTGAATATCGCTTGTGAACTGTTTATACGTCCAACAAGCATTCCCAAAATCAACTAATTTGCATTTGCACTCTATCTCACCCAGTAATTTCTTCCTTGTGGATCGGCTTCCTCTCCTATTACCCTGACTATTATTTTTTATACCCTTCTCTCTGGCTTCTTCGTCTTCCTTTGATCTTGTGGAACTTCCTTCTGACCTCTCCTCGGTAGAATTGCCATTTGTTCTTGCTTCTGAGTTAGAAATGATTTCATTTTCTTCTGAAGCTTCCTCTCCACCACACCCTTGAGCTACCACTTTCTTAGCTTTCTTACGGATCTTCTTTTTCTGATTCTTTGTCAAATCCCCATCGTATGTATAACTCTTAGTTTCAGGTTTAGCAGCTGCTTCAGAAACAACTTTTTCCTTGGTGGTTGGCAGAACAAGTGGAACACCTGATCTCCGAGCATCTCTTGATGGATCAATCGTAGACAGAAGCAGAACGTTCTCCGGCTTTAAATCAGTATGAATAATAGAGAGCTCACGGTGAAGATAGTCTAACCCAACCAAAATATGAAAACAGAGCTCTTTAACCATGTGAAGAGGGACCCCTCGGTAATCACTGTACTTGATAACAGACAACAGGTTATCTCCCAAGTACTCAAAAACCATACAAACATGTTTCCCATTAGGACCTGAATGCTTGAAATGATCCAGTAGCTTAACAACACATTTCTTATCACCCGAGTCACCTTCAGCAATCTGTTTCAAAATCTTTATCTCATCCATGGCTGCCTCAGTGTAATGCTGAGCGCTCTTCTGGACTTTCAAAGCTACATAACGCTACAAACAATAAATTTTCTTGCGTTGGTCAACGCTTTGAAATGTATAAAGAAAACAAAAGCAAGGTCCTCCAGCACAAAACCAAACAAGTATAACATACAAAGACAAGAAAGCAAAAGAAATCAATCTAAGTAAACACAAGGCTATAATAACACTACAGGTGTTTACCCGAAACAACGAATAGCCCAATCTTTACAGGGATCTGAAACTAACGCTTACAAACTCAATCTGACACGCTAGCTCATGCACATTATAAGTAAACCATAACTCAGACATGAAACTAAAGATCCATAAACTTCTCAACATATATTTCTACATTAATTCAAGAACCCCACTCAACCACATTACCGACACAGAGCAAACATACTCTATATACTAAGAAACATAACCAAAGCAATCATTTTTTCTTCTCTTCACACCCTAAATGAGTTCTCAAGAGAGTAAAAAAACAACATACCGATCCATGAGTGTCCCAAGCAAGCCAAACAGTAGAGAAATGTCCCCAACCAAGCTTACTCTGAATCACATAAACTCCATTCTTAAAAGTATCACCAACTCTCACCGCATGGTACCCTCCTTTCCTGTAATCCTCTGTTCCTTCATCCTCCGACGAGTACTCACTCTCGTCAACCACACGTCCGCCGTTTTTATCCTCCGCCATTGCCGGAAACTTCAGAGCAATCCCAAAGACCTCAATTCCAGGAATTTTATTTATCAAAGTTTCGATTTTTGCAGATACCCAGATGAGAAAAACAAGCGATTTCGAAGAAAAACCCTAAAAATTCGAACTTTTTGAACTGATGATGATGCAATGATACAAAATCAGACTAAAAACGAAAGATGATGAATTCTGGAATCTGATGATCATACAATTTGGTGACTGACTCGATCAAATTTGTTCAACGTGATGATGAATTGGGAATTTGGAAAAGTCTCGAGAGAGAGAAAGAAAGAGATCGTTGGGTGGTGTGTCTCGTTGGTTGGTTTGGTAGTTACAAATCGGGTTTTGTAAAATTAGGGTTTTCTTCTCACTTTAGATTCAATTTAAGAGAGAGAAACCGGTTTTAATTGGACCCGGTTTAACGGCAAACCCCGGTTAAATTGGACCCGGTTTAACGGCAAACCCCGGTTAAATTGGACCCGGTTTAATGGCAAACCAGGTTTAATTGGACTCGGTTTTAAGCATACACACCCTTTGTTCGATTTTATAGAGTTTGGGTGCTAGCAATGGGATTTTGAGGATTTGGGTGTTTTTATTTGTGGGTTTAATGTAGTTTTGTTGAATTGTAAGTTGTATAATTGAAGGGTTGGAATCGTTTTCCGTAATTACGAATCGAATTATGAATAAAGTTTGGATCTTTTGGGAAAAAGATTGATACTTTTATGTTGTATACTTGTATAATTGAATCGTGAGCTCTTTTGAAAATTTTGTTTTTGTAGAGAGATGGTTCTGGTGAACTTTAAACTATGTTTATGATGTTAAACTTGGCTTTGTTTCTATCATTGTGGATCAAATCACTTATTGTTATGTTTCTTAGAGCATTTGCATTAGCGTTATTAAGTTTCATCTCACACATTATTTATTTTAAATATAAATCGGAAAGACGATTAATGTGTAGAAACGTTCTTTATAATGGGACGAATATAACTCGTCTTTCTAGCCATGTGGCTATTGATGATTGGTCCGTGTTTTTAGTAGCAGTTGGTTCAAGTCTCTCTTTGATGAAAACTTAAATAGAAGAGTTAAGTAGCTACTGTGTTTGCTTTCAGACAACAACGTTTGAACCAACGTTGTTAAAGAGTTCTGACTTCTGAAAATATGTCGTAGTCTAGTATCTTAAGTCAACAACGTTTTATTAGTATGTTAGTTACTGTGTTTTTGTATTACCTAGCTTAGTGCTTCTGCTTAGTGTTTTATGAGTTTCATAATTTGGATAAGTGACTCATGCTTATTTTTTTCAATTAACCTAGTCCTAGTCGTTAATAGTCTCAAGTCTACGATGGGTCGGAGACTTCAGGTTGACCCGATCTCTCAACTAGCAAACCTTGTTATGTTGATTTAGTGACACATTCTACTAATCTCTAAACTTTGAATATAATTAACAGTTTAACACAAGAAGATATCATTAACAAATAGAAAACCAAAAAAAAAAAAAGACAGAGAGAAAACAGTCAAACACCAATAGGCACGTTTTAGGAATGCAACAATTGGAAGACAAGTCAACAGCAATTGGCTGCTTAATTCCACAAAAGCTATGGGTGAATAATTTCAATTTGTTTTTTTTCTTTAAGTGTTTGAATATTTTACAAGCATAAATATTTTTATATATACATATAAACATATATATATATATATACTATCCAGTTGAATGAACTAAATGGACAAATGCTTTATATGGATGTTGTTCGTTTGAATAAACTTTTATTTTGTTAGTTAGTTTATATCTCCATCTACATGATTTGCGGTTCGGAAAGAAAATATGATTTTGCAGTTTTGACAAAAAAAAAAACATTACTTTTAAGCTTTGGTGAGAAACTTATTTTTGCAATTTTGACGGACAAAATATGGTTTTTTGCAAGATAATTGTAAGAAAATATCTTTAGAATTTTGTATACAACTTGATCATTAGTTATTTGTTATTTTAACAGAATCATTTCCATCCAATGCTCTAATTAGGTTCAATAAAATAAAAAAATTGAAAATCTCCGGCAAAATTTTAGAGATCGTTGGTTCAAATAGCGCTTGGGACGAGACTATATAACATGTTCTGGTCTCGGACTTGAGAGAATGTATGGGTTTCGGCTTATAACCTTTTTGATTATTTTAAGAAAATAAAATAAAACAAAGCATAATAAACATCCAACAATCCTAGATCATTCTTTTGTCGTTGTCACAATTTCACGGTCATATCTTTACATGCACCACAACAAAAAGAGATAAGTGAGTGCTCACATATATACTCAGTAAGGTAATCCTCCCATATACAAACTATACACGAACAACAAGATACCACATATAGAAAATAATAAAACTAACCAACACGCCAAACATTCAATAACACCTTTATCATGCCTACACATCATCACAAAACAAGTTACTAAATCCCAATTACTTAAATAAATTCATGGTTCTGCACTCACTTTAATAAGATTATTCGAACAACAAACACAACAAAAAAACCCGTCCTCACTACTACAACAATCTAACAATACTTTACAACAAGCTACACAAACAAAAACAACCTAAAGCAAACTAAACATAAATATCATAAAAATACAGTTAACTTTCACCTCACTTGGTTATGTAATTTTATCTTTTAACATTGTCACGGAATTATTCATATATATTTTGTAAGAGATCTCTTACAGCAAACACTGTCAGGGAATCATCACTAATCAATAACACATTCTTTAATCAATAATCAAATCTTATGCAACAACTTTTTAATTTTATCAACTATAATATTACTATTCAACATAATATATTATAATTTTGCACGTTCTTGTTTAGCAAAGAGTTGAAAAAGTCCACATTATTGGGCTACCTGTCTCCAATAAAAGTTTATCAAGATATATGATTCCCTGACAATGCTTAAAATATGTTATCCACTGTACATTTCCTAATTAAACTATTCTTTTGCTGCAATATACGTTTAACAAAACGAGGCCAATATGTTTATTTAATTACACCAATTTGCAATATAAAGTAAACCACAAAGTCTTCCACTTAGAACATCACAGTCTTTAACACATCACAAGACAAAAGAGATCAAAGAAAGAGAGAGAGAGAGACATGTCGACTACATACTCTATGCTTGGTGGTGAAGGTCCTGATAGTTACAGAGAACATTCGAAATACCAGGTTTGTTGTATACTAATCTTTTTTTGCTAATTCAAGAATCATATATCTCTTAAGTTTTGAGGTATTGATTGTTTTAAGAATGTGTTTGGATCATAGGGAGCATTGGTTATAGCTGCAAAGGAGAAGATCAACGAAGTGATCTCCGCGAAACTCGATATAGACAGTAGTTTAAACCTCATTAACGTAGCGGATTTCGGTTGTTCCTCTGGACCGAACACGTTCAACGCGGTCCAAATCGTTATTGATGCTGTGGAACAAAAGCATAAAGAGAAAGAGTTCCAAGTTTTCTTCAATGATTCTTCGAACAACGATTTCAACACTCTATTCAAGACACTTCCTCAAGGTAGAAGCTACTTCGCAACCGGAGTACCCGGTTCTTTCTTTGGTCGTGTTCTTCCAAGAAGTAGTCTCCATTTAGGAGTTTCTTCTTACTCACTCCATTTCATATCCAAGATTCCAAATGGAATCAAAGATCGTAACTCCCCTGTTTGGAACAATGAGATACATTGCTCTGGATCTTCAGAAGCCGTAGAGAAATTGTACTTCGATCAATACAAGACCGATGTTGGAAGTTTCCTTAACGCGAGATCTCAAGAGCTTGTGTCCGGTGGAATGCTATTGCTTCTTGGATCATGTCGTATAAATGGAAATAAATTCTTTGAATCCGTTGAAGGAATGATGATTGATTACATTGGAACTTCACTTAACGAACTTGCTAAACAGGTAAAAATTATATATATACTCTTCTAATCATAATATTAGTACTAATTGATACTAACATGTTACATTTCTTTGTTTCTTTAAATCAAAAGGGTTTAATAGATCAAGAAAAGCTTGATGCATTCAAATTGCCTATCTATGCTGCACAAGAGGATGATTTGAAGCAAATCATCGAGGCAAACGGGTGTTTCACGATCGAGGCTTTCGAAAAGATTACTCACGGGAAAGGCGAGTATCCGTTAGACACAAATTATTTGACGCTCGCGTTTAAGGCCTCTCTTGGAGGATCTATAGCTGCGCAATTTGGCCAAGATGCTATGGAGAAAACATATGAGCTTGTTAGCGAGAAGACAGAAGAAATGCTTCCTCAATTAGCCAAAGCCAAACCTGGAATCCAGTACCTCATTGTGCTTCGAAGAAACTGATTCTCATGATCTGTGTTTAGATCTGTGAAATGAAATGAAGCTGAGACTTTAATAATGTGGTTACAATGATGTGTGTTTTGTTTACAATATTTTCCCAACAGCTCTTTTGTTGCATTACTGTTATTTCTATCTTAAAGTTTTCAGTGCTTTGTCTATTCAATAACAATAAATAATGGACTCTTTTGTCTCTTTTCCACTGTCAGTTATAGACTTTCAAAAGGCTTATCCAAAAGAGGCTGATCCAAATTCCAAAGGCCCAGCAGATGAACCCAAGAAGCCATACTAAGATTATTCAATTGTTATTTTCTTTTGCTAGCTACTTCTCTTCTATTTGTAAGGTAGATTTTTGCAATACTAATAACTAATAATAAGCATATAGTATTGCAACTAAAACATTCATCACAGTCACACACCAAGATTGCAAAACATGTATGGTTTGTTTATAAGGGAGCATTGCTTAGTGCTACAAAGGAGAAGGTCAACGAGGCTATAACCACGAAGCTTAACTAGATTATAAAATCCCAAATTAAGATAAGAGATACGTATTATGCAATCGGAGAAAAAAGACAACAAACTAAAACAAAAACCATTACTTGTGAATTAAGAATTGATGTCAATGTTTAACAAACCAAAATTACTCCGCGGTGTATCACGGATCATCATCTAGTATTCGTGTATTTTTGCCGATTTTGACAAAATAAGGTTTCAGATTTAGGTTAAATTTTACTTCAGCTTGTGATTTGTCTTTAACATATGAATCAATCTTAATCTGTGTGAATATATATTCCTCAAAAAAGCATATATGGAATTTAGGGATGAATGATGAATCAAAGTATCAAACTGTTAAATGAGTTTAAAACTATACGTACTAAAGACTATACTTTAACATGTGCACCACAATGTAAATTTTTTTATTTCTTCTAAATTTACAGTTATATTTTTTTTTTATAGAATTTAGATATTTTGTTGGAGTTTGTATAATAATTATTAAAATTGCATAATACCATACTTTTTATATCACTTTGATTCAAGATGTCTTATATTGATGTTGTTAAAAATAGCAAGATGAAGACTTAACCCATATTAAAGTATCAAATTAATAATATTTTAATTTTTAGTAATAGTGATTCAAACCCGTCCCGTCATACAACTCGTCATGTAATATACTTTGTCTATGTTAATTAAAAGTTTTTATTAAGTTTAAATATGAAAATTCTAATATTGACTATATATGTTAAAACTTAAAAAAATTGACGTAAAATCAAATTTAATGATATACAAACTTTAAAGTTTGGATGTTTTTCCGATAGAATTTGGATACAACGAATAATTCTCTTATTATCAACTTGTTTACCTATCTTAGGTTTAGGGTCATGATCATATGCGGTTGGAGGAGGTAGGGAATGAACAAATCCAGGGTAAATATATGACAAACTAAGATTTAGAAAAATTCCACTACTGACTCTAAATGGTGAAGGGTCGCAGCCACAAGTGGACTAGTGTATGTACTTTGAGGAAGACCTGTAGAAATAAAGTGCTCAATACTTTGTTGAGTTGTCAGCGAATCTGATTCCCTTTATGTTCATTCGGACTAAATTCATTTTGATGTATAGTATGATTTTGAATCATTCTCTAAACATTTTAACCGATTTAGGATGTTGAACACACAAACTTTTATATTAAGCGAGTGAAATATGTCCATTTTAATAAGGTTCGAATAAAAAGTATGCAAAAAATTATAATTTCATATATTTTATGTTTTATATGTGATATAAAGCAACTAAAAATAAAATCAAACAAATATGATAGGAGAATTACAGTTTTAAATTCTGAATTTTTTTTCCAAATATCTAGATTAATTCCATTTTTACCTTTTTCTAGCTATTTTCTATTGATTTTTAAAGATATTATATTAAATACAATAACATTTTTTGTAACTGTTTTAAATATGAAGATTTTTTCATATATATACTTAAGAAAATACTAATATAGAATTCTTAAGAAATCAAACCCATGCACGGAATATATAACTAAAAATCCCATGGTATTATGAAACACAATGGAAAATCGTGATTTTTATGGTCAAACATGAAAAAGGGATATAAAATTCGCACGTTAAATATTTAATGAGATGACAAACTTGAAAATATTTTTTTAGACCTTTCTACTATTATTTACAATTTTAATTTTAATTTTATTTTTAAAACTGAATAAATATGACATTTTTATTTAATTTGAAAATGGTTGAATATAATTATAGTTAGCAATAAATTTATACTACAAGATATTATAAATATTTTTGTGAGAAATACTCTTATCACATTAATGTTAATGCTCAACTACACGCCATTTTAAGAAGTTTCCCATAATATCAATGCAAATATATTAAAACCTATATGAACTACTATTCAATAAAATAGTAAACATTATAAAATAATAAGACTGAATTTTAAGTCGATCAAGTAGTCTTATTAGTAATATAAAATCATAGTTCCTTTTTAACATAATTCTCATCTATAATTCCTCTCTATATTTTGCTGGTATCAACTAATCAGTGTGTTGAATTGCTAAAGTAATATATTAGGGTATCCTCTAATATTTTTCAAACAGTCATACAAATAATTTATAAGTTTTCAACATTTAAAATTGTATCACATTTAAAAATGTATCATTTTTTATAATTTCATAAGCTGCGAAATTGTGATAGAAAAAATCATTACTTATAGATTAAAATTTATGAATTTCTTATGCATAAATGAATTCATATTATAGTTTTTTTACATCTCTTCAAAATATTTTTTTTTTAAATCGAAAAAAATTAATTTATTGCATTCAGAATTTTAATTTTATTCGTATTAATTTAATTTAGTGCATTTGTTAGAAAAGTTCATTTTTAATACTATTTTTTGAAAATATTCCTTTAGAATTTGAAAAACTTGCAAAACTTATATATCTGCAATGAGGAAGATTTCCAAGAGAATAGAATGCATGTGAATTAAAATTGAATCATATATTAATTGTCTTAATCATTTTAGCCGCACCCTACACGTGCATAAGTGGAAAATCTTAATCATTCCTCTCCTTCTAAGCTTGATAACATGTTTAGAAAAGATTTCTGATAAGCTAAATTTTTATTGTCTTAATTAGATTTGCTTCAACCAAATCGACTAAACCGGTATGAACGTAGTATAACTACTTCTCTTAATTTGGTTTGAAGCCTAGATTGTAGGTTAGTGGAAGTAAGTAATTTTTTTTTTCATTGAATCATTCATATTCATATAAATAAATAAAAACTACAATCAATACATGATGAAGTGACAAAAGAAAAATACAAAAAACTCTATATAAAAATTTATAATACATTGAAATTGAATCAAAACAATCACATTTGTCAACAAAGCTTTCAAAACTAAATTTGAGTAACAAATTTCCAAGCCACTAAATTAGTACCGTTTAATTTTGTGATTATCAAAGTAGCACTAAAAAAAATCATGTGTTAAGACTAGTAGCGCTATTCTTTTTTAGACATTGGTTTTATAAATTCAACCCACATAAGTACAATATGAACAAAACATTTAATTGCATATCCACAAATCCAAATCTTTATATGAAAATAGATTCGTTCGTCGAATTTAAAGCGAGAAAATTCTCCAAATCCAGTTGAGAATAGTTTATAAATTACACATGACCTAAAATTTCTATTCACCTAGATCTAATTAAAAAAAATCGAATTATGTTTCCAAATTTGATTATAAACTGAAATTAATAGTTGACTTTAAATATTTAAATCATAATTTCTGACATCTCTTTGTGATTGAGATCCATCGTCGTTCTATCCGTAAGATTTTGAGATTGCGCTAGTTTCTTTTTCTTAAATGAGTTTGGGTTGAACAATACTTTTGAAAATGATAATATAGGGAAGTTTTAAAAAATTTAAAAATATATATATATACTTCTATCTTAACTTAAATTTTCCTATATATATATATATATTGGAATTTCTACTTCTATCTTAACTTAAAACTAGAAACGGACCCGCGCTACAGCGCGGGGGAAAATATTTATCTAATATATAATTAAAAGTTATAATAAAAGAAGAAATCGAGTATATGAAAACTTTAAATGATTCCACTTGTAAAATATACACGCTTATATTGTATGTATGTTTTAACAGACCAACTCTTAAAAAATGTTTTTAAAAAATATTAATCATAACCCGTTTGACTATATGATTGTGAGTTTACAAACCAGTCGTGTATTACTAAAAATATCATCGACATAAATGCATAATATTTGAAAAAGCATTATCCAATGAAAGTGATTGGAAATGCCAATATATACCAAAAAATAAGAATAATAAATCATTCACTTGCAAATTCTAAAATAACAAAAATGCAAATGATAAACTTTATGATATAGATGAACCATGTTAATAAAGAATTGGGATATGGAATGATCCAGTTTTTTCAAATAAGGAACAAATGATTTGGGTTGATGGATATCTGTATTGATCGAGCTTTAGTTGTCTTGGAATTCAAGTGGTCTTCCTTTGTTAAAACTTCCTATAATATCGTGAGACTTGTTTTATGGGCCGAATTGGCGTTTGTAAGCATGTCTTATTAACGAGACCTATTTGGGGGGTCTTATGGAGGTCCTATGGGTTGGAATATGTTATGACGATTTGGAAGGAGATTCTTCATGTTAGCATATTTTTCTCTGATTT
>NW_006238919.1:6344431-6401770 GCF_000375325.1 Capsella rubella
TTAATCATATTTCCAAATGATTAACCATTATATCAAAGATTACAAACTTATTTGGTAATTAGAATATTATCTAAATATTAAGATCTTTTTTAGGTGATGAGAAACGTAATTACCTTAAAATGTGCAATTGTTATTCACCATTTATATTTAATTATACACAATTAATTTAGATTTCTAAAATATGCATGTATCATTATTATAGTTTCCTAAATAAGGGGAATTTTTAGTAATTGATTTTTTTTTAATAGTTAATGTCCATATCCAAATTTTAGTCCAAAAATTAAGTATCGATCATTTTAATTTCGGGTTATTTTTCTGTTTTTAACCCGACCCGGAAGTACTTTTGTACTTCTCTTTTACTATAGTAGGGATTTCCTAAATTTAATAAAATCTTATATAATAATTGAAAAAATAATTATAGATTGATATAGATTATAGTTTTTTTTTATAAAGCAAAATAGATCATATATAGATTTTAATGTACTCTAAAACAAAAAATGTAAATTTAGTTGATTTTTTGGTATTTTTCATTGCAAACAAAATTGTAGATGCCAAAATCTATGTGCCATTGAACGATCAACGTTCTTATTTTGCAATGTGCCAAAATTCTCCACGTGTTAAACCCATTTGTTCACAGTTTCTCGTTACAAAACAAATGGTATCGATAGCCACGCGACATTATTGCATACTTGCACGCAAGCTCTTCTTCTTCTTCCTCTTCATTCTTCTCGCTTATTTCAGAAGCTTCATATAGATTCATCAAAACGAGTAAACAAACAATATCAAAATCTCTAATACAAGTTAGAGAAATGTCAGTAGTTTTACTCTCTTCTACTTCTGCAACAATCACCAAATCCCAATCCAAAAAGATTCCCTTTTTATCTCCCAATTCCGCAAAATCTCCATTCAAGGTCTCGTTTTCTCCATCAAGGTCGAAACTTTTCAACAACCCATTACGCGTGGCGGCGCCGCCGTCTATACCCACTTCGGATCCGGCGGAGGAGAAGTGGATCGAAGAAGAGTTCGGTGGAGAGAAGGAAGAGGAAGGGTCTGAGTTCAAGTGGAGAGATCATTGGTATCCAGTTTCTTTGGTTGAGGATTTGGATCCGAATGTGCCAACCCCGTTTCAGCTCTTGGGTCGAGACCTTGTCCTCTGGTTTGATCGGAATGATCAGAAATGGACTGCCTTTGATGACCTCTGCCCTCACCGGCTCGCTCCTCTATCTGTAATCTCTCACTCTCTTGGAACAAGTGGTTTAATTTGGTGTAGTGATTTGGATTAGAAGAATAAAGTATTGGATATGATTGTTTATTGTAAAGTATTTTAAACTTAGGTCAGCTTCAGAACAAGTTTAGAATATAATATTAGGATCAGCATCAGAACTGTTATGTGTAGACTTTTGCTAAGTTTGAAGCTTTCTATAAGTGGTAACAGAAGTTTTGAGCTTTAATAGTTTCAGGACCTTTGCATGATATGTAGAAGTAGATGTGTAATGTGTTGACGCATTGTGGTTTATGTAGGAAGGGAGGTTGGATGAGAATGGACATTTGCAATGTTCGTATCATGGATGGTCCTTTAGTGGGTGTGGATCTTGTACTAGGATTCCTCAGGCTGCTTCTTCTGGTCCTGAAGCTCGTGCTGTAAAATCGCCGAGAGCTTGCGCTATTAAGTTTCCGACAATGGTGTCTCAAGGTCTTCTCTTTGTGTGGCCTGATGAAAATGGCTGGGACAGAGCTAATTCAATTGAACCCCCTAGGTAACAAGCGAAACTATTTATCTTATTACCTTGAACATAGCGTATTGGTTTTATTGCCAGACTTATGATAAAGTAAATGCTTTGATCTATATTGTTTTAGGTTGCCAGATGATTTTGATAAACCGGAATTTTCAACGGTGACAATTCAAAGGGATCTTTTCTATGGATATGATACCCTCATGGAAAATGTATCTGATCCTTCCCATATAGATTTTGCTCATCACAAGGTGTTTTTCTTGTTCAAAGCTCCCAATGTGTTTTAGTTTTTGCTAAGGAAATTTATCCTTAGCTGATGATTTCGTGTTGTAAACAGGTTACCGGAAGAAGAGACAGAGCTAAACCATTGCCGTTCAAAATGGAGTCAAGTGGGCCTTGGGGTTTCCAAGGTGCCAATGATGACAAGCCAAGGATAACTGCAAAGTTTGTTGCTCCTTGCTATTCTATGAACAAGTGAGTCTTGAGTTTCCTCAAAAATTCATAATAAATAGCTAGGTGACAATTTCATACTTAATGCGGCTGTGTACGTTTGTCTATAGGATTGAGCTAGATGCAAAGCTACCAATCGTCGGTAATCAAAAGTGGGTAATTTGGATTTGCTCATTCAATATACCAATGGCTCCTGGAAAAACCCGCTCCATTGTTTGCAGCGCCCGTAACTTCTTCCAATTCTCTGTACCAGGACCTGCTTGGTGGCAGGTAAAACAAATTTGTATTCCGTCTCTTATTCCGATTTTACCTGCATAAGTTTGCTTCTGACACTGCTCCTTGTTAGGTTGTACCAAGATGGTATGAACACTGGACTTCAAACTTAGTCTACGACGGAGACATGATTGTACTTCAGGGGCAAGAGAAAGTATTCCTCTCTAAAGCAATGGAGTCACCGGACTACGACGTGAACAAACAGTACACAAAGCTCACATTCACTCCAACTCAAGCTGACCGTTTCGTTCTAGCCTTCAGAAACTGGCTCAGACGGCATGGCAAGAGTCAGCCTGAATGGTTCGGCTCAAACAAGTCTAACCAACCTCTCCCTTCCACTGTCTTAACAAAACGCCAGGTGAGCCATCAATCATGCGTCCTAACATTATTTGATCTCTATATATACAATCACACATGACTGAAAATGCGGTAATTTGAACAAACAGATGCTGGATAGATTTGAGCAGCATACACAAGTCTGTTCCTCATGCAAAGGAGCTTACAACGGTTTCCAAGTCCTCAAGAAGTTTCTTGTTGGCGCGACGGTTTTCTGGGCCGCCACAGCTGGTGTTCCTTCTGATGTTCAAATTCGGCTGATTCTGGCTGGTTTATCCCTGATTTCAGCTGCTTCTGCATATGCTTTACATGAACAAGAGAAGAACTTTGTGTTTAGAGATTATGTCCACTCTGAAATCGAATAGATATGTTGTATATATGTACAATCATCATACAAACATTGTAAATCAAAATCCAGAGATACTTTTAGCAGTTTACATCTACACTTGTGTCATACTGTAACAAGCCCCAAATTTTGAACTTTTTGATACTAAAGAGGCCTACATGGCTACATCTCTCTAGTCTTTCAAAATTATTTAGCCAATGTTGGGTACAAAATCTATCCTTTATAAACTTGAAGGAAGAAAACGAAAAAGAAGAATAATTAAGGGGTCAAACTGGAAACATAAGAAAAATATTCATCACTTCACCTTGATACGGAGCAAAAGCACACGAAAGCTGATAAGAAGAAGATAACACTACACTGCGCTCTTATCTCTGCTCGGAACTGAAATCAGCTTTTGGCAATGGCTTCATCAACAGCTTTGTCTCTCTCATGGAGCTCCTCGCCTTGTTGGGGTCACAGCTTCAGTAACGTCGCAAATGAAACCCTAAAAGTATCAGAGCGTAGGTTCAATTTTGAAGTTGTTTCCCAGAAGAAAGCAAAGAAACTTCGAACGGTATAAAGTTATTACCTTTCATGAGTTTCCTTGAAGAATTCGATTTGGGTTTTAGTTACTTTTTGATTTGAGCTTGTGGGTTCTGAGAATTTTGATGGAGGTGAAAGCAAAACTTAAAGGAGCTTAATTTATGGGCTTAATGCAAAAAAGACAGTCTTTGTTCATGTTTAGTGTATAGAATCAAAATTATAGAAGTTAGCTCAGTTGTTCATTCAAATGTAGATCATCTGAATGTTCTGTTATGAAATTGGAATGCGAGGAAATGGTGATTTGAGTTTCAATGAAGACAACTTTGTATTACCAATTTAGCTTAGAGATAGTAATGAGATATTGGGTTGAAGCTTTGTTTATGTGTGAAGAAGTGGAGTGAATGAAACACAATTGGTAATCTTGGTTTTGTTTCTTTAAGGTGGTCTTGAAAGAGGACGTGACAGACTTGGGAAAGCAAGGGCAATTACTGGACGTGAAAGCCGGATTTTTCAGAAACTTTCTTTTGCCCACTGGAAAGGCTCAGCTTATGACTCCACTTCTGCTCAAGTAATCTTAACTCTTAAGTCACTTCAGCTTTCCAACATCCATTCGCATAGCGAAGTCTATCTTACTATCCGGTTTCTAAGGCCTTGTCTTTTGAGAGAGTTTGCTATACTGTTGGAAGATCAACAAGAGATGATGCATTTCCTGTTTTTCGTGTTGGTTATTGTTTGCAGGGAATTGAAGATGGAAGACGAACGGATAGAGGCAGAAAAGCAAAGGGTAATCTGAGATGAATAAGTTGATTGTTTTATTTGCTCATCATGTTAAGTTTGGTGTTTGAGTGATCACCAGAAAGCTCTATTATGTAATTATTGAGTTTAATCTGAGAATTTTGTGTGTTGTTTTTTCACTTTGCGTGGAACCTCTTTGCAGGTGAAAGAAGAGGCGCAACAACTAGCCATGGTATTTCAAACCGTTGGGGCGTTCAAGATTAAACGTAAAGGCGGTAAAGGAAAACTGATATTTGGATCGTAAGTCTTGTTCAAGCAAATCCTGATTTTAATTGTCTTGGGAATCATGTATAGCCTCTACTTTAACTTTAAATTTTCCTGCAGTGTCACAGCACAGGACCTCGTTGACATCATCAAATCACAGCTTCAAAGGTAACATAACACAAAAAAACTTGCAAGCTTTTTCTTGCGGTTTCATTGTATCATTCTGCATTTGGTTTTTACTGTTCTACGAAGAACCTAATTTAGTTTCCTCTGCTTCCCTGTGACTGGATTTTGCAGGGACATAGACAAACGCCTTGTCTCTCTCCCAGAAATCCGTGAAACCGGAGAGTACATTGCGGAACTCAAACTTCACCCAGATGTCACTGCTCGAGTTAAGATCAATGTTGTCGCCAACTAAACCTTCAATGATTCAAGACTCCTACTGCATGCCAAGGTATTTCTTGATTCTCCATGATCAGGCAACTATGTTTTTCATAAATGGAAAGAGACGTTAGT
Organism: Capsella rubella; assembly: GCF_000375325.1. Lineage (NCBI taxonomy): Eukaryota > Viridiplantae > Streptophyta > Magnoliopsida > Brassicales > Brassicaceae > Capsella > Capsella rubella. Next base: position 6,349,607 of record NW_006238919.1, read on the forward strand.
GTTCTCTTAATTCACCTGGAAATAGGTAGTTAAACCCATATTCTGAATCCTCAACAAGAATATTGGCTGTTGAATGTAGTTTTTCGTTTAAGGTTTAGTCGCAAACGTAGACGCTGATACACCGTTGCATTGTGTTTGGTGTTTTGAGGTTGCAGGAACATAGAGAAAGGGAAAAGAGAGAGGCCAGTTTGTGAAGTTTTAAGTTTTTCTTGTAGATCTTTGCTGCATTTTGTATTTTTGCTATATTCTAAGTTAATTTTGGAATCTGAATATTAACTATGATCTTCAAATTATTATATTTCCTTGAAATTATATTGTATTCATTTGTCTGTTAAAGTGATGAGAATGATCAAATTAACACTTAACAAGCTGTTAAAAAACTAACAGAACCAGAAACCTGTAAAAACTATGTCGCCGTCTCTATTTGCCACAGGATTGACTATTTTTAGAGAGTTGTTGTCTTTTTATGACAAAACCCAGATGTTTTGTTTGTTTCACTGCTTCTCTCCAATTCTGTTACCTAAACCTTCTTTTAGAACAGATATAGCTCTTCATTCGATTTTTTTACAATTCATAATCATCTTGTTTCTATCATCATTGTTCTTGTTAAAAAAAAGTTTTGTTCAATGGAGTTTGGAGATGATAGGAACTTGTACCTGAGAGATACATGGAGAGATGCAAACATGATCTGCGGTGTTTTGCCTATTAACCCGAGCTCGACCGGGCTGTGGCCATCCCCGAAGCTCGATGATCCTAAGGCGAACATTGAGTTCTGGAATTACATGTTTCCACATGTTCATATTATTTTCCTCATTGTTACCGTTCTCTGGCAATTCTTCCATTTCTTCCTCAAGCGTCTCGGCATGATTCGTTTCACCTCCCATATGCTTGTAAGAACTTGACTCAATCCTTGAATCTTCAAATCTTCCCTTTCCTTAGTTTTTCATTGCATATGTTTGATATTTGAATGACTCAAAACTTGACCAAAGTCTATATGTTTGTGTTTTAAGTTATTTTTCGGGTTTTCTTCGTTTAATTCTGTCTGTTTTGCAGACAGGGATTCTCCTAAGCAAGTCATTTCTGAAGGAGAATACAGCAGCTAGAAATTTCTTCTCGTCAGAAGACTACAAAGAGAGTATGTTTGGTCTCGTGGGTGCGTGTTCCTACATGATGTTTTGGTTCTTGATGGGAGTCAAAATGGACTTGGGTCTGATCCGCAGCACAGGGAGAAAAGCTATAGCTATCGGTCTTTCTTCGGTGTTACTCTCGATAATGGTTTGCGCCTTTATCTTCTACTACATCATAAGAGATGTAGGGACGAAAAAAGGAGAACCAAGTCTGGATTTCTTTGAAGTCATCTTAATCTATTTGATCCAATGCCTTTCGTCGTTTCCTGTCATTGGAAACCTTCTTTTCGAGCTTGGGCTCCAGAATTCAGAGCTTGGCCGTCTTGCCATGTCTTCAGCAGTGATCAGTGACTTCAGCTCCTCGATTCTCTCAGCGGTTATAGTCTTTTTAAAGGAACTCAAGGACGAGAAAACTCGGCTTGGATCCGTTTTCATCGGAGATGTTGTTGTTGGAAACCGTCCTTTGAAGCGTGCACTCACAGTGGTGTCCTTTATCTGTTTTGCCATATACATTTTCAGGCCATTGATGTTCTTCATTGTCAAGAGAACGCCTTCTGGTCGTCCCGTAAAGAAGTTCTATATATACGCAATCATCATTCTTGTCTTTGGATCAGCCATTCTTGCAGACTGGTGCAAACAATCTATTTTCATAGGACCTTTTATATTAGGCTTAGCTGTTCCACACGGTCCACCTTTGGGCTCTGCAATCGTTCAGAAGTTCGAGTCTGTTGTTTTCGGCACATTCCTTCCATTCTTCGTTGCTACCTCAGCCGAAGAGATCGATACTTCGATATTACAGTCTTGGATAGATATCAAGAGTGTTTCTATCATCGTGTTTGTCTCCTTTGTCGTCAAATTTGTTCTCACCACTCTCCCTGCCTTTTTATACGGTATGCCAGCAAATGACTGTATTGCTTTGTCTCTTATTATGTCAATCAAAGGCATTTTCGAGTTTGGCGCATACGGTTATAGCTATCAAAGAGGGGTAAGTAAATCTATTAACTTCTTTCCTTCAAAATATATTTTTACACATTTCAATTCACTCTCTAACTGAGACCTTTACTTGCATTTTCATTGCAGAATCTTAGGCCAATGACATTTACAGTTTTATCTCTTTACATCTTGCTGAACTCCGCAATCATACCTCCACTACTGAGACGCATATACGATCCTTCGAGGATGTACGCAGGATACGAGAAACGGAACATGCTTCACATGAAACAAAACTCCGAGCTTAGGATTCTATCTTGTATCTACAGAACAGATGATATCCGTCCAATGATCAATCTTCTTGAAGCTACTTGTCCCTCAAGAGAAAACCCGGTAGCTACTTACGTTCTTCACTTGATGGAACTAGTGGGACAAGCCAATCCAGTCCTCATCTCTCACAGATTACAAACCCGTAAAAGCGAGAACACGTCTTATAACTCTGAAAACGTCGTTGTCTCATTCGAACAGTTCCGGAAAGATTTTTTCGGCTCTGTTTTCGTTAGCACGTACACGGCTTTATCTATACCTAAGATGATGCACGGAGACATTTGTATGCTAGCTCTCAACAACACAACGTCTCTCATCATCCTTCCATTTCACCAGACTTGGTCTGCTAATGGTTTAGCCATTGTTTCAGACAGCAAGATGATCCGGAAACTGAACAAGAGTGTCCTCGACCTATCTCCTTGTTCTGTCGGAATCTTTGTTTACCGAAGCAATAATGGCCGAAGAACAATCAAAGAAACATCTGCAAACTTCTCATCTTACGAAGTATGTATGCTCTTCCTTGGAGGTAAAGACGATAGAGAAGCTTTAACACTCGCTAGAAGAATGGCTTGTGACTCAAGAATCAACATCACAGTCGTTTCTCTCATCTCTTCCGATCAGAAAGCCAAACAAATCACCGATTGGGATCGAATGCTCGATTTAGAACTGCTCAGAGATGTGAAGAGCAACGTTCTAGCCGGTGCTGACCTTATCTTCACCGAGGAAGTAGTGAATGACGCGTCTCAGACATCAGAACTGTTGAAGTCTATTGCAAATGAGTACGACCTGTTCATCGTTGGAAGAGAGAAAGGAAGAAAGAGTCCTTTCACGGACGGGCTTGAAGAATGGAGTGAGTTCGAGGAACTTGGTGTCATTGGAGATCTCTTGACTTCAAAAGATCTTAATTGCCAAGCTTCTGTACTGGTTATACAACAGCAACAACAGATGATTTAGGGTTTTAAGAAATCAGAAGCTAACAAAATTAAAAAAAGTGTTTCTTGGGACAGAAACATCGATGGATCAGCTGGAAATGGCGACAAAGGCTTCATTAGGACTTTTGGGAACTGCAAAGACACATATACATAGTTCTGAATCCCTTGTAATGTTAGAAATACATACTTTTCTTGAGATACAAGTAATGATTACAATGTTCTTGGATGTTGTATATATTCAATTTTTTTTATCTTGAGATAACAAAATTTTTGTGAATTATTTGAAAAGCTTGACATAAATTTTTTTTTGTGAATACTTTGAAAATTTTCCTTCCAAATTTATGATGAGAAAAATAGATATCAAGTATTTCATAACAAAAATTAAGAAAATTATGTTCTTGCGCTTAATTTTGGGTTCTCAAACATCCCATACAAATTGTAAATAATCATTGTAAATTAACAGCAGAGGTTTTTTTTTTATTATTGCGCATAAAAACAAAAAAAAAATTACCAAAATTAATTTTTGTAAGAAAATAAAATTGACCTAAACAGTTTAAATGTTTATTTTTCCATTTCTCTCTTCTTTTCAGTCTCTCTCCCTTAAGTCACAAATAGAATACAAATTTTTGTAACTAAAACAATTAATTAACATTCAAAATAACAAAATATAAATGTGTAAAGCAAAACATAGATTAATCTTGTAATTCTCAAGATACATGATTAGAAAAATATTAATTATGCTTTGTACACGTGAAAATTCATTAAAAGAATAATTAAATGTATGAACACTCCTCTAATATACTTTCACATTTGTTGTTGTTGTTGTTGTTGAACTACCAAAACAGAAACCCTAGAGTCAAGATCTTTAGCCGCTAGCAAATCTCCGATAACACCTAACTCCGGGAGTTCAATCCACTCCTTGACTCCATCAAAGTCCGGTGTAGCCGTGCCGTGATCTCTTCCAAGCACCATAAGATCATACTCCTCGGAGAGTAACCTAACCATGGTGGCTACTTCAGGACCACCGGTCACAATCCTCTCCGTATATGCAATACAGTTACTAGCTTCTGTATTTATAAGTTCCTCTAAGACTTCGTGGTCAAGAATGTAATCCCAATTAGTCGTTTCTATTTCTTGGTTAGAGATGAGTCGGATCACAGTGACTTTGACTCTAGGGTTATGCTTCATCTTTTTTACTAGTGATAGTGCCTCGCGGTCGTCTTTGCCTCCAATGAAGATCAAACCAACATTGATGTGGTACCTTTTCGTGCCTTTGCATGAGAACTGTCCACGGTCCATGAGTATTCCGATAGAACAAGGAGCGTTCTTGAGTAACGACTCATTTAAACGTCTCATGGCTTCGTCCTCTGACTCAAACGTCCCATCTATAGCCCATTTCCTCCCCGACGGGATGATAATCATGGACGTGGCTTGTTCCAACGCGAGCTTGCAGATTTCATCGTGCATAAGGTTCTCGTGCGTGAGGGCAGTGAACATGGCCATGGTCACTGACTCCAACTGGCTGAAGGCAAGGTTTGCGGTTAGGATGTATGAGTTATTCACTAGCTGTTTTGTTTTCTTGTTATGCGAGATTAGGACTGGGACGATTTTGCCTACTAGCTTCACGAGGTGGAGAACTGTGACCATGATGGTGGAGGGGAATAATTGGAGAAATGAAATGGCCATAGAGATGTTCTCAGGTTTGTGTACACAAGTCAGAATCTTAAGATCTGAGTTTGGTTTTAGATTCATAACGCTCCTCTTTTGGTAACCAATGTACTTCTGCTTCGGATCATACAGTCCTTCCAAGGCCGTGGGGATAATTCCGGAGTTTATAAGCGCACAAATGATCAAGAACGTATATGTTGCTTGTGATATATACTGCAAAATAAAAAACTATATAAATATATGTAAATATCTTAGCGAAATTGATTGTGGATAGTGTATAGGATCTTACCGAATCGTCGAGTGTTGATTCGTAAAGAAAGATTTCAGAGAAGCTTTTGGTACATAACAGGAGGGAAGCAGCTATGGCCTCCTTGAATGGTACCTTGCAATACAAGCAAGGTACCATGGAAGCCGCCATTTTCAAAACGCCAGTAAAAACCATTAAGAAAATGTTGTATATGATGTCATCAAACTGGTAGATGATCTTCATAACGTCGCATCTCATTGTGCTGAATGCGATTGAGATCGGTATAAGAACGTTCATTGTAAGAGCCTCATACTTTGCTTCCAAAGCGGATCCTATTGGTGGACCTTCAGGTATGATAATACCGATAAAGAATGGTCCCAAAAGGTACTTCATATTGAAAAATGAAGAGTATGCTGCTGAACCAATTACGCTCAAAACAGTAATATGTACATACACATCTGCCACGGGTTTACCTTCTGGTGTGCTTTCTACTATCCATTCTACAACCGGTCTAAGAATGAAAAAGACTACAAGAATCAAAACTATCACCGCTATTAAGTCACGGTAGGCTGTCATTGGAGAGACGTTCTTGTACGTTCCTCCAAGATAGGCTACTATGCTGACGAAACACCCCAAGATGTCATTGATCAGGGATGCAGACAACACAAGGCGACCTAGCTCGGAGTTAAGGATCTTGAGTTCTGACAGGAAATAGGTTATGGTGGGCAAGAGAATCGAGGATTGGCTTGAGATGATCACAGTGCGCTCGGCGATTACTTTCTTATGCGGTAAGTAGTAAGGGTCTATACTCCCCATGTAGAGATTCCGCACACACAAGCCACCAAAGAATGGGACGATGAAGGTCAAGATCCCGATCACAATAGGTAACGATCCATTGTGAAATGCCAACCGACGACTGATTTTAACTGTCATCAAAAACGCAAGCATAATGTTTCCACACACCGAAAGGCCTCTTAACGGCGCGTTTCCATCCAATACAGGATCCCAAGATAATTTCCCTGATGATATCTCCCTAAGATTGAACAATTGAGGCCCTAGAATCATACCAGCCTGAACATAATATGAGTTTATTAGCATTTACGTGCTTGTCAAGTTACATTCAATGCTACTCTTTCTTGACTGTCACGTTAACATGTGCAAAGGGTATGTACGTACCAGCATATACGAAGGAATCGGGGAAGTCCCGATGCATCTAAGAAAGATGTGAATCATGATGATGAATATGAAGATGAGTAATATCTGAAGCTCCATGAGAGGCAATGAATACTCGAAAATCACATCTGGCGAGTTTAGGTTTTCCCAAAATCCATAAGAAGAGATGTTGAACACTACGGGTATGCAACCGTTGAAATAGGCCGTCGTTGTATTCATAAATTTTTGCCAAGAGATGAGAACAGTTTTAGAACTTGGTGTATAAAAAAAACACAGAAAAATTAAGAAGAGAACAAAACAAAAAATGCTATAAAGAACGTGTAAATTGATGATTTTGTTTAGTTTTGTTCTTTGATAAGTTTCGTTGGATAGTCAAAAACTGTTTGGACTTGTTCTAGAACATACAAGCTGTAAAACCTACACATACACCCATACATTTAACAAATATTTATTATGTTTAATATGATGTTGACAACAAAATCTTCCTGGAACAAATGGAATCCTAAATTTAGAAAACACATCCAAAAAAAAAAATTATATCAGTTGTTCCTTTTGTTTATTTCTGGCTAAAAATGTAAATATTTCATTAAAAGTTAAAACGATTAGGAGTTACACAAGGTAGATCCTATATTTTGGTCCCATGGCATAAAAATTAGGATAAAAAACATGGAAGCGAATAAAAATGAGACCAACATCGACAAAAGCAGTGACGCTTTTGGAATCAATGAGTTTTGCTTGTTTTCATGTTCTTAGGATATACCTATAAACACATGAATAAGAGAAAGAGATCAAGAAAAAGCTAAAACAAGCCAAAACAAATGGGACATACAAAACCATTAGAGATTAGTTTATGCTTATTTTTAACATGTTTATGTAAAACAAATAATAAAATGAGTTTGATTTACTCATTTGAAAATATTTCGTATTTATTTATTCTATTGAATTCAATATCTAAACGTAATTTTTTTACAAATTTTGTGTTTCTTTTTTTTTTTTTTTTTTTTTTTCTAACCTCACACAATGTTTCTATGAATGTATAGTAATATACAAATAAAATGAATGACTACTTTACATAAATCTTCTAATTAAGTCCTACAAGAATGCACAATCCTATGGGTCAAAACGTGTCACACTTGTTGTTGTTGTTGTTGAACAACTAAAACCGAAACATTAGAGTTGAGATCTTTAGCTGCAAGCAAATCCCCAATGACACCTAACTCTGGTAGTTCAACCCACTCCATTAGTCCTAACAATTCTTTTGATGTCATATCATGATCTCTCCCGACCACCATAAGATCGTACACTTCCGCTAGCGATCGGACAACGGTGACTACCTCAGCACCACTGGTCACAATCCTTTCTGTATAAACAATGTCATTGTTTTCTTCTGGAACCTTTATATCCTTTAAACCTTCATTATCCAAAATGTAATCCCAATCTGGCTTTGCTTCTTGCTTAAATACAAGTCGGGTCACGGTTACACTGACCCTCGTGTTATGTTTCATCTTTTTCACCAGTGCTAGTGCCTCTCGGTCATCTTTGCCACCAATGAATATCACACCAACATCAATGTTGTATTTTTTTTTACTCGATACAATGCTTTTCCGTGAGAACTGTCCACGGTCCACTAGTATGCCTATAGAACAAGGTGCACGGTCTAGCAATGACTGGTTTAAATTTCTTATGGCATTGTCGTCAAACTCAAACATCCCATCCATGGTCCATTTCCTCCCCGAGGGAAGAACAATCATCGATGTAGACTGGTCAAGTGCGAGTGTGCAAATATCTTCGTGCATCAAGTTCTCATGCGAAAACGCGGTGAACGTTGTCACGGTTACGGACTCTAAGCTTTCTAGCATGAACTGTCTGAAAGCAAGGTTTGCCGTATGGATGTATGAGTTGTGGTTAAGCCGTTTCAAGTTCTTGTTGTGTGGTACCATGATTGGGTTGATCTGACCAGCGAGCTTCACCAGGTGAAGAACTGTGACCGCCATGGGAAAGTCTAGGTTTGGAGAAGATAACAATTGGAGAAATGCAATGGTCTCCGAGACGTTTTCAGGTTTATGCAAACAAGTTAGAATTCGAAGATCGGAGTTAGGTTCAAGATGCAATATGTCCCTCTTCTGATAATTAACGTACTTTCGTTTCGGGTCGTACATGCTCCTTAACACCATAGGGACAATCCCAGCGTTTAGTAGCGAAAAAATGATCAAGAAGGCGTAAGTGGCTTGCGATATATACTGCAAAAGTAAATGATAAAAATATGTTTTAGATGAAGGAAAATAAAAATCATAGATTGGTTTGTGGGGGTAAGACATTACCTTGTCGTCTAAAACAGCTTCATAGAGAACAAAATCATGGAAACTTTTGTAGCTCAAGATGAGAGAAACAGCCATTGATTCATTAAGAGGTAGCTTGTAGTACAAGGAAGGTCCAAAGCATGAGACTAGTTTCAAGAAAAGTGTTAGGAATGTTAAGAAGATGTTGAAGAAGATGTCATTGAACTGGTTATAGATACTTATTCCATCACATCTCATCGCGCTGACTGTGATTGAGATTGGTAAGAACACGTTCATTGTGAGCTTCTCGTACTTGGCCTCTAGGGCAGATCCTAAGGGCGGACCTTCCGGTATGATGAGACCGATCATTAACGGTCCTAAGATGTACTTCATGTTAAAGAACACAAAATAAGCCGCAGAGGCCAATGCGGTTATAATCACGACGTCAACGTACATATTCTCCACGGGCTTGTCTTCAGGTGTGCGGTCTATGATCCATTGCACGGCCGGTTTAAAAACAAGAAAGACGATGAGAAGGAAGATGATCACCGCGATAAAGTCACGATAGGCTGTTAGATGTGAAACATGCGTGTAGGTCGCCTGAAGAGAAGCGAGTACCATGGAAAATATCCCCAAGATGTCGTTAATGATAGATGCTGACAACGCAAGGCGGCCAAGCTCAGAGTTGAGTATCTTGAGCTCTAGTAAAATATATGTTGTAGAAGGTAAAAGTATAGCAGATTGGGTTATGATGATCGCAGTGCGCTCGCCCAAAGCTTTATCTAGCGGCATGTAGTGAGGATCAATGCTATCAGAGAAAAGGTTTTGTAAACCTAGACCGAACAAAGGAACAAAGAAGGATACAATCCCGATCACGACGGGCAATTTCCCGCTATGGAAGGCCACTCGTCGGCTGGTTCTAACGGTCATCAAAAACGTAAACATTATGGTTCCAAACACCGAGATGCTTCTTAACATCGCGGATCCATCCAAGGCAGGATCCACAGATAATTTTCTTGAAGATCTCTCTAGTACATTGAATAGCTGAGGCCCTAGAACTATTCCAGCCTGCATGCACATAAATTTACGTAATAAGAATTCATTTTTAGAAAGCTTTCTTCTATAGTCGTTAAACATTATTTACGTGCATGTCAAGTTACGTACGTACATCTAGTTTTGTTTTCCTAAAAACCACAAATCTCTTATGTGTACGTGTTTTGTCAAGTTACATACAAGGAAAGATGCTTACCATCATATAGGAAGCGATCGGGGATATGCCTAAGCGTCTGAGGAACATGTGAGACATGACAATGGCGAAGAATATAACTAGTATTTGCATCTCCAAGAGAGGCAACGAGTACTCGAAAATCACATCAGGCGAATTTAGGTTCTCGAACAATCCTTGAGAAGAGATGTTGAAGAACGATACACGGCAATCACCACTCAGGTAGATAGTCGTATCGTCCATGAATTCACACCGTAGAATTTGGGATCAAAATTTTGTGTAAATTATGTTTCTTGAGTCTTTGAATTTTGGTTTTCAAAGGATTTTTCCATTTGTGAAGTTTAGGTTAATTTCTTGTTCTTTTGGTCTTTGTAAAGTATCTGTCAAAAAACTTTTTCTATGGAGAATTTGCTTTGCTAAATTAAAGTGAAAGCTAAGGTTTAATTTGATACAATTTTTTCTTCCCCTAAATTAGCTTAAAGTGTCTGTCTGGAGACCCCAAGGTTAGGAGGTTTTAGATAGCTTGTAATCCAAATTTACGATCAAATTCTTGAAATATATTTTTTAACTGCTCTAATCTATCCTAAGTTTATAATTTTTTTGCCTTAACTCTCAAGATAACACTTTGTAAAGTTATTTATTTTTTTGTCTAATAAACTAATAAAATTAGTGATCACATTGGTGGTAAAAAGTTGGCTTGAAGTGGGCTGGCATTTGTATTACTAGATTTAGTATTTTCTATATTTACAACTAATCATCATATTAAGAATGAATGAAGAAACCTAATGTTGTTTATTACACAACTTACTTAATGGGCCTTAAGATTCAATATACATCATCGGCCCATTTAACATCTCGTATAAATAACCCTAAAGTTTTCCATAACCTTTTCCATCAAATTCAATCTACGTTTCTCCTCTCTCATTATATCATCAGCCACGAAACAACTCTTCTCTCTCTCTCTCGATCCGATTTTTTTACTAACGCTTCATTCTCTGCAGGATCTGTTTAATTACGTTTCGTTTCTAATTTTAGATCTTCTCTAACCCGTTTCGTTAACCAATCGCTATACATCGTCGTTGTTGTTTTTTCTTTTGTGATTTTTGTATAATGGATTCAGGTATGAACACTTCTTCACACTTGAAGGCGCAAGCTCGATGCCCACTTCAACGAAGCTATCTCCCCAAGAAAACTTCCAAAGAAAACGTAAGTATCTTTAAAATTTAGGGTTTTGAATTTTGTGGGTTTTGCTCTGTTCTTCAGGATTTAGGGTTTCGAACTTGCTTTGCTTTAAAAACATCAGTTCCGTCAAAACATTAGTCTTTCATACAATTGGTTTTGTCATAAACCTTGTCGTGTCGTAAAAATCGCTTCTTGATGATGAATTGTGTCTTAAGAATCGTGTCTTGATGATGAATTGTCGTAAATATCGATTTATTGATGATGTGTTGTCATAAAAATCGTGTCTTGATGATAAACTGTCGTAAAAATCTTTACTTGATGATGAATTGTCGTAAAAATCGTTTCTTTGATGATGTGTTTCATAAAAATCGTTTCTTGATGATGAATTGTACTAACTGAGTTTGTTTTGTATGTTTTCACCAGTGGGACAGATTTATACCAAACAGATCAGCTATGGATTTTGACTATGCTCACTATGCGCTTACCGAAGGAAGAAACGAGAAAGACCAGGCAACAAAGGTAAGTACTTCACCATCAAGAGAAGCCTACAGGAAACAATTGGCTGAGACGATGAATCTGAATCGCTCACGGATCCTTGCCTTCAGGAACAAACCTCAAGCTCCAGTGGGATCTCTTCACAAACTTCACTCTGTTTCTTGGCTTGACCAACAGCCTAAACCTTTAAAGCCGCGTAGATACATCCCTCAGACTTGGGAGAGAATGTTGGATGTACCTGACATTGGGGATAACTTCTATCTTAACTTGCTTGACTGGGGCAGTGCTAATGTTTTAGCCATTGCGTTGGATCATACTGTTTATCTGTGGGATGCTTCTACAGGTTCTGCTTCTGAGCTTATGAGTGTTGATGAAGAGAAGGGGCCTGTCACAAGTATCAACTGGGCACTAGATGGTTGTAATCTTGCAGTTGGGCTTGACAACTCTGAAGTCCAGATTTGGGATTGTGTCACAAAACGTAAACTGAGAACGTTAAAGGGTGGCCACCAGGAAAGAGTAGGATCATTGGCGTGGAACAGTCATATCTTAACAACGGGAGGAATGGATGGGAAGGTCATCAACAACGATGTACGAGCTAGATCACATGTTGTGCAAAGTTACAGGGGTCACACTTTAGAAGTTTGCGGGTTGAAGTGGTCAGGATCTGGACAGTATTTAGCAAGTGGTGGAAATGACAATGTGGTTCATGTATGGGACCGTTCTTCTTCTACACAATGGCTGCACAGGCTTGAGGAACACACATCTGCAGTTAAAGCTCTTGCTTGGTGTCCTTTCCAAACGAATTTACTTGCAACTGGTGGCGGTGATGGAGATAGGATGATAAAGTTCTGGAATACTAGTACAGGAGCTTGCTTGAACTCGGTAGAAACTGGCTCTCAAGTTTGTTCTTTGATATGGAGCAAGAATGAAAGAGAGTTGCTTAGCTCACATGGTTTTACTGAGAACCAGCTTACTCTTTGGAAGTACCCATCCATGGTGAAAATGGCTGAGCTGACTGGTCATACATCACGCGTTCTATACATGGCTCAGAGTCCGGATGGTTGTACCGTAGCTTCAGCAGCAGCGGACGAGACTCTGAGGTTTTGGAATGTTTTTGGAGTACCAGATAAAGCCAAAAAAGCTGCTGTCAAAGCAGTACCTGTGCCATTTTCTAATGTGACTCGTATTCGCTGAAACTGTTGTGAAGCCATTGTCTTTTTGTATTTGCCACACAAGAGAAATATGCAGAATCATATTAAATTGTTGAGTCTCTACCTGAAACCATTGTATTTCTAACTATGAATAATCATGAAGTTAACTTTTTGGCCTTTTAATTTTAAAAATTTTGTTTGGATTAATTAAGTTGTTTATTTGAGCATATAAATTTTTTTAAAGTTTCAAAATATTTTAATATTTTTGAAATCTTTAAAATATTCAAATATAAAAAATTATAGAATATTCGTTTTAACTGGATTCCTAGAAAGCTCAACAATCTTGCAGATTGTCTTGCAAAACTTCAACGTTTTTCTATTTCTGATTTTGTTTACCATCACTCTATCCCTTCTGTTATTCTTGATGCTGTAAACAATGACTATTCTAGTCTTTATTAATATATTGCAGATCTGTGTTAAAAAAAAAAAATTATAGAATATTTAAAATATTATGCAACGGGTCAAAATATTTTTGCAACGGATCAGAACCTGATACAAACCACTTAAGTTTTACAATTAAATATTTTATAATACCAAAATAAATTATATGCAAAAAAATTCATTCTTACGGGTCATTAAGAACATAACTAAATCAAATTTTAACAATGGTACATACAAAATCTTATTAACGAAGCATACTATTCAAATATTAATTAAATCGAATTTAGAATACAAATAAGTTTTACTGATAAACTATGTAATGTATCAAGCTATACAAAAATTCATGAGTTATTTTGTTAAACTCACAATTATATAGTAGAACGAATAATCAATAATATTTTTACGAATGCAATTAGTTACAGTTTGGTCATTCAAAACATATATCTGTTACAGACATGTATGATTCACCATAACCAACTCCATTTACTTAACACATCTACATACACTAACCATACTCACTATTGTTTTTGGATAATATTCAATATAAACTTATTAGAAAAATTAGTTACCAAAATCATAATATAAAAATGATATATTCGTAAAAAAACAAATTTTGAAATACATATGTATCATTTTTTTGTCGAGGTTTAGTAAATTAAAACCTATTAACAATAGTTCGATAATTTTCCTCTGCGCTGTAGCGCGGATCCGATTCTAGTATATCTTCTTTAAAGATTTTGATTTTCTATGAACGACAGATAATACTATATTCTTAAGAACAGTCACATATAAATTCTTCTAAAGTTTAGTAACAATGTAACATATACATTCATAAGGAAAATAGTTAATTTTAAAAATTAAAATATTTTCCTCAGTTTTCTAATAAATCATTTTTTGTACTTAAATAATATTTATTATAAAAAATGAATTATTAGAAAAGTGAGGAAAATAATTTAATTTTTTTTTGCTAAAACGTATTAGTTTGTAAAAACATAAAAAATATTATACATATACACATACGCACTTATATGAGTATCATTTTCCCATTGGTAAGCTTCGTTAATGTGTTAGTAAAAGAATAAAATAAGTATAATCATGACTTGTAGGGCATTAAACGAAAAGAAAAAAACAAGATTTTCTCGTACAATCGAAATTTTTCTTGTCTGAAAAAAGAAAGAAAAGAAAAAAAAAGTAATTTAGTAGTCCTGAAATAATTTGTAAGCAACACCAAGTTATTTGGCCTTTTGCTTTAAGGTAAAGACCAATTGAATAGAGACTATACAATCTAATATAATATAACCACTCTTAACTTTTCCCTTAAGTATGATTAATCATAACCATTAGTACATGAATATATATTATTAAATTGCATTACATAAGAGTAAGTTATTGAGTTTTTTGAAGCATAATAGCATATGATACTACAATTAGCACAAGTGAAATGACCCTCGCAATACTTATGATGGTACGCATGTAGATTTCCTTGAGCACTTCGTTCCTAAATTATACATATACAAATATATTTTTGTATGTAATTATCCTAATCTTGAACAAATTTTTCTCCACTGATTGATAAATAAGTTATATTTGTTAATAAGATTCTATCTCACTATTTGTTGTTCTATTTATAATCAAATTCCGCGGTTTATTTATTATTTTAAACATTAAAAAAATCTTACAAAAATACAAAACACTGTCGAAATATTATATGTCTATCTATCATCCGAAAAATCGGTTTCTAGGAAACTAACCAACTCAAAACAAGTAAGATATATAACGAATCTAAATTTCGATAATCGATTTATATCCGTATTTGAACATGATTTTGGAATATCATAAGTCTACCGTTAACAAGATTAATGGTGGTCTCTTAGCCATATTTTAAATTAATAAAATTGAAAAGATTATGCAAGCATGTATAGTACTTCAGAAATATGATAGTAGAAGATGAACGAGATATGTATACTCAGTTTGATGTCACTGAATTCGAACAAGCGGAATCTGCCAGATATACACGGGTGGCTTTCACATATTCTACAAAATGCCTTCAAATTTTGTTGATATGATGGCTAATAGAACTCGATTTCGTGATCGAGCTATGCATCAGCAATTGAAAAAGGATTTGGTCGATCATATATGGACAAATTTTTTTATAAATCAAGTGTAAAACTATTGTGCTTTAAGTTATTTATATTTTAAATACCTCATGTATGTTTTAAAATTTCTCATTTACAATAATTATTAACTTTTCTAAAATTACAATTTTTATTTTTATTTTATTTTTAAATCAATATATTGTTTTCCTAAAAACCCCAAATTAAGAGCCTACCATTAAAGTTACCTAAAAACTAAAAACAAAAATACAACTCTTAACTCTTAATTTTCCTAATTTAAAAATAAACTATTCCTAAAAACAAAATTTAGCCTATTGATAATGTTGCTCTTAGACTCTCTTAATATCATAAATAAACAAGAATCTTGGATGAATCTTTTTGAATGACCAAATGGGAGAAACTTAATTAAACAACAACAAAAAATAAATTAGGAGAGGCCCATGCTAATAGACAGAAGATCTGGTTTTAGATCTTCAGGACCCAACCAAAAAAAAAAACATCAAATCCTTTTTGGTGGTTGGCTTACCCTTCGACTTTTTGGTTCCCACTTCTCACCCATCTCCATTGAAAAAAAGCAATTATTTAACATTGCATTAACATACCTTAAATTAAACTTTTTTGTTGTCAATATACTTTTGAAGTTTCCAAATCACAAGACAAAATATAGACATCTTAAGCCAATCATAGACATCATATTCCATTTCACTAGTATAAATCTCCAATAAATCTTTAGTATTTTACACCAAGGGAAATGAACATAGATGATAACAAATTGGAAAAAAACAAAACATCCCAATAGTTTTACATTCATGGAGCCAAAACATGGATGTGTAATTGGGTTTAGGAAACAAAACAAATCAATCAGCAAAACAAAAAGAAAAGCAAATAAGCAAAACTCTCACACTTGGTAAAAAAAAAAAACTCAAGTTTGAGTTTTTGAGTTAAACCAGGGGAGTTTCATTCCCATCACTCTCTAAATCTAAACCCTAAATGGATCAGATTCACACTCTCCTCACAAACTTTAAAATCAAGCTCTATCTACAACAAACTGACTAAAAAAGATCACTCTCACTAGAACCCTAATACTGAAAGTGATCTGTGTATTGGTATATTAGAAGACTATATATTAGTACTTTTGTTGAGTAAGGAGAAAAATAGATCAGTAGCAGCTCGATCCGGCGTAGTTTCTTGTTAATGGAGAAGAACTTTCTGATACTTAGTTTCTGAGTATGTTTCATCTGAGATTGAGAATGCCCTTTTCTTGTTGGTGTTACCACAACCATTGTTCTGAAACTGAGGTGGTGGGATGGTGACTGGAGGGATCTCAGAGGTCTCAAGTGGTGGTGGAGGATGACGCCATTGAGGTAAAGGACCGGCTAAGAGAAGTGTCTGAAGCAAAGGACCAGCCTTGATAACAGCTTGTAAGAGTTTTCCCTTTTCAGGAAGTGGCTTTTCAGGTAACAATGTAGCCATCATCTCATCTCCTGAGACTTCAATTTGTTGTTGGTTCATCATCACCGGATCGATTACTGATGGTGACATTATGCTCTCTTCGGTGTCTGAAGACGAAAAGCTCTTGTTGGAGTTAAGCTGAGGCTGAGGCTGAACTTGCTCGTCTTCAATAATACTTGAAGCTCCAGATAAAGGAGGAGTGATAAGTTCTTGTTTCTGATTCTGATGTTGTTTCTGTTGAAGCAAGAGATTGTTGATGATGAGATGATGACATTTCTCTAACGCTTCGTCTCTTTCTTTGAGGGTTTTGGTTAAAACATCTTCAAGATGGATTAATTGTTCATCTCTCTTCCTTAGTTCCTCTTGAGCCACGAGCTTCGTTTGTTCTAGCTCTAGTGTAGTGTACACAAGAGTCTGTCTTAACTCTTCCGTTGTCTAAACAAATCAACAGAGAAACACAAAACAATCAGACAGAGAAACAGAGAAAACCACTAAAAATTTGAGCTTTCATTTACAGATTCATATCACAATTAGGGCTTTTGGCTACAAATGACAAGCGCAGAGACACCCAAGTTTCCCAAAAATCTCGTCTTTTTTACATCTAATTTACAAACAGAACATGCAGATTCATATCAAAATTAGAGCTTTTGGTCACAAATTAAGCAAAATTTCTTCAAAGTCTTGTCTTTTCCGACTAATTTACACACAAAAATGTGAAATTTAAGCTAAAAAACTAAGATTAAGAACACCCATTATACAGAATCAAGCTAAGAAATTGATGAATGTATAAAATTCCAAGTGTAATTCGAGTAACCCAGTTACAGAGTATGAAACTTGACTTTGGTTAAAGGTTCGGTTTTTAATACACAAACAAAGAAGAAGACACAAGAAATTCATGATTTTGGACACACATTATGCGTAGATCTAAGCAAAACAGTGGACACAATGCAAGAAAACAGAGGAAACAGAGGATACAGAGAAAAAAAGTCTATACCTTTCCATGAGAGAAGTAAGCCCAGCTAAGAAGAGCATTGCTTTGGTCCATGTTCCTTACTAAAACTGAAGCTAAACTAAGAGATGTTTAGATTATGTAAACAAGTGTGAGGAGAGAGCAAAACAGAGAAGAACAGAGAGAGATGGGTTAAGTGGAGAGGAGTAAGTAAGAGAGGAGAGTTATAAAAGTAGTGAAGAAACTTCATGGACTGCTTTATGGATGTGCCTGTCATATAGAGAGCTTTCAACATCTTTTTACCTTCAGTATCCAATATATTCTACAAAAGTTGATAACCCCACCCAAAATTTTCTATTATTGTTTTCATTTTTTTCTTTTAATATTAATTCATTAGGGTTTATTAATTTATTAATAAACTGTACTATAATATAACTGGATATCACTTATTATACCAGGATTATTTTAGTAAATTGTAGATGTGTATCAATTATACCCAAATTTCTTTAAAAATTACAAACAAAATAATCCTAAATCGTAGACTTTACAAGTAAAACATTTAATTTACCGTTTTTTGTAACGGAATTAATTACAAGAAACTGTTATTTTTAGTTTTGTCATTTTTTCTAAATTTTTATAGATTTATTATTTTTGAATATTTAGAAATTATAATAATAATATTGTGAAGGTTTAGATGATTGCACTACATAGTAGACTAATGAAATGGACATTCCAATTTAAAACAAATTGTAGTTTTAAAAACCATAAAATGGTGGTAACTTCCACATTTAGTATCCAAATCCTCTAATAATTTTAAGTTCTAAAAAAAAATGCTAGCACTAAAAACAAAATATATACTGTAAGAAAATTAATGTCCATATTAATAAAGCAATAAGTGATTCATACTTATTTATGTAATCCGTTTCTATTTTGGACCGGTATTCGCGGAATAATTTGTAAAATTAAATAAGATAAAGGTTAGTTAAAGATAAGAAATGAAATAGTATAACTTTAGATTGCTAAATACAACCAAAAAATTAAAAATCTGTTTTCAACAAAAGTTTTTTTCTTTTTCTAAATAGTTATTACAGTGATAGAACTATTTATTTACTGTTCCTACTAAGTAAGTACCAAACAATAGCATCTCAAGGGTTTGGTGCAGTGACCAATACCGTAGTTTACGTACTTGCTGGGTCTCAATTTCTTGGAGTATGTTTGTTTTCTTCTTTCGTGTTGTCAATGGATACAACAGCATTTTTCTTGTCTTTTACACAAAGACGAAACAAGTTTATAATGTCTTTGACATTTACAACCATTTCACACTACATAAAAGTCTATACCGAGAAGAATGCTATTTGCATTTAGTTTTCTTGCCATGTTTTTGTAACGTATATGCATTTTCATTATTGTCTTCGTAGAAAATTTTGGACATTAGATCAAAGACCTACGACAAAAATAAGAATCTCTCTATCAATATTGGGGCTTAAAGCTATCAACTCACACAAACAAAAAATACTCTTATATTTTTTTTTAAGAAAATAGGACTCTGAATTGTGTGATACGACTACTCGTAATGTTCTCACTTATTTCTATTTCTTGAGCAAAACAAGAGATTCTTACGAACAATGCCAATTTATAAGGTAAATTTTACGAAGATAACATTATTGCTAAAATCTTGTGAATTTTTCATTTTTGAACACTTAATTTTTGTTTTTTACCAATATTTTTGTTAAAATACATATTTTATAACAAATACTTTCTCTGTTTCACATTGTATGATGTTTTATAATTTTTTTTTGTTTCTAAAAGATTGATTTTGTAGATTAAAAAGTTAAAACTAAAATTTTACTCTATGTTTTTCTTTACGTGACAGTTATCTAATGATTTATATTTTCTCTTTTTATCAAAATTTAATTTATAAATAAATAATTAATTTTATTTTAATATGTGTGAAAAAACCCAAAGCATCAACTTTTTAGAATCCAAGAGAGTGTTAAACTTTAAAACCAAATGGAATCGATTAAACTCAAAAATAATAGGTAAAACATATATTAATCATATTTTTATAGCTTAAAAATAATAAATACATAAAATTTTAGATAAAATGGCAAAATCTATAAATCCCATCATGAAAATAGCAAATTTATAATTGATTCTTAAAACGAGCATTTGAGAAGAGTACTAAGTACATTTCAAGGGATATTATGCATATATTTGGACGTGATTCTTGATTTCTATATTTAAATAAATCGAGGTTACAAAAGATCTAGGCAGTGTCGTATTTTTTTTTTTATAATCTAAGTGGACTTGCACTGTTTCACATTGCTTTAGTTTTACTTTTTCTCATCTTAAGATATTCTAGTTTATAGTATAAGAAATATTGAAAAATAGCTACCGTCTCAAGTTCGTTCATGATGATCATTTAGACGTGAACCATTTCTTCTTGGATCTTTCTACTTATATTACAAGTTTGTAGGATATATATGTTTTTTGTTTTGGACAACTTATGATATGTTATTATATGATCGGAAGATCTCTTTAACAAAAAGAAAAGATCATAAGATCTCATTTGGAATTTATAAACTAAATTTATGGTTGTTATTATAATATAAGGTGATATTATTAAAATTCACATATACAATCTAGCTTTACAGAGAAAGTGGTCAACGTAGACATTTCTGGTAAACTTTTTTTTCTTCGAAAACATGTGCATGCAGCCCTCAACACAAACAAAGTCACTGGTTTTGTCTAAATGAAGGAAACATGTATTATCGTAAGTTTATAATGTGAAATTTTAAGAAACAAATGACTACAATCATGTGAAAATGTAATTTGATCTCAAGAATTTATGCATTGTATTTGTATCATATGTGTGTTTTGTAAACGCACAGAGTCAAATATGACGTGGATTCCATTGAAAGCAAAAAGAAGCTAGTAAGTAAACATTTTCCACCAATATCTACAAAAAGTTTATGGAATCACTTTTCAATTATGAACCTCCACACCAGTCATGTCTTGGCTCCCAAAATTCACTTTTGTATTTAATATTTATAATATGACTAAACACAAATTTGATAAAAAGAAATGTATTCAAAATGCTTTTAAAGTTATAAAATGTATTCAGTAATTTTATACATTGTTAAAATTTATTTCGATAATTTTTGTTTTTGAAATCATTTTGACGGTAGTTAGTCGAAATTTGCAAAGCCATATCTTAGAGATAGTTCAGAGATAAAGCAAATAACCATATAATTCTGATAATGTATATAGCCTTTAAGGTTTACATATTTCAATATAAAATTCTTCCTAGAATGCTTTTACTTTAGTCAATCAACTTTCTGGCTATTTTTATCTAAATTTGGGTTATAATATGTTGGGAGATGAACTAGATCGATTAAGCCAAATTAAGATTGACCATACAATTACTTAGGAATTTTTTTTCGTAATTAGAATTGAATAATAATAAAAAGTTAAAAAAAAAAGTATTGAACATTTTTAGTTTAATTGAATTGTTATTGTTTTATGCGTATTTAATTACTACATAATGAATTATAAAATATTATTAATGAATTATAAAATTAATTAAGAAATTATTTATTTATTAAAATAAATTAGAACAGGATATTAACATGTTCGAGTGTGGGAGACCTCCATCTTAACAAAACAATTAGAGGAGTATAAATTTGAAGTATGAAAATCGTTTAAAAAATAAGTTTTATCTTTTTATTGTTTCTGATAATTTGCTTACATGTATCATTCTCTTTAATGTAAAAAAAAAATAAAAATTCTGAGGTTTCTATCCTTGCTTGTTTCAAATTTTTTTAAAGATAAAAAATATTTTGTAGAAACTACGTAGTAATTCAATTATATTAAATCTTTGTTATACATTCTGTGATTTTAAACAATTTATTTTTATAAAACAATTTGAAAGAGTAATTTTTCTGGGTTGATAAAAGAGTTAATTAATGCCCACTTTTCCAGGAAATGAAAAAGGAAGAAAAAGAAACATGAACATTCACTGGATATAGAAGTAAACAAGGAAAATAATATCTCTATTTTGGGTTTTTTTGAGCAAGCGTTAACATCATAATAATTACAATCATGATGGTCATATTAATGGGTATCACATGGTAATATATTTATTGGTTATGTTCATTATATTGAAATGACCCTCGAGACTTTAACATTAAAACAACAACTAATCATTATTAGAAAAAAAAATCATATTAAGTAATAATTTCATTTTTTATGCACACATATTAAAAATTACATAAATTATATACTTTTTTTTTGTCTCGTCTATATGCAAACAATGTAATTATATTAAGTTTTTGCACACATATAAAAATGTACATAAACTTTTTTTGGTCTAATCTATAGTAAAACAGAATATTCATAAAACCCCATATTAAATATAAATATTTACCTTAAACTGTTTTAAATTAAAATATGTGTACATTGGCATTTACAATGATGGGAAATTAGGGTCCAAATATATAACTCAAATTGGGCTGCAAAATAGCTACATTATATGTAACAATCGTAATCAATCATATAAAACAATTGACTATGGGTTGTTCTGGCTAATACTTTGGCCACATAACAACAAATGATCAATTCGACAATACATGTAAATGCACACTGTGTTTTGGACTAGCAAAAGAAGAATTAAGAAATTTCTAAGTAAGTTTTGTTTTCGTTGCCATCTTCTCATTACCTAGTAACTTCTTGCTGTTTTCAGTAGTCACGTCCGTGGCATACAAATCATTTTCTCATGGTCATGAGTCATGACTCATGTATATATAATACATTCTCCTCAAATAATTCACTTTTAACAAATTATATGCGAGAAAATAGCAAAAGGTAACCCAAACTATTTGCTGGCGGTATTATGAGACCCGGTAAATAGCAATTTAAACTTACAAAAAATCAAATTCCCAACTTAAATTATATGAAATCCGCCAAAATCAACATATATCGAAACAATGTTAGTTAACTATTTAACGGCGATGAGTCATCCGACTAATCAAACAAGAGAGAAGGGTAAAATTACTAAACCTATCTTTCAAAAGACTAAACCCAAACAGGCGATTGGGAAGAAATTTTGTTGACTCCTCTCAAACGATGTAACATGATTTGGTCCAGTGAAGACTTTAAGACATTGAGGTTGACTCTTGCTCCCAATAGTGGTGTTATGTTTCCCCTAATTAAAAACACTAAAAGAAAAATCAAATTCACAAATATATATATATATATGTATATAGTTAGAAATTACATGTATAATTAATTTTTGTAAATAGTAACATAAAAAAAATTCCAAGATTTTAAGACAATATTAGAGTTGAGACGTATAACGACTAGCTATGGCCTATGGTTATGTTAAAATTCGCAATGGATATAGACTCATTTCTTTTATGAAAGTAGACAAATGATTCATATATATAATCTGTATCTACAAAATATAACAAAATAGACTACGCAAAGTATTGTGTGCCCTTTAAAACTCAAAATTTAATAAATCACCTATATTTGGTAGTCAAAATAATATAATGTTTTATACAAATTAAAAACTCCGATGAATCGATTACTCGACGAGTACACTCACCCTAAAAAATTAGTCATGTGGTAAATATCGAAATTACTCTCTGTCTCTCTCTTTATATATATATATAAATTTGTAATATTAATTTGAGTTTTTTTTAGTTCATCGTTGAATACATTTTCACAACAAAAACAATGTAATCCTAAAGTTTTTGAAATATTTGCATAGACAGCTCATTTTATTAGTTCCACTTTTATATACACATGAAGATGTCTATAAATATATTAGCAAAAGGCCCACATTATCCAAATCTAAGTAACGCGCAATGAATATGATCGTGTTGGCGATTTGACAAACATTAGATTATTCACTCACACTTATTGGGTTTAAGGTTTGTGTCCGAAGCCACATAAATGGGAAGCATTTGTTGTATTTGTATGAAGACATAACACAAGACATGATGCTTTGCTTCCATTTTATTCAATATGATTAATCATGAAAACTCAACTTTTTCTTGTTCACGCATTTTTTTTTCTTTCTAATTAAGTTCCTTAATCACGATAACAAGGCAAAAACCAAATTGCATATTTTGTCGGCCAATAATTTCTCATGATGTTCTTAAAGTAAAAAAAATATTGTGATAATTAATCCAAATATAGTTTGTAGGAATCTTAACTATAAATAACAAAAAACATAAAACCAACCGTTTTGGCAGTTAAAGAGGTATCGATTCTATAGAAATGACTTTAAGAGAATCATATTGTACCTCTATGTAAGAAAATATATGCATAATGTTGTATACCTTTGACTGACACTTTGAGTAAAGTGTTTATTGGTTTTTTTTGATGGAATAATTCACTCTCCAATGTTATATATTTAATCTGATGTAATGGTACGAAAATTAAATATATAGTTTTGATACATTATGTGAGAAAGGGTTTGCATTATATAACCATTTAAACATAGTGATTTTGGTGTCACTTACATAATCAAAGGTTTTAGACCTTCAGTTCATAGTCTATTTAGGTAAAAGAATAACAGTAAATAAATTATTTTCTGTGTTGTAAATAGGATTTGAATCCAAGACACAATCACACTTTTTTTTGCTAATTTTTGTTTTTTGAGAGATAAGAAATAAATTAAAGAAAACAAACTTGAACACAATAATTCATATAAAATAATTCTTACTCGATTACCAGAACAAAATGAATAATCAACCAAGTCTTGAGTAAAATATTTGATATATTATGTGTCGCGTAAGAGGATGTGTCAAACAACACTCACAAGTTGTGTAGAAACAGATACCTATCATATGGTTAAAAATAATATGTAATTGTTCGCATTTAACAAATCTAGTATTATGTTGAAATCTGAGTCTCCCATAATTATCAAAATGTTCAGAGGCTAATATTTTTTTGATCAAGTGTCTGAGCAGATTTTGGACGATATTTCGGTCAACTACATCTTTTAATATATGCTACATTCTTTTTGGGTTAATTGAAAACTGAATTACAATCCCCACACCATCTTTGTTTCTCAATTTTTGTGTTTAGGATAGGCGAGTAAATGTTGATGACTCTAACATTTGACATTATCTTAGCAGGTTAGGGTTTTCGATTACCGTTTTCGGAAACAGAACTAGAACAGAGATAAGCCAAACGAACAAGAAAACAAAACTAAAAACATTAAAACCAAAGCTAAGCCGATCCTCCCAACGCCATTAACCTCCTATCACAAGAAATTAGATAGTTGAGATTTAATCTTATTTATTTTATATTTTTAAATCATTTTTGGCAAGTGTGTGGATATAATTTACACATCATTAATAATAAGACGTATTATATGTATTTCCCATTAAGCACCAGTGTCCAATGAATCCTATTTTATTTTTTGGTTAAATAGGAAGTAATATAATTAGATACAATAAACGATAATGGTAAAAACTAGACATTCAATGAATTATTAATTTTTCTTGCTTTGGCTAAATAATAAAAATCTATGTTGTTAATAATATGCAATATGTAAATTTGAATTCTGAGGTGGTAAAGCAACACTATTATTAGTACATATCACTTTAGTATATGTCCATATGCCTTATATTATTCTTAATATTATTTATTATTTTTGTAATAGATGATATTAGCCCGGTGATTACCAAATTTCATCATAGTAGTTACATATATAAATATTATAGTATTATACTCGGAAAAATTAAAACAAAGATATAACATTTGTACAAAACTAGCTAGTATTGTTAATATGGATAGCTATTTTCCCAATAAATGTGAGATAAACGATTTAAACTCGTGAAATCTAACTAAATGGAACTTTTTGAATGCTATGTGAAAATATATTTTATTTGTCCTAACTTTTTGTATTGTTTGCATATATTTTGTTAGAAACCGTGTGGGTTTCATTTCATTTAAATATTTTCAAAGGAAAATTTCTATCGACAATTGGTCCATCATCCACCATGTATGAACTTTTTGGTGGGTCGTCAATATCAAAATACAACCTTATCATTTTTTTCAAAGATCTTTTAGATTCTAAACGGTCATTATCAAACAAAAACAAAACAAAAAGAACCTAAATTTATGTTACTATAATTTCATGTTACTAGTTAATATTGCGAATAAAAACTCTAAAAGACTGTAACAGCCTATACAAGTGGTATTATATAATTTCCATTACTTTTATCTCCCAAGATATCCTTTGTTAGAAAAGTGACAACTTAACATTACAAATTTTTAAAATGGTAGAAAATAACAGATGTAATAAAATTATTCAATATTCATATTTGTAAGTAAATGTTGATGTTTATGTTTTTGAATAAATTCATATTTCTAGAAAAACATTTTTCATATTATCTATACATCATTAATCAAAAGAGAACAAACAGAAACCAAAAGAGAAGAAAAATCATATGCCACAAAAAGGCCTACTAGAGCCTGTCTCGGCCCATACACTGAAAATGGGCCTATGGAAAATTAATAATTAAAAATTAAAAATGCGTCTGCCGGGAGTCGAACACGGGTCTATTGCTTGGAAGGCAATTATCCTAACCGTTGGACTACAGACGCTTTTGTATAAAATTTGTTTAATATGTAATATACTTTAATTTGCTTTTCAATCATAGAATTAAACTATTACAATGCCTTTTTTTTTTTTTGAATAAATGTAAAATTTTGTTCAGTCCAAAAAAGTCTTTTAACATCAGATGCATCCTTATTTTGAAAAAATAAATAATAGCTAAATATTATAATTAAGAGTGAGTGTTAAACCAAACTTGAAGGCCATCAGCATATTTGTGAGAGTGTTGTTGCAACAGTTAAATTGATTGTTTAGGTTGTTAATAGTTTGATCAACATAGAAAATGCAAGTAACGTTGGTGATTAAATTAACAAAAAAATTATCATTGGTTTTTTTTTTTTGTACACATAAAAATTCATACTAATTACAAAATTTTATATAAACAAGGACTCAACAACGAAAAACACAAAGCCGGAATATATAAAAAAAACAACATTACAAAATAACATCGTAAAACTGAGATAGAACAATTAATGTAAAGAGCATATCACTCGAGAAGGAAGATTCACAATTCAATAAGGTTTTTCTGTGATGCCCTCCATCTAATCCATAAAGGAAACAAGTTATAAACATGTCCACAAGATTTAAAAAAAGAAGTAAAAACCATGATTAGTAGTTAAATTTAATTAATTTCATTACTAATACCTTGATCATAGCCAAAAGAGACACTAACTCAGATACTATATCATCATCTTACTATGGTTGAATTTGGTAACATGAAAAATATTATTAGTTTCAGTTTCCATCCAAATGGTTGAATGAGCTTTTACTGATATTTGTCTTTTGTGGTTCATTATGTAATCAAATATTTGAATATTATGCAACCATTATAGTTAGTAAACACATATTTACACGAAAATCCTTTAATTATTATATATTTTGTTTTGAAATCTTAAATTTGAACCTATATTATATATTTGCTATTTTTTATATTGGCATAGATTTTACTTATGTTTTGCCTAGTTTTTGTTATATTTTTTTTCTCCTTTTATTTTAGTACTTTTAACAGTTATAATCTATCAATAGAGTTATAGTAGTAACTAAAAACAGTTTATTCTTACAAGGCATCAGAAAGAGAGAAAAAAAACTTAATTTTATGTTTTATATTTAATCGTATATTTCAAATTTTATGATCAATCTAAAGAACAATTAGTGGTTATTGTTGGTTTGCTAGTCGAGGTCATATTTTGAGGTGTTTTCACTAGTATATAAATTTCCTATTACTAGGAAACGAAAGCTAAGCAATTTTAACTTACATGGGTGCCAAAAATAAACACCTGGTGGATCCCTATGTACTTATGAAGTTATGAACCAACGTGAGCCGAACCTCATAGACACCCATATCCCATGTAGTTGAACCAGTCCAAGAAATGTGCATATCCCAAAGGAAATCTGTAGAACAAAAAACAAAATTTGAATCTAAATTAACTCATGTTTTTATTTTCCAAAATCTGTATTAGAATAAAAGATTTACAAACATAAATATGTTTTGTAAATCTCATGTTTTGGATTTTACATTATATATGTGAAAACATTGTTTTTGACAACTTGATAGAACAGATATGGGAGCCATTAACAACTTTGCTTCTCATGGACTCGGTTAACATTGTGATCTTCTTACCATTTTCTTGTTTTTGATTTTTTTTTTCCTGGAATTATTGTTATTTCAGACCTAAGTATCAAGTTGTTTTATTTTTGAACAACTCCAGTTATCATTCAAATTTAATTTAAACTTATTAACTTACTTGCGTACATTAGTAAAATGATGGAACAATACCAATATATATAAGATAAGTGTTACCGATACCTTATAGAAAGCTACAAAGTTTATGAAGAATTTCTATAATAAATTAATAAGAAGATAACTAAATTCATCAGGTCAGTGATAATTAGTTAAAGTTTTTAAGCAAAAATTACATATACATCACTCGAAATAAAGATAAATATTGGAGTGCATGTCCATAAGCGAACCTTAAGCACCATGTTGAAAAATTGATCTTTCATTTTAAAAGATTTAATCAATAAAGTTTTGCCTTATAACAATACATGAGAAAAATCAATTGAAAAAAACTGACATGGAAAGGAGTCATATAATTTTAGTTTTGCCAACCAACTTGACTCTAATAAGATAAAAGATGGGTTACAAATTTGGTTTGATCCAAAAAACTTAAGTGCTAGAAGACTTTTGGTTTTTCAATCTTCTTTGAAATATGAACATATATAATTCTCCATTCATTTTTTTTCGAAAAAGGTTAAAATGCATCAAGTATACCAAATAGTCTCATGTAGTCTCTAGCCAACAAATACATGAGAAAAATCATTTTCTTATTTTTCCCAACTCCTTTTTGCTTTTGAGAGCCGTTGCCACAAAACGAACCATACTCCAAAACCTACTTTTAAAAATCACTTTCTCTTCTTTTCATTGTTTTTTTCTCTTTGGCTCTTGCTTCTTCGTTTCCCTCCAACTTTTCTCTTTTTCACTATCTCTCAATTTTCAAAAAAAGAATCTTCTTCTTTGTTTTTGAAGTTCGAACAAAATGTATATGCACTTTTATTTACTTTGTTTTCAATTTTGACACTACTCTTGTTGTTTCTTTAGTTGTATGAAATTTCTAGTATCAAGAAACTGAGAGGAGGATGATGAAAAGATCTCCATTTAGTTACAAGATGAGGCATAGTCTCTCTGATATCACTAACTCTCAGCCTCACCAAGAGCTTAATACTGGTTTCGAATCACGTGAACACGTAAACCGGCTAATGAAGGTTACTTTCTTCTCATCCTTGTTTTCCTCTAAATTCTCTTCAATTCTTTTTTCCATTGACTAAACTCGATTTCGACAGGAGAATATAGCATTGGTTAAGCTTCTTGAGGATAGAGAGTATCCTTTTGTTCTATGTAGCTTCAGTTTTTGGTAATTCAAGAAAATATCATTTTTTTTCTTTAACTATAATAGTAAAACGATTGAGCTAAGTAGATATGAATTGCGGAATCTACGCGAAGGCATGCACAATTTGCAAGTACAAAATCTGAGCCTTGCACAATCCAATTCCCAATTCGTAGGCGTAAGATTCATCGTCCCTTTCGTTTTCTTGATTTTCTTTTCGGTATATTGAGTCTGATCATTAAAGGTTTTGTTTGCAGGAGATCAATTTAGCCAGAACCAAGGTGAAATGAAACCACAAACTCTCTCTGGTCATTTGTTTTTGGGGTTGCATTGCTTTGTCTAAGATTTTATAATGTCTCAGGTGAAAGCATTGCACCATGAGGTTAACTGCAAAAATGCTCTGCTTAAGGCTAAATTTTGGGAACAAGAGGTTTGAACATGTTTTGTCGTTTCTCTTATTCATTTTAAAGTAAACTAAAGTTGGATATGTCATATGTGTTGACATTTATTAAAACAGAGAGGTGAAAAAACACAACCAAGAAATGCACTATCAACTGAGAAGGTGATAAATACATCGGACGAAGACTCATCATTAGAGACACCATCACCGAGACCTTTTGTACCAAATAGAAGGCGATTCATCAGAAGCAAATGTATATACATTTTCTTGTTTAGCCTATAACTATTGTCACTACATTCATTTCTTTTTGATTGATAATTCTATATACATCTTGATGGTTTTATTTACAGCCATAGGAGCATCTACTACACACAAGATTGAGGCAGAAAAGGAGAAATCTGAAACCAAAAGGTTTTCACTTAAACCCTTTAAATTCATGTTTCGCTACGCGATATGGAGTCTTGATCGTTATGTTACAGGAGGCGGTCAAGAAGGAGAACAGCTAGAGTGAGATCAGCAACGTACGAAGAAACAGAGAATCTATTTGAGATTGAAGATCTTGAGCTTACTATGCCACCTAATGAGATATGTCGACAAGATAAACCGAAAATGGCCTCGCATACTCGAAAGAAGGAAGATTTACGAGCAATACATCAAGATTGTAAGGTCCATAAATCACCAGTCGATCAACCATTGCGTAGAGCAGCTGAGAAGATACATCCTTATATGTCGTTCGTTACTAATATGAGAAGGTCCTAATACATTGGTAGAGAAAATGTTTGTAATGCGACCGTTTTGTCTTGAGAGTTACTAGCTACCAATCTCTAGACACATTTGTACTTATTGGTACGAAATTTCACTAACATATTTATTGATATGACCTTAGAACTTCGTTAATTATCAAGGTGGTGACTTACCTTGTGTATATGTTGGACTTAGCCTGTTGGCCCCTTGGGTTTAATTTCAATTAATTTATGGCCAAAAGTATACTAGACTTAATTTCAGTTAATTTAATTTAAACAAAAGTATACTAGAAATTTCATTTCTTTGAATTCAACAAACTAATTTTAAGAAAATAAGTGTTGGTTTACTTTGATCTCTCATGCATTTTGTAACTTTGTTTGTATGAGAGTTCTACAATTTTTCCGACATCTTCTGTGTTCAAAGGACAATGAATGAAGTTCATCATTATAAATCGAAAGACAATAGTTTTTCATCAATTTTTTTTATGATTTTTATATATGTACTATATAAAATAGTTTAGTTGGTAGGCGATAACTTTTCAATGTATAGTCACATTTTTTTTGTATCTAATAGTGTACAAAAAAAATTATACAGTGGGATACATCATCTATTTAAGACACACGATTTCATTGTTCTAAAGCATAGCAACATGAGTTTGTTTTGGATAATAGGATTGTGGGTTATAGCCTTAGTGGTTTTGAGGATTGGACATTGGTGGTACCGATGGTCCAACCCTAAAACTAATGGCAAGTTACCTCCGGGATCAATGGGTCTTCCCATCATCGGAGAGACATTCGATTTCTTTAAGCCTCATGGATTTTATGAGATCAACCCATATCTCAAGAAAAAGATGTTGAGGTCAGATTTTACTTTCTCT
The DNA here is from genome assembly GCF_000375325.1 of Capsella rubella. Taxonomy (NCBI): domain Eukaryota; kingdom Viridiplantae; phylum Streptophyta; class Magnoliopsida; order Brassicales; family Brassicaceae; genus Capsella; species Capsella rubella. Next base: position 6,380,837 of record NW_006238919.1, read on the forward strand.
CTATATCTATACACAATTTATATATAGGTTATTTATGTGTGTTGTAAATTTGTAATGAATGTCTTAGGTATGGGCCTTTGTTTCGGAAGAACATTCTTGGAGTAAAAACCATTGTTTCGACGGATAAGGATGTTAACATGGAGATTTTACGACAAGAGAACAAGTCGTTCATTTTAAGTTACCCGGATGGTTTGGCGAAGCCATTGGGAAAAGATAGCTTGTTCTTCAAGATAGGAAACATCCACAAGCACATGAAACAACTAACCCTTCGTCTATTGTCCTCCGAGGGTTTGAAGAGGAAAATATTAAAAGATATGGACCGCGTAACACGAGAGCATCTTCGTTCTAATGCTAGCAAAGGAAGATTCGACGTTAAGGAAGCAGTTTCAAGTGTACACATAGTCTATCTTTTTACCATTTTTCTTAATGTTGGAATTAGTCTCACACTCTTTAGTCTCTTTTTTAATCTTTGTAGTTGATAATAGCCCACTTGACACCAAAGATGATAAGTAATCTCAAACCAGAGACTCAAGAAAAGCATATGGGAAATTTCAAGGCCTTTAGTTTTGATTGGTTTCTAACATCCTATATCATCTCTGCTGGGAGGGGTCTTTACAATACTATTTGGGTGCGTTTGTTTCTTTCTTTTGTTAGCATTCTCGAGAAAGTAACTAAGTAACTAACTATAATGTTCTAAGCAGGCATGTAAAGAAGTAATCCAAGGGATAAGGGATATCTACGCGAGGAGAAGAACATCAAATGAGAAGTACGATGACTTCCTCAACACGGCAATAGAGGAGTTAGAGAAAACAGGAGGATTAGTGAACGAAGCTGCAATTGTAGCCCTCATCTTAACTCTTTCATGTATCACTCAAGATACTACATCTAAGGCCACTTGCTTGGCTGTGAAATTCTTATCGGAAAACCCTAAAGTTCTCGCAGAGTTAAAGGTAATAATGCATATGGATGATGGAGTGATAAGCTAGTAAAATAAATATGAAAGTGATAGTAGTAATGGTTCAAGATCTTTTTGCATGTGTCTATGAAGAATTTGGCAGAAAGAGCATGAGGCAATCCTTGAAAGCAGAGACGACAAAGAAAATGGAGTTACTTGGGAAGAATATAGACACAAGATGACTTTCACCAACATGGTACCTTTAGTTTACTAATATATGGCTAAGACAAAATTTTTATCAGATTAGGTATATACTCACTTGACACTTTATCTACACTTCCTAGGTTATCAATGAGTCCCTTCGGATAACGAATCTGGCTCCTATGATGTTTAGAAAAGCGGTGAAAGATGTCGAAATCAAAGGTAAATAGTACTTAGGTACTCATTTGACACTACGAAAATTGTATATATATTACAAACAAATGATGTTAATACATTTGTGGACATCTTTGTATCAACAGGATACACGATTCCATCAGGTTGGATAGTAATGATTATACCTTCAGTGGTTCATTTCGATCCTGAAATCTATGAAAACCCTTTTGAGTTTAATCCATGGAGGTGGGAGGTATTGCACACTAGCTAACTTTAGTCTACATATTTTATGTTTTATTAGTTGTAACATTTTATATACATTATGTTGATGATAAATCTGGTGTACAGGGGAAAGAGCTGCGGTCAGGGTCGAAAACTTTCATGGTGTTTGGAACTGGAGTTAGGCAGTGCGCTGGTGCAGAGTTTGCTAGGCTTCAGATTTCAATTTTCCTTCATCATCTTGTCACCACTTACAACTTCTCGTTATCCCAAGACTGTGAGGTTGTTCGTGTACCTGGTGCTCATCTTCCCAAAGGCATCTCTATAAACATCTCCAAGTGTGCCAAATAACTTTGAATCAAAGACATTGCCTTATCAATTCACACCATTGGTAAAAATAAATGTGAATTTAATACCTTATGTACTTGTTTGTCCCACACCCTGTGTAAGGATTGTCGTGAAATGTAATAGTTTTTAAAAATATATTGTTATATTGTTATAAAATATATAGTATTAATATTATAAGACCTTTCTATAAAAGAACGTGCTATTATATTTATAGCATGCCATATCTCGTCGTGACTTGTAACTTTGGAGAAGAAGAGACCATGATTAACGGGATAGTCTTACTTGTTTCTTATATATTTTGATGATTAAAATTAAATGATTAATAATGTTAAATGGTAAGAAACGTTTCTTGGTCAAGAGTTAATATTAACCTTAAGAGACGCATACGTGTCAATTTCTTAGTGGTTGAAGAAGAAAAGAAAAAAAAGTGGAGAAAAAGCTTCTTCTTCTCTCTCTCGCATGTCTCTCTCCCCAAAGCTGAACTTGTCATCTTCTACTTCACATTTTTTTTTGTCATCTGATGATATTGATAATACTTGGAAAGATACAACATGAAATACAAACTAAGCCGGCGGAAAACAAAGATATCCCCGGAGTCTAAAGCCCAAACAAGGGAAACTAAGCCGGCGAACAAAGGAAAGTCCCCGGAAACTACAACTAATCAATAGAAACAACTAAAAATACAAAACAAAAGATTGAAAGCCAACAACAAAAGAGATCAACACCAAAAACTAAGAACAAGGCAAACAATAACCAACCGAAGATAAGCACGAGATCTAAGCCACCAACACGATCTTTTCTTTTGAAGTCACTGTGAATGAGAACAATCAATGCTGCCCACGGCCAACCCATCGATAACAACTGCTTCCTCCTATCACAAAGAGAGAAGAACTCTCGAAACCAAGGCTTCATAATCTGGCAAGTAAAGGCCTAAAACAGAACCCCATAAAACACTTCCAAATACGGCGAAGACGACATCGTCAAATAACGCCTAGATAAAAGCCATAAACAAGCAATCCGACATCCTCCAGATTCGGAAACGCAAGAGACAAGGAGCGAAACATAACCACCTCAATGAATTTCGAAAAACTAAACTCATTATCAGAAGTTATCATCACCAGCAACTTCCACCCAAGAGCAGAACGAAAAGAAGCCAAAGAGACAAGAACAAACTTCACACAACAAAGGCCTCTTCTTAGAAAGGAGATGATCTAAAGGGGAAAACCATAAGCTAAAACTAGGCAATAAGGATGAATAGAGGGACAAGGCAATGTGAAGACTGATTACAATACTTACACAAACCAAACCAGCGGCATCAAAACAACATGAAGAACAAGAGCTAGAACTGATCAAGGTTGTGAGAAAATAACAAAACAGTGGCTAACCCGATGATCACAGACCCGGGACCAACCTCACAAGAGCCACAAACCACACAGATCCTAAGTGCTAAACCGCTCCCCCTAACACCCAAAATCACAACCCGTTTAAACTAAAGAGAATCCCAATTGAACGCCATCAACAACATTAAACTAACCCACAAAACTAAAGTAAAGGAAAGGAAAAGAAGAGGGAGACCGAAGCCGGTGCTAAAAGAGCCACCGCACTCCGGTCTCAAGTCTGAGTTTTCTCGGCGGCGGCTAGGGTTACACGAGAGAGAGAGAGAGCGACCTTTGGTTTTTTTTTTCTTTTGTATTGTATATTTGTTGATCTTCTACTTCACATTCATCTCGCTTCTTCCACGTTATTATATACATAATAAAATTATAATTGTAATTTTTATGCAATTACATTGTACATAATTAATATCACATAAATTTTATTTCACGATTCATAATTTATCATTTTCTCAAGGATGATTAAAATTCAAAAGTTAAATTTTTGTTTTAGAAAAATAAGCAATTTATTATGTTTGATTTACAAGAAAGAGCAAATTAATACTAGAGATATTCTCAATTTCTCATATATATTTTAAATTTTAAATTTGTAATAATTAATAAGTTTTATAAAATTACAAATTTTAGTTCATTTCATTTTTGAAGAATTATTTTTTTTTTTTTTTTAAGAACATCAAGTTAAGAGTCTACCATTAAAAATACATAAAAACTAAAATCAAAAATCTAACTCTTAACTTTAAACTTTTCAATTTTATTACTAAATTATTCTTAAGAGAATAGCTTAAGAACTCATCAATAATCATACTCTAAAGCCACATTACTTTCTTTTGTATAAGAATTTGCATGTGTGTGCATGAGACCAACATTATCAGCAAAATCTTAAGGGGTATCTTAAGGCAATATACCCTTAAGAAAACATCTTGCACAAGATACCCTTTAAAATCTTGTTGATAATGATGCTTGAGGTCGCCACATACATATATGACTACACTGTGAACACTGAACAATATATTAAAACATGTTTAAATTACCGTAATGTGACAAGTTGGTTATGACATATATCACAACAATGACATGTGATGTATCTACTTCAAGACATCGATTTGACAGTTCTGAAACGTTCAAATAATTGGTCAGGAATTCTTACAAGTTACAAGTTTTGAAAATAATATTTGTTGAAAATAATTAGAGTATGTAATGTAATTATGAACGGATCCACCATACATAATAAATTCCGTTGTGAATTATCATTTAGCTTTGCAAACTCATGGACGGATCTACCATCCAGAGCCGTGCACACATAGGAGGAAAAAAAGCAGCCGCTTCTGCCATCAGACTTTTAAAAAAATTCAAGGGCATATATTTAATAGTGGCATATAGTTTATTCTAAGTAAAAAATTTATAAATATAAAAAGATGTGATTATCAATTATATCTTACAACGTTGGTACTCAAATGTGAAGAGAATGTGGAAAACAATATGGGCTCATTTTTTACACTTTAGTTTTAAACATGGGTTTATAATATGTTAATCATTTCTTTACAAGATTAATCACACATATACGATTAACTAAATAATACGACTGCATTCCTTTCTTTATAATAAAAAACAAAAATAGTTAGAATTACAAATAGATATTTGCCAGCTTTACTATACAGTGGCTAACTTTTTCTTCAACATTTTTCATCAAATTGTTTATGTCAAAGTTTCATGTTAAACTTAATTATGTTTTATTTTGCTATTTCGATTTACTCTGTTTTCGTTAAATATTTTTCGTATTTCTAGAATTGCAAGTAATCATCGTGTTTTGTAACATTATTATTTTAAAAGCTTGGTTAACAATTTTGTGTAGAGAAAGAAAAATAATATGTTTAAGACCTTATATTTTGTTTTATTTTTTATTTATATGATAAATATGTTAATTTGTGTAAACACTTTTTTTATGTGTAAACTAAATTTTTTTTTGCTTCTGATACTTATTAAGCTTCGCACGGCTCTGCTACCATCCACGATAATTATGGACGGATCCACCATCTACGATAAGTTTCACCCACCATAAATAAAAGTATTTCATATTCACCAAGAAAAGAAGTAAGAGTATTTCATTCTTCAAAAAAAATCTTCTAATTAAATGAGTATTTTTAAAAATAAAATACAAGGAATATGAGAGATCATCTATCTTTAAGAAGACATATATTTTAGGCCATTATTTCTCTTCTTTTACAAAAAAAAAAAAAAAAAAAAAAAAAATCCGATAACATAGAAATGTTTGAACATTGATGGGCCAAAGTATTGTCCACGAATGTGATTGAAGTAATTGGGCCATTTATAATCGGTTCTATCGTCTTTAAAGCCCCATTGTGATCTACCCAATAATTCAGCTTATGCCGTGTGTGATAAGAAAATATTTTCCCATATGTATCATTGTTTTGTTTGCATATTAACAATTTATTTCTCTTTCTATAATTTATTCAGTCTTACGTTTTATTCTGTAGAAACTAGAATAATAGTTCATACTAGTTAAACAACTTCTTAAAACTATCATTACTAGTTATAATATTTACTAAATCCATCCTCTTGTAAAACACACACAATATTTTTTAGTTTAGTTAAAATACAAAAACCAATAACCCCCACTTTAAACATGTTTTTATATAGAAACATACATATTATATAGCTTTGAACAAAACTTTTGTAGTTGACGTACTCCCAATAGAAACTTAAGTTGGAGAATCCAAATTGCATTTTCCTTCAAGCCTTATATCACAAATTCATTAACCACGTAAATCACGATTCTAGTTCCTCAATACATTTATGTCGAAAACGAAACTACACATGAAATCATCTTTTCTAAGATATGATGATGCTCAGTGTCGGAGTTCTTTAAACCACACACGTCAAGCTATTATCTTCGTGGCTCCTTCATGTTTCACACACAAATCATTTTTTTTTTTGTCTTTTTGTATATAAAATAAGTTTATACCATTTATAGTTTTATCTATAAATACTCAACGTATACAAACAAGTTACACACATCATTAGAAAAAAGACAGTACTAGGATCAGAGCTGTATGATCCCTTACATAAACTAAACTTATCACTCTAGCTCTAAAAACATCACGATGCCACGTGTTGTTTTCTCGGAGAACAATGATATATGTCCTGTCGGATCACCTTCCCTCGCCGAGTTGTTAAAAGACTGCGATAGTTTCCGGAAGGAAGATTTTGGCAACCGAGCCGGAAGCGAAGATCCTGCTCATTACACGATAGATGTCGAAGCCTTACACGTAGAACCAGTACCGTTCGTCTTAGCCTTTAACAATCTTGAATATGATGTCACACTTCGCCGAGGGATTGGTTTCTCACGAAAAAGCTCTGTGAAAAAGACTCTACTCGCTGATGTTTCCGGTGAGGTTTGTGACGGCGAGGTTCTTGCCGTTCTTGGTGCAAGCGGAGCAGGGAAGTCCACTTTGATCGACGCGTTAGCAGGGAGGGTTGCGGAGACGAGCTTGAGAGGCTCAGTAACACTTAACGGAGAGAAGATTTTGCAATCTCGGTTGTTGAAAGTGATATCAGCGTATGTGATGCAAGATGATCTTCTTTTCCCAATGCTTACCGTTAAAGAAACCCTAGTTTTCGCTTCGGAGTTTCGTCTCCCAAGAACCTTGTCCAAATCCAAGAAGATGGAACGTGTTGAAACCCTAATTGACCAATTAGGGCTCAGAAACGCGGTGGATACTGTGATCGGAGATGAAGGACACCGTGGAGTCTCTGGTGGAGAGAGACGCCGTGTTTCAATAGGGATCGATATTATCCATGATCCGATCGTTTTGTTTCTTGACGAACCTACGTCGGGGCTGGACTCAACCAACGCTTTTATGGTGGTGCAAGTTCTTAAACGAATAGCTAGGAGTGGGAGTATTGTGATTATGTCGATCCATCAACCTAGTGCTCGTATTATAGATTTGCTTGATCGTCTTATCCTCTTGTCTCGCGGCAAGAATGTGTTCAATGGATCTCCAACGAGTCTACCTCAATTCTTCAATGAGTTTGGTTATCCCATCCCTGAGAAAGAGAACATCACGGAGTTCGCACTTGATTTGATTCGACAACTCGAAGGATCCAATGAAGGAACCAAAGAGTTAGTAGAATTCAACGAAAAGTGGCAGCAGGACAAGCTCAAACTCAGCCAATCCGCTCGGGCCACCCCACAAACCACGTCTCACCCAGGCTTATCTTTAAAAGAATCAATCAATGCAAGTGTTTCAAGAGGTAAACTAGTCTCAGGCTCATCTGGAGTCAATCCCATTTCCATGGAAACAATATCTTCATATGCGAATCCATTATTTTTTGAGACAATCATCTTAGCCAAACGGTACATGAAAAACTGGATCCGGATGCCTGAGCTCATCGGAACACGGATCGCTACCGTCATGGTGACTGCTATTCTCTTAGCCACCATGTATTGGAAGCTAGACAACACTCCAAGAAGTGCAGAAGAGAGATTGACATTATTCGCGTTCGTCGTGCCAACAATGTTCTACTTGTCTCTAGACAATGTCCCAGTTTTTATTCAAGAACGATACATTTTCTTGAGAGAGACAACGCGCAACGCGTACAGAACATCTTCTTACGTCATATCTCACTCTCTTGTGTCCTTGCCTCAGCTCATTCCCCATTCCTTTGTATTTGCGTCGATCACATTCTGGACTATTGGGTTAAGCGGCGGGTTAGAAGGTTTCTTCTTCTATTCTCTCATAATCTATGCCTCATTTTGGTCAGGAGCCTCTCTCGTTACCTTCATATCTGGCGTTGTTCCCAATATCATGATAAGTTACATGGTCATTATCTCCTATGTCGCCTATTGTTTACTGTTGAGTGGGTTCTACGTCAACAGAGATAGGATACCAATCTATTGGATATGGTTTCATTACATTTCACCGCTCAAGTATCCGTACGAGGCTGTCTTAATCAACGAGTTTGATGACCCGTTACGTTGTTTTGTTAAAGGAGTCCAAGTATTCGACGGTACTCTTCTCGGAGGTGAGTCTTATTCCAGGAAGATTAAGCTCCTTGAAACTCTTAGTAGATCTTTGAGAAATAATATAACGGAGTCCACATGCTTAAGGACAGGGCCTAACTTACTTACACAACAAGGTATCACTCAATTAAGCAAATGGGATTGCTTGTGGATCACGGTAGCTTCAGGTTTCCTCTTTAGGATCTTGTTTTACTTCGCCTTGCTGTTTGGGAGCAGAAATAAAAGAACATGAATTTAATATTCCCCCTCAAACATTTGTGTGTATTAGCTTCTAAGTATAAGCTTATCGTTATTGTAAGTTTGTATTCAAGTTGTAACTTTATGTAATCGTTTCATCATATATATAGTATCTTTCTGGAATATTTCAAAATAAAAAGATATTTTCTTTAAAATCCAAATTATCGATTGAAACAAATGGAACACAAAAGTGCTTACATATGAAAACCACAAAATTGGTATATTTTACCATTTCTTTATGGGATCATTTTACCAAATCCATAATACCTATTATATTAAAAGAGAAGTACACAAGGGATTCGGGTCGGGTTTTTTTTTGAATTCTGGGTTATTTTTACAATTGAATACTTGCTATAATTTCAATATAAATTTCAATAGAGGTTTTTCAAATAAATATATCGCACATTTAATTGTTTTCTATAACAATGCCTAATCTTGTGCTAACCAATATTATCAATATTAGAAACAGAATATTCTATGCATACAAAAAGATTGAATAACATATTGTCAACATACGTCGCTAAACATACATATACTAGATAGCTAATTCTAAAATTTACACATATGAAAAGTTTATCTTAAAACATTGTTAAAATAGGTTTTTGTAATAAAAATTCAAAAACACACACACATATATGACAATGCTTTAAATGTTAATAGTTTACACACAAATATATCTTCTCTTTTTATATAATGTATTTATATTAAAAGAAAAATGCGAGACTTTTCCCCCGCTCTGTAGCGCGGGTCACCATCTAGTTGAATCCATTATAAAGTGAGCACTATTGAGTATGCATGCCTTAAAATTTTGAATAAGGATGATGTACTATGTAGTTTTAGATTGAATGGTCAGATGATTTTGTGACTTTTCTTGGAGTCCAAATAAAACGATCCATCTTACTCAACTTACTATACAGTCGGTAGAAACATGATTTTTTTAATGTGGTGGACTTTTCTGATGTTTGACTGGTAACAAAACCTGGTCGTCCGATATATTAACTTCTAAGAGTTTGCCATTTCTTACTTTTCAAATATACTATAGTACCGATGGAACATTAGAAATACACACAATAATTGGTGTTAACTAAACACATTTCAATCGCTTAGACTTTAGAGATGATGACACTTTATGAAGAGAGATAGCTAATTGTCATATCATATATATAAAATATAATATTATGCATGCATGCACACGTCATTTATATCAGTATACTCCATCAAATTAATTCTAATATACATGCATACATCAATACTAATATAGTTTTTAGTTTTGTCAAAATTACCTGTCAAAAGTGTAACCCGAGCTAACTAGTATATATATGTGTATTAATTATAGACAGAAAAATGAATAATTTATAATTGTGTGTATTATTATAACATGATTTTTTTTAATTTAAAATGAAAAAAAAATTGCTTTGTAAATTACAAAGTAAAAATTTTGGTAGAAAATAGACAAAGCAAATTTGACTAATCAATGGAAAGAAAAAATCAAAGTTTCTGTACATAATTAATTAATATCGAACCACTTAAATAGACAACTAAATTTAAAGCATTGAAAATAAGAATTAAGTTGGAGCCACTAAACCCTAAATGTGTACTTCAAAAGAAAATAACACTAAAGAAATGTATGTTATGTTATAAATGTTATAAAGTCTCATGACTGGTGGATCCACATATACATTCAATATAGCCTCCACTCCACGCAACTGCCTCTACCATTAATTTTGCTAGAAGTCTATTTTAATCACAAGCCTCTTCATTTAACATGTGCTCTTTACACATCTTCCTCTGCATCACACATGTATTTTCTCCTCCTTCAGCTACCCACTTGTGCTTATCACATAACCAATTTTTGAAAGCCAACTCATATTTTGGAAGAATAATATTATTCATAGAGACAGTAAAGAGCAACTAAATAGGGTATATTAACTTTAGTGAAGAGTGACCATCTCATTTTTTGTTGTGGGATAACCTTTAGTGATATGGGGTCAGCATCAAACTGGACTACAAGACTAACTTAGGCTCGGAATTGCAACTAATTTGGTTTAGATGCTACATGAAAACATAAGCAAACTATGTATAGAAATTGTAAAATAGTCAATCCAAATCTTAAAAAAAGAAATTAAATTCTAGAAAATTATTTAAAATGTAATATTAGTGCTATTTTTGGACATTTGTGGAGTGTATGCTATAATTGTCCATAAAACATTTTTGGTGCTATTTGAGGGTATTTTTCAAAAATACATCCGTATAGGTATCGGCTGTTTTTTTTTACCGATATATATTCCCTTAGGCTCAACTATAGTTGAAACTTCTGGAACAAAGATTCTTGAAAAAATTATACAGAAAACTGGAAGTGTGGTCATGGACCGACACCAATCCTGTTTTAGTGTTTTGCTCCAAATTGCTCTAAAATGCTCCAATATATCCTAAATCGTGCTCGTACCTACGATACCTCCAAAAAATACTCAACGAGTTTTAAAATAACTTTTAAATTTCGTACACGATCGAACAATATCCTAACCAAACGTACATGAGCCAGTTCCATTCAAAGGCATTTTTGTCTAAATATTTCAAAGTGGCTAATTAGTGAAAGGTGCTTCTGAGTTCTGACTTTGTTAAAAACGTATCCAATGGTTGTATTACCCATAAATACAATATGGTTTTGTTAATTAATTCTTCGGGCACAAGCTAACAACGTTTGCAATTTTGAATCTAGAAAGCTTAAAAGTTCAAAGAAGCATTTAAAAAAAAACAAAAATTAATTAATATCTCAAAGGAAGACGAAGGAGATGAGAAAAAAACGTGAATCTTGTACAACTTTACTAATGGCTTCTAATCAAGCAAATTGGTACGTACTCGGATTCATGCGTCGTTCATGGCTACAAGCAACAACGAATCAGGTCGTGTTTTAGTCCAAAAGGTCTAAGTCCATCATTATTCATAGTCTTTTAACAAATCTTAGCTCTATGATTTGTTAAGAGATGTCGCTTATATAAGAAGTTTTCTTAACAAATTTTGTTAAGAGACTATGGATAATGATGCTTAATCTCTTATGTCCCTTACGTCTAGGGCTTTTCCGGTTTGAGTTTTATACCGTTCTAGAAGAATTTGGTGAGTTAACTCCACTATGATATTAATGTCCAAGTTTTGACCTCTTAACTTTATCTTTCTCTCTATATATCTGTCTCTCTTTAGAAACCGATATTCGAATATTACGCGGAAATGGAATGATGAACAGAAGAAATACACAACGAGTTTATTATATACCATGACAAAAATAAAAGTTCGCAGAACATGAGATTACATTCGAGAGGGGGGCAAGCAAAGATAAGCTTTGCCCTTGCTGTTTTATTTGGAAGCAAAATAAACTTGAACACAAACACACACAAATGTCATGTCCTCACACAGAATGGAAACAAAATTCACACTTGATACTTATATGATAATAAGGCTATTTCAAGCCTTTTTGTAGCAGTGGCAGTGAAGGTCAGTTCCCTCAATAACCGCCCAGCAGACTGGAGGAGAACCGAATAAGCCTATGCAACAAGTACAACAATTAGCATTTGTGGTTCCGTGAGCACTCGGGCACTCTCCAAGGAACACACGTGAAGCGGCCGTAGTACATCCACCAGCACCACATGATTGAGCGTTGGTCTTAAGGATTCCTAGATGTTGACATATTCATCAGAACAAGATAATTAAGAGAAAACTGCAAAGTACAATACATAAATGAGATCATAACTTTGTAAGAGTAATATTAATTATACCAGTTGATGCCATCAGAAGAACAACCAAGAGAACAGTGAAGCTGAAGGAGTTGATGAGGTTCTTTGCCATTTCTCTTCTTCTTTGCTTTGCCTTAACTTAAAACTTGTTCTTTTTGTTTTTGTTTTCGATAAACTTAAGACTTTTGATGATTGTAATTTGTAAGTGCATGTGGTTATCTATTTATACTCAAAATTTTGTAACTATGTTTTCTTTTTGTTTGATCAGTTCTCTCTTCTTTCTGATTTTCCCCAAGTTCATAATGTCGCCACAGTTACGCATGGCCGTCTTTGTTATCCTCTTTTTTTAATCATGCGCGCGCGGTCATCTCTGTATAAATCTTTTTCTTTTATATTTATTTTTCTTTAGTTTGAAATAACTTTTGTTAAAAATTGATATAGTTGTTGTTTTAGAATGACCAAGCAGGAATCTTTGCAATTTTGTAATCCAATAATGATAATGTACCTTCGTTAGTTCATTAGTTAAGTTTAGGGTTTCAAATACAACTCAGAATCATGGCGACATATCTCCTAACTACTAGTCTATATATAATAAAGATATTGGAAGGAAAAAATAATAATATGTGAGAGTATTATTCTCTCTCTCTATATATATATATATATATCTCCTAACTACTATGTTTTGTGTATTTATAAATATATATGTACGTATATATATATATATATATGAGAGTATTATTCTATATATAGTTTGTCGTACACATCATATAATTAACAAAAAAAAATTAACGCATGGTATACTGTATATTTGATATGTCTTATATTAGTTATGTTAAAAAATAATAAATAAGGATACTTAAAAAAAATATTCATTAATATAAATTTAAACTTGTTTTGTCATATAAACAACTAGTTATGTAAGTATTTAAATCAAACTTCATTAGTCTTGAAATTATTTGCAGATTTCTTATTAAAACCAATTTAAATGATTTATTGACACGCACAAATCATGGCGACATTATGAACTTGTTTAGATATGCGAAATATTTCTATAATAACGGTCCCAAGAACAAACACCTATATAAGCGAGACTATTATTATAATAACTTAAAAGTTGTTTTTTTGAATTTGTTTTTGTGGTAATTTTTCATGTTAATATTTTTATAACTATATTTTGTGAAGATATAAAACTATGATTTTCCTACATTTTATTTGCTTTCATTTTTATTATTGGGAATTACAATATAACCCACATGACTAAGAAAAATATGTTGTGATTTTTATTTTTAAACGGATATTTATTACTCAATTTATAAAGAGAAAAACATGTATTCAATGTTCCACCGGAATCATCTTCTTGAGCTCAAAAGGTTTGAAGTGGATGCTAAGACAGCCAAAGCGTCTGCTGAAATGTTTTCACTTCGTGCTACTTTAACCACTTCAAAATTACAGAACCTCTGAACAAATTAGTATGCTTCCATTCAATAGTTTTTGGCTTCGTACTCGCCATTAAACAGATAACACGACGAGCTAGGAATCACAGTATGCGACAATTTTCTGAGCTCAAATACCAAATTGCCAACCATAACCGTACAATCAAGGCTTTCGTATTTTGTTTTGTTCTTGGATTCGGGAAACAATAGCCAGAATGATTGCTCTATAATATAATTTCCATGAAACATGAAGTCATGTACACCCAAAGAGAACAAAAATTCTTACGAATAATACAAGCAAATTTCTAGCAATATAGTATAGGTTCTATCAATTTATATTTTATATTCTGATTTCTTGTTAATTATTGTTTTCGAGTGATTCAAATTTTTCGTGTTCCGCAAAGATACTTGAGGGATCCGACACCCACACATGTTTAAGGCAAAATGGATTAAACTACAAGAAAAAACACATTTCAGGACAGTTTCATAGCACCTGAAGTTTTGCATCCATTGCATTAAATTTATAGAACTTGAACTCCATGGAAATCTAAAAGATTCAAGATTCACGTCAAAGTAGAAGGAAGTTGATCCGATCAGTCAATTATTGCTTAGACCCGATTGAAGCAAGCTCGTCCAATATCGGTCACAAGGAGTGTGACTAATGGCAAGCCATCTAATGAGACCCGTCACAAAAAACATAACTGATGTGTTGCCTTCATTAGGGACAGGCCACAAGCCATGTGACCGGTCAGAAGCCCTTCGTCCTTTGCACTTCACAAACCGACTTCTTGCACCTCAAGGCCTATAAATACATGATGTGTTTATTAATTATTTCACCTTAAATACCACACAAAAAGTGCAAGTTCTTGACAAACATGGTTTTTTTTTTAATTGTGAAACACTCTAAAATTTCTATGATTCCTTGTGGTACAAGCTTCCTCTCATTGTTTGTCTTTCTGTCGGAAAGTTATATTAGTGTCGTTTACGTATTATTTGAATCTTATGTTTTTTTTATCTCTTCGTCCGCCACAAACTAAATACGTTTGCGATTTTGATTCAATAAATCTTAGAAGCTCAAAGCATTATCCACTTTGATCTTAATGTCCAATATTTTGGTCGTAAAACACACAATAGACGAACACAAATACACAAACGAGATTGATACATATGAAATTGCACAGAACATGAGATTACATTTGACAGGAGCAACAAATGATAATCTTTGCCCTTAATGTTTTATTTGGAAGCAAAAGAAAGTTGAACACAAACACACACAAATGTCTTGTCCTCAGACCAAATTGAAACAAAAGCCACACTTGGTATTTATATGAGGATGAGGTTATTTCAAGCCTTTTTGTAGCAGTGGCAGTGAAGGTCAGTTCCCTCAATAACCGCCCAGCAAACTGGAGGAGAACCGAATAAGCCTATGCAACAAGTACAACAATTAGCATTTGTGGTTCCGTGGGCACTCGGGCACTCGCCGAGGAACACACGTGAAGCGGCCGTAGTACATCCACCCGCACCACATGATTGAGCGTTGCTCTTAAGGATTCCTAGATGTTGACATATTCATCAGAACAAGATAAATAAAAGACAAGTGCAACTACAATACATAAATGAGATCATAACTTTTATAATTATACCAGTTGAAGCCATCAGAAGAACAACCAAGAGAATAGTGAAGCTGAAGGAGTTGATGAGGTTCTTTGCCATTTCTCGTCTTCTTTGCTTTGCCTTAACTTAAAACTTGTTCTTTTTGTTTTTTTTTTGGATAAACTTTAGACTTTTGATGATTTTAATTTGTAGGTGCATGTGGTTATCTATTTATACTCAAAATTTTGTAACTCTGTTATATTTGTTTGATCACTTCTCTTGTCATTCTGATTTTCCCAAGTTCATAATGTCGCCACAATTACGCATGGCCGTCTTTGTTATCCTCTTTTTTTTAATCATGCACCTGTCTTAAAGAAGTCAACTAAAAGGCATGCCATCTTTGTACACATTGTTTTTTTTTATGTTCAGGTTTCTTTAGATTTATTAAAGAAATAACTATTTTTAATCATTTATTTAGTTGTTGTCGTAGACAAAGTAAGCCAATTTTGTAATCCGATAATGATAATGATTTGCATTCGTTAGTCCATTAATTAAGTTTAGGCCTAGGGTTTCAGGTTCAACTCAGAAATCATGGCGACACTATCTCCTAACTACTACTATATAAATGCGAGAGTATTATTGTAATAAGTTTTCTTGTAAATGAGCCAAATTAAATGTTTTTTCGTACGCATCATATAAGATTTAACTAGGAATGAACCTGTACTATACCGTGTATTTGATATGTCATATTGGTAATATTAAAAAAAAGAAATGAAGATTGATTCTCTGTCAAATTGTTAGATTAATGATATTTTAATATTTTTCTTATTAATATCAGTTCAAATTTTTCTTTCATATAAGAACAATTGTCGAGTTTATGTAAGTATTTATATCAAACTTCACCGGTTTTAAGATCATTTGTAGTTTCTTATTAAAACCAAATTAGATGATATATCACACAAAAATCATGGCGACATTATGAACTTGTTTAGTTTAGATGCGCAAAATATTTCTATAATAACGCTCTGTAATACACGCCAACTATATACGCGAGAATATTATTATAATAACTTTTTCGGAAATAAGCCAACATGAAAGAATCTTTTTGATTATTTTTTTTTGGTTTTCTGGTATCATATGTGGTTTTGTATTCACCTTTGCACTGACTAACAAGCTGGAAATCATAGTATGCGACAAGTTCCTAAGCTCAAATACCGATGGCCAACCATAACCTTACAATCAAAGCTTCGTATTTGGCTTTCTTGTTGGATGTGGGAAACAATAGCCGAAATTATTGCTCTATAATTTCCATATAATATGAAGTCATGTACATCCAAACTGAAACAAAATTTTTACGATTTTTTTTTTAATAATCAAAGAGGTTCTGGGCCGAAACATATACATCCCCTCAGACCCGAAACCAAAACATGTTATATGGTCTCGTCCCAACCGCTAATCGAACCGGCGACCTCTAAACTTTTGCCAAAGATCTTTACCAATTGAGCTATTAGAACTTGGTAAAAATTCTTACGATTAATACAAGCAAATTAATTTCTAGCAATATAATTTCTCACAATTCATATTTTATTTTCAGATTTCTTGTTAATTATTGTTTTCGAGGGATCCAATCTCTCTTTTTCCACTAGAATATTTGAGTGTGGGATCTGACATCCACACATGTTTAAGGAAAAATGGACCAAACGACAAGAAAAAGTGAAAAACACATTTCAGGACAATTTCGAAGCACCTGAACTTTTGCATCCGTTGGAAATCTTCACTTGCGTTAAATTTAGAGAACTTGAACTCTATCGAGATCTTCACGTCGAAGTAGAAGCAAGTTGATCTGATCAGCCAAGATTCACAAAATGTGCAAGTTCTTGACAAACATGATTGTTTTTTTTTATTGTGAAACACTCTAAAATTTATATGATTCCTCGTGGTACAAGCTTCCTCTCACTGTTTTCACAATACGTCTCAATTCTAAATCGATAAAAAAAATTTATCATGGGACGGGGTCACATGGTGGTATAAAAATTTGGTGGTTAGTTATATAAATTTATAATATCACAATTTCATTGCTACAACACAAATAAATGATCATTTAATTATTTTGTTTATTCAATATTAGAATGTTAAACAAGTCTAATTAAGCAAATCTAATAAATTGTTGTATCTAAACTTATTAAAATAACACAAACGGGGTATATGATGAAACATGTTTGAAAGTGAATCGAGATTAACCAAACTTATCATTACTCAAACGATTGAGTTCGGATAAAATTTTCATTTTTATTATTCTTTAACATCACCAATATCAAACATATCGAATTAAATTGATTTAATTAATATTGTGTGAAACAAAATTTGTGAAATCCTAGTTAACTCTTATATAAATGTAATGTATATCATTTAATTTGGCTCATTTTCAGAGAAGTTATTATAATAATACTCTCGCACATATAGGAGGAGTTAGGAGATAGTGTCGCCATAATTGTTACGTTGTAGCTGAAACCCTAAAGTTAAACTAATGACGGCAAATCGTTATCATTTTGGGTTAAAGAATTGCCAAGATTCCTGCTTACTCTGTCTATGACAACAACAATATCAATTTTATACAATAGTTATTTCAAACTTAAGAAAATAAAATAAAAATAAGAAACAATTTATACATAGATAACTTCCAATTGTTGACCAAAAAAAGAAAAAAACTTCCAATTTTTAAAGACAAGTGCCAATTTTTAAAAAGGAGTAAATTAAATATGGCAGTGCATCATTGTGGCGACATTATGAACTTTGGAAAATAAGAATTACGAGAGAAGTGACTAAACGTAACAAAGTTGTAAAAATTTGAATATAAATATAGAACAACACATACGAATTCAAATCATCAAAGTTTGAAGTTAATCCAAAAGAAAAACAATAAGAACAAGTTTCAGCGAAGTTCAAAGCAAAGAAGTAAGAAGAAATGGCAAAGAACCTCATCAACTCCATCAACTTCACTGTTCTCTTGGTTGTTCTTCTGATGGCTTCAACTGGTATAATTAATATTACTCTTACAAAGTTATGATCTCATTTATGTATTGTACTTTGCACTTGTCTCTTAATTATCTTGTTCTGATGAGTATGTCAACATTTAGGAATCCTTAAGAGCAACGCTCAATCATGTGGTGCGGGTGGATGTACTACGGCCGCTTCACGTGTGTTCCTCGGAGAGTGCCCGAGTGCTCACGGAACCACAAATGCTAATTGTTGTACTTGTTGCATTGGCTTATTCGGTTCTCCTCCAGTTTGCTGGGCGGTTATTGAGGGAACTGACCTTCACTGCCACTGCTACAAAAAGGCTTGAAATAACCTCATCATCATATAAGTACCAAGTGTGACTTTTGTTTCCATTCTGTGTGAGGACATGACATTGGTGTGTGTTTATGTTCAAGTTTCTTTTGCTTTAAAATAAAACATTAAGGGCAAAGCTTATCATTGCTTGCTCTCAAATGCCATCTCATGTTCTGTATAATATACTTGTTTTTTTTCTCTATAATGACTGGCGCAGATACAACGGTTCTCAAAACGCTATGATATCGTTAGATAGCGTTATTCAGATGCTAGGCAAATCCATTTTTCTTGTAGTGTCGATTAGCGAATGGTAATTAATAGTGTTATCTGTGGAGGGAATGTAGAGACTAGGAGAACATCTTGTTCATAACAGAGACCACACAAAGAGATTGCTGAATAGTTCGATGTTTTATTAGCAAAGATACTTGACCTTTAGATAGTCAAGACCAAATAACTCAGTCTTACAACAACTTGAAACAGAAATTGCACGAAACAAACTCAAAACAAACCGAGAAACCCGTTCTACTAATTGACTCCTAAGAAGTCGGAACTTATGGACTAAGAGAATTGACTAAATTGAACCCAACACATCTTTATATCAGCTGTCCCTACTCCACTTAAGTCTGTTCAATACTTACTCAGGATGCTTAGCGACCACTTCACGGCAGAACTAGACTTTATTTACTTATTCACAGGCCCTTCTAATTCACTACTTCTCACTTGTTTGTGTTGATGTATATGCTTAAGCTTGTAATCCACATTCTATGGCGAAAACGAAATAAGAGTGTTTGAAACTGACGGACTCACCGAACTGTGAAGTAGGTTTGCGCTTTTGGTTCTAATATCACAGCCGTTAACTTCTGTTTTTTTTTTGTAATCATTCTCTACACCTGTTAAATTTATTTGACTTTCTTGTTGCATTTTTTGTACAATATTTGTACTTTTGTGAATAAATTTTACATTTATAAAAAAGAAAATAAAAATGCCGTGATTTGAACCGTATCCGTAATCCACCTTAAGTTTGTGAAGATGAAGGATCTTAATAAACACAACGAAAGGCTGCAAAGTGCACATATAATGTTGTATAATTTTTGAATCTAGCTAACAAAACAGGCAACGAGTTTCCTAAAGAAGGAATAAGCTTTGCTTTCTGTTTTGATCAATAAAATCATATTTATTGAGACAAAATATAAAACTTGAAAAGTTTGCGGGGATGAAATGAGGAACATGAACAAACCAAATTTAGAAATGAGAACAAAACAAGAGTACACACACAACATCAATTTATTTTGCAGTAAGGGGTAAAAAGTAGTGATAAACTTTTCCCTTGTTGCTTTATTTGGAAACAAAAGAAACTTGAAAAATCAAACGTAAACACACATTGCAAAAACAACGAAAACATGCACCGGTCACTCTTTTTTGGATCTTTGGTAGCAATGGCAGTGTTGTTCGCTTCCCTCAACAACCCCTTTACATACTTTTTGACCCGGGTATGTGCTTCTGCAACATTCAGTGCAATCAAGATTCGTACCAAGGAATGGGTCTGGACCGCACTCGTCTAAGAACGTGAAGCATCGTGGTTCAGCATTGCTCTTAATGATTTCTGCATGTTAACATATCATCATTAGTACAAGATAAGTAAAAAAGAACGAATAGTAGAGAAAGTACAAATTTATTACCAGTGGTAGCCATGAAGAAGACAATCAAGAGAACAGTGAAGCTAACTGAGTTTATGTTCTTTGCCATATCTTTTGCTTTTTCTTGAACTATAAATGTTGGTGAGACATTTCATATGTGTGCTGATATCTATTTATAGTTAAAAATTCGTAACTTTGTTAGCATTGTTTAAGCTTACCTTTCAGAGATTTTCCCAAGTTCATAATGTCGCCATAATTGTGCATTGTTGTTGTGATCTTATATGAAAATAAAATATGCACTTGACTTAGAATTTTTTTTTTTTTTTTGTGACTTTGACTTAGATAAATTATTACCAAAAGGAAGCTTGTTGTCTTCGTCATCGTTGTAACTTGTAACCACGACTATACATATATATACTAGTCTTAGACCCGTACTTCGTACGGAGAAAAACAATATAAACTCAAAAAAATTAACATGAGCGATTATTTACACCACGTAATTAACTTTCATGTTTTTGTTTTATTTACAGACTTTCAATTTTTGTAGTTGTTTTTACTTGATCATACACATCTTATTTAGTTTTCTATAATCTTGAATAATAAGATTTATAATATAGCTTTTAAATTATGTATAATATGAAAAAGTTATAACTGTACTTATATACAGTTGAAGAAGAATTAAACTGTTTGTACGTAAGGAA
>NW_006238919.1:6401870-6410570 GCF_000375325.1 Capsella rubella
ATTTGATTTTAAAAGTACCGTTTGTGGTCAACTAATTAATAAAAAAAACCACTTTTTACAGTTCGAATTGCTCGAAATTGCTAAATCTAAAAACTCTTTTCTGCCAGGGTTTATGGTTGCAAACAGTAGCGGGTAACTAGAAATGAAAAAAAAGTCACATAAACAACAAATTAAAACTGTATTATCATGTTTTATATATATTCACATTCTGTAATACTACTCACTATCTAACTTTTATTTCTCACTAAAAATAGTTTTCTTGTCATAAGTTATTATATTTTTATTTCTTAATAACTTATATGATTTTTCATTATTAATAATGTTTAAAGTATAAATTTTAATATATATTACATGAATTTTTGTAAATTTTACTTTAACCACTGTCAAACCAGTTGAATTAACGGTCATTAAGCTTTCACAAATATACTTCTTTTCAATCGGTAAACCAATAATTTAATTAAAACGTTTAATAAAGTTTAAAACCACTTATCCATTAAATGTAATTAGTCGTCTACATTTGTACTTATCCATGACAATGAACTATTATTTAAAAATAATTGTTATATATCGTTGTTTCACGAGTGTCATTTTGATACATTTCACACAAATTGAAAAACATCACATTGTACACATATGCTAATAATTGTTTAATAGTTTAGTTAACTTTAAATTAAGAGTAAAATTAAGAAATTAAAGTAAAAAATACATTAAAAAAAATAACAGTTTGTATGAAACAAGAATAAAACTCTAGAATGACGCTATTTGTGAAACAGAATGAATATATTTCAAACTAAACTAGAGTTGACAAATAAGAGATTCAAATGTGTTACAACACATAGACTTTTTTTTTCAACGTGTTACAACACATAGACATCGACCACCTTTTTTAGTTAATTATTTAATATATAAGTACTGTATATGGATTAAAATAGGGGGAATTTCAAAAATACCCATTTTCTAATACTACTTTTTAAAAATACCCCTCTTTCTAATTTTATCAAAAAGACACTATAAATTTTGAAATTTATCAAAAACATATGTGAAAACTTATATTTATAGACACAAATTATCTTTATATGTGTATAAATTCATATATATATATTTCATAAATACTGTATAAATACATTTTAAAAACCTTTTAAAAATCATTTAAAAACCTTATAAAAACTGTGTAAACCTTTTAAAAACCTTATAAATACCGTTTATAACCTTTTAAAACCTTATAAATATTTGGATTTAGTCTTCCAGTAGTAATGATGATCTTGATTTATCTTATCAACCATATAAAAGTTTATAATATTTCATATTTGAAAAAGGGTATTTTTGAAAATAGATAGAAAAGAGGGGTATTTTTAAAAAGGGGTACACCAAAATGGGCATTTCTCAAAAATTCTCATTAAAATAAGAGTTGACCTGGAACTAAAATAGAATGGAATGGAAAATATAACTGATAAATATCTTATTGTTGTCATTTTGCTTATGTTTTATTTAGGTTTTTAATAGATATTAAATATAAATGGCCCATTTCAATTCTTTTAAATCTCTCGGCATCAACCACCATAGTTTCTGAAACCTTCAAAAATCTAACAAAAATATATTCTTGTGTATATTATTTGTACAAATATATATGAAACATTTATCTGTGATAATAGCTTAGTTTGAAAAAGCTAATTAATAAAATTTGTGTATATAATAACTATACATGTATAATCGTGGTTACAACGATGAAGAAGACAAGGAGCTTCCTTTTAGTTAATTATCTTAGTCAAGTGCATATTTTAGTTTCGTAAAAGATCACAACAATGCACAATTATGGCGACATTATGAACTTGGGAAAATCTCTGAAAGGTAAGCTTAAACAATGATAACAAAGTTACGAATTTTTAACTATAAATAGATATCAGCAAACATACGAAATGTCTCACCATCATTAAAGTTTAAGAAAAAGCAAAGCAAAACCAAAAGATATGGCAAAGAACATAAACTCAGTTAGCTTCACCGTTCTCTTGATTGTCTTCTTCATGGCAACCACCGGTAATAATTTTGGACGTTCTCTACTATTCGTTTTTACAGTTCTTTTTCACTTATCTTGTAGTAGTAATGATGATATGTTAACATGCAGAAATCATTAAGAGCAATGCTGAACCACGATGCTTCACGTTCTTAGACGAGTGCGGCCCAGACCCATTTCTTGATACGAATCTTGATTGCACTGCATGTTGCAGAAGCACATACCCGGGTCAAAAAGTATGTAAAGGGGTTGTGGAGGGAAGCGAACAACACTGCCATTGCTACCAAAGATCCAAAAAAGAGTGACCGGTGCATGTTTTCGTTGGTTAAATTTGCAATGTGTGTTTACGTTTGATTTTTCAAGTTTCTTTTGTTTCCAAATAAAGCAACAAGGAAAAAGTCTATCACTACTTTTACCCCTTACTGCAAAATTGATGTTGTGTGTGCTCTTGCTTTGTTCAAATTCTCAATACTAATTAAATTTGTTTTGTTCATGTTCCCTCATTTCATTCTCGCCTAACACATGCATGACTACATTTAATCTGGTATAAACTTGGACAGTAAGATCGTTTTAAAAAGAAATAAGTTTCTGAAGTTAAAAAACTCAAAATCTCTTCTCTTCGTTTAGCAAATGAACTTGTATAATGTATATACATATATCCGTTTAGAATGGGTTTACTAGATTGGTAACGCTTGTGCGCTGGTATATTTATAGCATCCCTCGTGGGCCAAGTAGTTCTGTCAATCTGCTATCGACTACTAATGGGCCGAGTAGTTCTACTTAGCTACTCATGGGAGCATCGTTCCATTTTAAAATGTTCTAGTTAATGTTAGCTTATCTGATTAGCAAATTGGTAATATTATATGATTCTTACTTGGCAGTGTAGTTGATTTGATATCACAATTGTATTCCATTGTTTAGATTTTAAATATGGATTGGCAATAATATTATATAGACTTATTTGTATTTCGGTTGTTTAGTGTTGACAATGAGTTCTAAGGATATAATATAACTTGTAGTGTCTATATCTTAATTAATTTTGTTTGTCAAAATAATTTTGTGTGCACTAAGATATATAAACATTGTTTACTATGAAAACGAACTATGTGTAGAGAATGTGTAACATTTTAATAAGGGTCTTTACACTTATATATGCTGGTACATTAGATGGCATACCATATATATTATCGGTTGAACTATTTAAGAACTTTTACTAATAATCCAGAATTTTCTTTCAAATTTTTCAATCCATTTCCAAACAGATTTATATTAAATTAATCACTATTTGAAAGTATATTATTTCACAATGAACTCATAATGGTTACTTCCTACCGAAGAAATTTCTAGGGAGATGGGAACCAAACATGGTGGATGATGTATTGCACATAACCGTTCTAACCATTGTAGCACTTTTCAGCTTTTAGTTGTATCATCATCATCTACTACAACTATAAGTTAGAACGGTTATATATGTTTGTTTATTTTATTGAACTCTAAGAGAAAAGATCTAGCTGATCGATTCTTCATTTACAAATACGTCCAAATCAGATTTTAGAGGTTTTATTTTGAAATTTCTACCTTTGCTTCACCATTTACAGATATCAAAATTAATGACAATCATGGCGCTAATATTAAGAATCGGATGACGATTAACGGATAAATATCATAAATAAGCAACGAAAACGAAGAAATTGTGTAAAGTTTTTGTTTTTTATTGATTAGAGAAGATGACATAGATAGTTTATAATTGGTAACATAATTTTTAAAAGAAAGATAGAATTAAACCAAAAGTATATATTTCTAATCATTTTTAATTATTATAAAAAGTAATATATAGATATATATATATTATAATATTTTGACCTATTTATATTTTACATTACATAGATTATGAGCTTACGCTTTTTATTTTATTTTTAGAATTGAATGTTAAATTATATTCAAAGAAAAAAATAACGTTTTTACAACTCATACATCGTGTAATACAATACGTTTTTTTGTTTTACATCTTTGGATCGACAAACCATAGCTCAATCTCTATTACGTGGAGTAATTGCAACTTAGTGAAATCGAATTCCGATGAAATTAGCTACGTAAATAGATTATTCTTGTTGACAAAAAAAAATTATACTTGACTTAAAATACTTCCCAAATAAATCTCATTTTTATTAAAAACATCAATTTCAGTTATAAACACATCACATTCCGTTAATATTGAAACAAATGAAAATAAAACTGTGGGGACATAACTCTTTATCAAAAGATGATGTCGACAACCGAAATACATACACAAAAGGCCAAAGAGGAAAACAACATTTTGAAATAAGACAACAAATCATTAAGAAATAAAAATATATTTCTTTCAATTTTTTTTAACCCAAGAGGGTAATGAAATCTTCGAGAATACAGATTTTTGGTCCACACTATTCAGTGTCGTCTCTTCACTACTCTTCACTATCTCTTTCGACGTTGGGAACAGTGGTCATCATCATCATCATCATCATTATCCTCATCCTCCCTCATGCACCATTAACCTCTCCCTTCTAGATTCTTGATATATTGTTGTATATTGATCTCTCTTGGATTTTATTATATATGCATATTGCTAACTAATTAATATTTTGTGAAATGTAGTATAGGATTTTTCAATATTTATATGACATATATATAATTCAACATTTCGTATGTTGATTGTTTTTTTTTTTGGTTATTCAATGATCCATAATGAAAGTACAATGGTCCATCATTGTTTGGGGTTGCCAAGATTTTTTTTTGTTTTTGTTTTTGTTTGTATATATATGTATATGTATAATTTTGATATCTACCCAAGTTCATTGTTGAAATATTTCTTTTAATGATTTAAGCTCTTGTGACTTGAGCCTTGAAGTATATATAGCCAAATCAATTTACCAATCAACCACTAATCTCCTGATTATGTCGATTTAGAGAAAATATATAAAGAAAACAAATAACTCAAGCCACTGTCGAAAAGACAACTCTTTTTTTTTCTTTGGTTCACACAACAATACAAATACCATATATATAATAATATGATCACACAATTACAAGGAAATTATCAAATGGAAACATTACAAAGTATTGAAAAGAAAAAACAAAACCCTTTCTTTAAATTTTAATCACAAATCATAGAGAGGACCGGACGCTCAACTGCTTCAATTTAGTTTCCAGTGTGGACCCGTCACAAGACCTCTCTCCCATTATTAACTTTAATGTATGTTTTTGATAATGCAAAATAAAAATTATTAAAACCTTTTGTTGCTTTTGTTTGTTTATGTGTGTGTTTTTTAACACTCTGGTGTTTGAGTATGGTCTCTTTTCGGGTCATGGCAATAGTTATAGACCAAGAAGTTCCTTTGTGCCCATGCCATGGCCGCCATTTGCTGCCGGCTCAACCCTTGGTTGCGGGCTGGCGCAGACGATGGCGGTCTGCATGAGCTTACACTATTAGCTGTGCATCCGGCTAGCTTAAAGTTTTTGTACTTAGCCACAAATGGTTGGTATCTATAGTCAGCTTTGATCCTTCCATTTTCCGTGGCCCAGTCGGATGCATCCCATATCGACCCGTAAACCCACATCGGTCTTGTTGGGAACGTAGCTTCATTCTTTCTGTTATACGTACGTATTGGTACATCATCTACGAAGAATCTGTATATATTAAAACAAAATAAACCAGATTTAGAATAAGATAAAAAAATGCAAATGGATATAATTACTATAAGAATTTATAAACTTACATAATTTGGTTAGAATTCCACAAAATTGCGTAATGGTGAAAATCTTGAGTAGGGTCGAACCATAAGGTAAATTTCATTTCTCTCCCAATTACATTTCGGTCGCCACTTCCTCTAACGAATACGTTCGTTTGAAGCGAATAAGGTTTCCCCGGCGTCGTCCCTAGAAACTCGATATCGACCTCGTCGTGGTCTCCAGGATGCTCTTGGTTGTTTGATAGCTAGAAATCGAAAAAGTTATATATCAATAAATCTTTAATTTTAGTAACGCTTAAACAACATAGTTATTAGATGGTTTAGTTAATTATAGTTCGATCATATATGCTTACGTAGAGGGATGTATCAACTCCAGCCGTGAAGCCTGGTTGAAGCTTAATGGAAGCACCAAAGTAGCCCGACCGGTATGGACGAAGAGACTTGAATCCACTACCTGTTCATATTTAATTTAAGTCACTAAAATCAATTTATAACATACGACAAAATATAAGCATAATGAGTATAATTAAAAGAACATAAAGAGGAATAAAGATAAAAATAATAAATATAAGCTACCGACAAAGTCCTTACAAGTCGTGTGGTATATTAAATAACATTAGAAAACATGAGTGAGTGAGGTTTGACAATGAAACAAACAAATCTTCACTTACCTAATATGATTCTAAAAATCTACAAATTACATTCATTAATTTTCTTTTTTATGTATTGTTCCAAATGAATAGAAAATAACCTTTTAGTACATTATATAACATGGACCAACGAATAAGAAGAAAAAAGCTAAAGGAAAAAGAAAATTACCAGTGGATTTGTCGAGCCAAAGAGTAACAACATCTTGCTCTCTACGTTGGTGTTGAGAGCCCCATAGAGTTCGGAATTCGCGATCAAAAGGAGAGGTCGGTACTCGGGAACTCGGGTAGTATCCAGGCGAAGGAGAACGCTGGCCGTAACCGCTAATAGGACACAATACTAAGAGAGCTAGAAGGATAAGAGACAAAGCCATTTTTGAGACTGAAGTAAATGCCCTTTTGAGTGGTTATTACTACTACAAAAGGGAATATTAAAGAGAGGCAAGTAAAGGAGAGACAAATATGTATGGAATGAATGAAGAAAAGTGAGAGGACACAGGTGAGTATAAATAGAGAGATGTGTGGGTCAAACAGTTATAGGAGTGAGTGACTGTTATCCGTCGATTGGATGGGCCTTATGGATTGATCCCATTCCCATGTCATATATGAACATTTAATGTCAACTTACATCATATTTATGATTCTTTAATAATAAAGAAAACAAAGTATGAAAAAAGAAAAGAAAAACATCAAGAATAGGAAATTGAGTAATAAATTATATATTCCTATAAAGAGACTGATATTTATTATTTAACAATTATTCTTCCATATTGAAAGTATAATATATAATTTGAAGAAGAAAAAAATGTATAGCATGGTAGACAAAAATAATGATTTTTTTCTTTTTAATAACTAAGAGATTCTGGGTCGAAACTCATACATCTCTTTAGGATGTATGGTCTCGTTTCAAGCGTTATTCGAACCGGCGACCTCTAAATTTTTACCAATATTTTTTTATTAATTGAACTATTAGCACTTGATAAAAAATAAGTATATTAAACTTTACTTTTGACTACAAAACGAACATAACAGTGTATTTTGCAAAATTATGGATCTAGATTTCAAAACTAAAGTGTATGTAAAATGTTTTAATCATAGCAAAGCTCACAAGAACAAGAGAGCCTAGCTCCACCGTCGTAAACAATGTATTTTCAAACGTTCTAATAAATACTATCGTAGAATATATAGTTAGGTTGCTACCTATTCAATACCGTATTGACTAATTTTTCAAATAATTTAGCTCAAAAAATCATTACTAAATATAGTCAAGTGATTGTAATTTTTTTTGGTTAAGCGCAAAGTGATAACTGATAGCTAGTAATTTAATATCTGCAGATCAGACATATATACAAGAATAGAATTCGTGCTATACATGAATAAGTTCATGTGTGAGTTTATTTCTGGTGTGATCGTAATAGTAAACATAATATGAAAAGGTTTAAAATTCTCTGAAAACATATAAAATATTATGCACTTATATATAGAGATTATTTTGGCTTTAATTACTGTAGTGAAATAATGAAAAATCAATATAAATTAAAATTCTATCGTATGAAATAAACTGTCGGCTCAATCCCTATAATAGTTAAAAATGATGAAAAAATTGAAAAGAAAAAGAATGATAACGTATCCATATAAATAGAAAACATGAACAAATGACCCATTTCATATAAGACAATGACACTTTTTTTTTGCGGCCAATAAAAAAATGACATTATCTTTGTTATTATACATTTATACATTTGAACCCATTTCATTTCGGTTTCTCTTTTTTATTTTTCTATTTAATTAGGATAAAGTCGAAGATGTAACATGTTTGGTCAATTTCATATAGGGAGTCACATGCACGGATAAGAAAACTAGATCAATCCAATGTAGCTTCACAGTTTCTTTTTCTAGGAATTAAAAAAGTTTATCAATTATTTTCCAACTCGAAATAGTCTCTAAGAATGTGGAAGTCAATTAATATACAGAATTTTAGAAAACGGATATTAAATATTTATTAACATATTTCAACAATTAGGAAAAGTCATATTAACTTTGTATATTTTTCTAAAGTAGTATGAAAAAATAGAAAATATAAACATAAATGGATTAGGTTAGAGTATTGATTTGTGGAAATTTCGTTGATCTCTAGTCGTCGATCAAAGACCGAAGTGAATTAATGCGTTTATATTATGTATGAATTTGATTCAAAAAGATCGGCTTGCATATAGTCGTTGTGAAGAAACTGCATGAATTAAATATGCTAGTCATGTCATGAATGTTTGATTGATTATTTGTAAGATGATAGACAATAAAAACAAGAAGTCAA
>NW_006238919.1:6410670-6455082 GCF_000375325.1 Capsella rubella
TAAATCAAACAAATTTATTGATGATGATAACCACAGGAGAATAGACTAGGTTAACCTTTTAGAATATGCTAAATTCCCTATTTAGATAATGTTGGAACATGCAAATTTAGAATGCACAACATTGACAACAAACACCCAAAAATGGAGCAAACCACCCATGTGCCTGTTTTGATAATCGTCTCTTGAATATATATATGTGTGTGTGTGTGTGTGTGTGACACGAATTAACTAATTAACAACAAACTTTAGTATGATTTGTGCGCTTGTAATACGAGCTGCGAGAGTGATATGGTGTCACACAAAAAGATTTATTGGATCGTTGAAATATTGAATGCTAGGAGCTGGTCATTGTGCCATTTGTCTTCACATATCGCCTTTGACATAGAATATTCAGATTCTGCTGAAGAATTTTTTTGAATAACTAAGAGGTTCTAGATCGGAGAGCATACATCCCTTTAAGTCGGAAACCAAAACATGTTATATAATTTTTTTCTAAATGCTACTCGAATTGGTGACCTGTAAAATTCTGTCAAAAATCTTTATCAATTAAATTATTACCACTTGTAAGTGTTTACGTATTTTCTTTAGCAATAATAAATTTTCTTTGAACTCCGAACCACATGTATATTAGACGATATATATTCCAATGGACTTATATTGTTCATTTTAAAACACTGTTGTGAATAAGTATTAAATTCTGCAAGAACTGTCAACCCTATCCACCACAAAGCCATCCACGTATAACAAAATATGTAAATGAGATTCTCCATGAATGAATGAGAAACAATGAATAAAATTGAGAACTACCAACGAGTGGAGATTAACGGAGACCTTAGAGAGATTCCTTAAGCTGACTCATGAATGTGAAACAATGAGAAAGCTTCATATAAACATCTTCCTAAGATCGCCATATAAAATGAAATATGTAAATCCATTTTATGAACTTCTCAATTCTTATAGAAGCAAACCTTTTACAAGAGCACTTTTATAACCCACAGGTTTTGACAAATGAACCCACAGGCCACACAGTACAGCACCACTCGTTTTAAGTAACATTACTAGAAATGAGATATAACCTAATGTATATTTTATTATTTTATCACTTGAAGTTTGTTGTGGTATTGGTATTGGACTTATTGGCGACAAAATCAGGAGGCTTTAGGTGCATGAATCATGCCGAGATAAGTGTTACTCACCGTACGGATATTAATAACTAACAACAATATTGTTCATTATTGATAAAAATAATATAAAATATATATAGTATGATGTGAAACAATAATAATTTAAATAAACGAGTTCCTCTTTTTATTAATTTCTTACTCCAATTTAAACAAACCGGATATTTTTACACTATCTCCATCGGAAGAACAGAGATGGGTTTCTGAAAATTAAAACATAATAAAAAATAAATAAATTGAAGAAAGAAAGAGATGGTTTTTGATTTTAGAGCGCCAGAACTCGTATATGAGAGACGGTAAAAGCAAGTGTTATTTTCTGATTGGTTTAAACATTTTTTTAAAAATAACAATAAATAAGTTGTATATATAAGTATAAAACTAGATCAGTACGTGCTTATAGTTTTTTATACATAATTTTACATATATTATATTTTAAATCAAAGTTTTGATATGTTATATTAGTTATAGTTAATTATTCTCACAGTCTCTTATAATGATCGTAACTCATTCTATCATATAACATACTACGGTTAACCCGTCGTTTGTAATAAATATTTTAAATATATTTGTTTGAAAAGATCAAATTATTGTATTTATAATTATATCTTAAATATACATAAATTTATTTTTTATCTAAGAATTTTATGATATTTATAAAAATAGCAAGTTAAATTATTTTTAAATCTTCCAAATTAAAAGATATAAAATTTTTATTGTAGTATATAAAATTTTATTTAAATTTTGACAGGTTACAATTTTTTTCTTTGTAAGTTGAACAATTTATATTTTTTTCAAAACTTCAAATCATGGCATTTGCAGAAAAAAAGATCTACATTTTTATTTTATATGAATGATATAATGAGTTATTTGTTTCACACCAATATAATCATATAAATATGAAAGGTGAAGTAAAATAATTAATAACAAATAAATATGATTAGTTAGATATCAAATCTTCTATGTTTATTTTGATTGGTCATTCATTTAAAAACAAATTAATAATGTATTTTTGTTTCACAATTTGATTAAATTGAATAAATGAGTATTTCACATATTTAATATTAATTCATCCCTTAAAACTTATATTTGTAATGGCAATAAAATGTAATCAAGTATCATTAGTGATGTTTATTTTATAATGTACTTCCCTTTTAATAAAAAGGGGAACTGTCGGAACCTATGCATATTCACAGCTGATGTTGCTCTAGGTAGAAAGTATTTTATTTAAGTTATTTTAAAATTTATATTTAAGTTATTTTATATTATTTAAAAATCAAAAATAAATTTTAATAACAAAATAAGAATTTATCGAATAACTACAAACAAAATGTTATTTTGAACTCATGGAAAAACAAAATGGCTATCCTTGCTGGCGATTGAATCAATCAAATTTGACACATATAGTGTGGCCACATTACAGCCATTGGGATGCTAGGGTATGCAAGAGCCGCTACAGCTATTTTGATGGACGAAATTGGCAATTATGTAACATCTCGACCTATGATTTTCGTTCCATGTAAAACTATTGTTTTAAGAAGTTTGGTACGTTTCCTGAAACATATCTTAAATTTTCAACATTTATAAATTTTGGATTCTTTAGCTTCTATCTAGTATCACCACCACATCTCGTGCTCCTCCATTAAGCCGCCATCTTTCTCGAACTCCAATCTTTTTCTTTTTTTTTTTTTCTGGTGAAACTAAAACCCGACTGATATGGTTTTCTTCTGATTTGACTCTAACTAAATTATTTAAAAAAAAAAAAAAAAATTGTGAGACGAACTCTATATATCATTTCATACCGAGATCAAAACAAGTTATATGGTTTCGTTCTAAGTGTCACTCGAACTAGCAACCTTTAAACTATTGCTAAAAATCATTACCAGTTAAGTTATAGGTTCTTGGTAAATTATTAGTTTATGACCGTATAGAAATTAAGGAGGAGAGGGAGCCATGAATCTTCAGAAAAATCCTTTAAAGCTTATCAAATTTCCTAGTTCTGTAAGTATTAACTGCGCACGGTTAAAGTTATACCTAGTCAAAAACAAGTCTTAAAGCTCTTGAAACGTTCAAACTCTTGCCAATATTGTTGAATTGATGGTTGAATGGTAGGTTGATTGCAATGATATCCCAAACCGGACAGGTCAACTAACTAAACTAGTTAGCAAACCTTTTAATTGTAACTTATATTGGACAACATAGGTCCTAATTAACAATAATGTGAGAACCAATGTTGTGTGACAATGTTATCGATCAGTTCTCTTTTGGTTGAGTGAGAACCAATGTTGGTTCACTATCGTACTTTTTATATGGTTCCCGTGAAAATTATTTTGTCTATGATGGACGACGAGTGGGGGTTATGGACCATTTGGTTTACGGTTGATCGTTTTTAGTGGACAATCACGTATTGTTTCTATTAATTTTTTTAAATCAACTAAAGATTTTTATTCTAAAATTAATCTTAATTTAAACAAATACTTTATTTATATCGACTAAATATCTTATTTTAAATTTTGCTTTTTAAGAGTAAAACATCCACTGATTCTTTATCAGCTCAAAGCCTTAAACAGTAATAATTCCTCATCAGTCATTTTCTAATTGAACTTTTAAAATTACCTAATTGTAGTAAACTACTCATAAACTTTTGAACATACTTTCCTAAATAACAAAATCCAATAACACTAAACAATAATTAAATTCATACTATATGTTAAGTACCATGATTAATAAGGTTCCCATCGAAATATTTCAGTTGCTTCTATCATTTTCATCAAATTACTTTAGCCGATTAAAAATCTGAGTGGAGGGAAATATTGGAATCTAAAAGCTTAATTACAAATGTGCTTACCGACAAAATCTGAGTGGGGAAAAAATATTGGAATCTAAATTTAAAGTAATTAACTTGTGTCACTTCAACAAATGTGAAGAACATTCTATCCTCTTCGATGTTGTAATCATTTGGTTATAATTTCGATAAGAAAAATATTTAATTTTTTCATTACAAAACACAAATGGTATGTTTCACTGTACGAGAATATTATTAACGCAACTAGCTAAATCTGGTTTGCGGAAAAAATGAACCTACTGAATCTGGTAGGTATTATCAACTAAATAGCGTTGAGATGTGTCGGTAGAGTGATGATCAGATGACTTTTTTGATTTTGTAAGTTGAGAGGTCATGATCTTAGATACTTAATTTAAACCTAGTTGCTTTATAAAGTAAGATGATGAATGTTTTGCATGGAAAGATGTCAAATATAGGATAAATTCGTTTTCGAGGTGCACACTAATTGTAGTATATATATATATATATATATATATATATATATATATATATATATAACATTGAAATTGTAAAGATTGGTATCAAGTTCTTTGACTTTAATTTTGGTATCTATAATTCCATGTATCATTAACAAATTAATTAGGTTGATGACGTTTATTTGGGGGAAAAATTGGTATACGTAAATAACTTTGCATATTAAGTTTTTGATCTCTAACGTTTTTGATGCCGATGGATGTCTTAGCCAAAGATTTAGTAACCTTCGGAGATGGTGCAAACCTAGGTTTAGCGATTTTAAATGGTCTATTTCAAATTTTTACATAAACTATACATCTCAAA
The DNA here is from genome assembly GCF_000375325.1 of Capsella rubella. Classification (NCBI taxonomy): domain Eukaryota; kingdom Viridiplantae; phylum Streptophyta; class Magnoliopsida; order Brassicales; family Brassicaceae; genus Capsella; species Capsella rubella. Next base: position 6,415,471 of record NW_006238919.1, read on the forward strand.
ATGTAAAGTTATCGTACATTTTCAAATACTTATACACTTCAAAAAAAAAAGATCATGAAAAATAAAATTAACAAAACTCTTTGAACATGTTACAAAAAAGACATTTAAACATTTTCTACCAAGTCAATATATGCAACAATAATAATTAAGAAAGGATCATTAATATAAATTTGAAAAAATTAACAATACATACTTTGGTAATATGAATAGTTATCCAATGGTCATCCTAACTCTTAAGTAGTAAAAACGATTAGTCGGAGAAAGAGTCCAAATTCTTTGAATGGCAGATTATCAGCTTGTATTCAAAGTAGAATTTTAAGAGATTTGTGTAGAACTTATAAGTCAAGTGTTATTCAAACATAAATTTTAAAAAGTCTCATGAAATACACTGTTATTGATCTAATGATTTCAAAATCCACCTTAAAATCCACTATTATTGAAAATAATTTGTGGATTTGGCTTTTAATGATTTTGAAAGATTTCAGAGGATTTGAGAGGATTTCCTTAGTTAAAAATACAGAAATCTAAAATTCCATCTGTTTTTGGTAAGATTTTAAAAGATTTTACAAAAGTCATATGGACTTTCCTAAAATCATCAAAATCATTTTAAAACTCAATAAAACTCAAATCTCTTAAAATTTCATTTTGAATACACCCCTCTAAGTATATTTAGATATATTTATATTTTAAATAAAGAAATCGCGAGACAACAAATCAAACAAATTTAAGTAAATAAACTGGAAAAGACATATGATAATAGTTCATTAGAATAAAATACAAATAATGTCAAATAAAGACAGCTAATAGTGATCCCGTCTAATATGATTTGAAAGGATAAAATTCCAAAATAATATGATAGATCGAAAAGAATTGTTATTTATCAATCATCCAAATTAATCACTAAATTATGGAGTAGCATATCTGTTTACAGAAACATTAAAAATAATAAACATTTTACAAAAAAAATTATAATAAATAATTTTCAGAAATTATTTATAATGAATATTTTAAGAGCATATATAGGTCATCACAGGTAACTCATTTTCTTTATTTTTAAATTTTTCACAACCATTCATCTTTCTATGTACTTGTTTACTTATATCACTTCTTCTTCAAGAAAAGCATTAGAACATGTTGCACCAAAGTTAATCCAACTTTGAAGCTCATACAAAAAGCATTTGAACATTTTGTCAATATGCAACAATAGTAATATAAAGATCACATATATTTTGGTAATATGAATAGTTATCCTATGATCATCCTAAAATAGTAAAAACGATTCTGTGAAAGGAGAAAGAGTCCAAATTCTTTGAATGACTATTAAGCATTTCCAATAATTCCTTCAACAGAAGAAACCAAACAAATACTGGCCAATGATTGCTTCATAGTTGTTGTTACATAATGATTTGTTTGTTAAAGTTGATAATAATTAACAAATCAATGATCACACGTTACTAAAAATAAATAAAGCAAATGACCCGATGGCTCCTTTTTTTATACAAAAAAAAAAAAAAGAAACCGAATCAATTTTAAGTGGTTTTCTCGTTGACAATGACTAATAATAATTAGGAATAATAATTCTTTCTTCAAAAATAGTGAACCAAATGCCGCCATAGAAACAAAAATATTAAATAGTGTATAAACTTAATAATCAAGCTTTATTAAATTTTACTATTTACTATGAAGAAAAAAAAAAGACTAGTATTTAACCCAAAAGAAAAAACAAAATTGACACTATTACATCATATAAATTGACCTTCCGCGAACAGTTGAGATGTCAAATGAAATATTAGTTTATGTTATCTTGAACAATATTATACGATTAAAAATATATGTATATATTTATGATATTAAACATTAAATAAAATATTTTTTTGTATACAGTTAGATATAGGATATAATGTTAAAATCTGTTTTCTTTATTTTCTGATGAGGTGTTTTTTATATGTTTTCATCAATATTATAGATCTATGATATATCATATTTTAATTATATATTACTTTTATAAACTATTGAATTGTTTAATGTTGTTCATGTGGAAGGTTTGTGCCATTGTAAGTGTATTTTCATGTAAAGAAAAATTATTGTAATGAAATTGGGTTGAAATATGATGAAAAATAGTGTTTATATAGCAAACTTAATATCTTGAAACATTTTGGGTACTTAGTATATATTGTGTCATATGGATTGATGTTTTTCTAATACATAGCTGATATAAACATAATCATATATTTGGATACCAGATATCTATTTAAGTTTGTATTTATATCATAATATTATGGATTGAATATTTAATATTGCAATAATTCTATTAATACTAAAAATGAAAAAAGAAGGAACAGTTAAATGAGAAATAACTAAACGAACTTAGATTCATGGTTAGTTGGTTACCTCAATATTGTATGATGAACTCACCTATATTAAAAGCATATAATGAACAAGAATGATACTTACTCGAAACATTTGAAACAAATAAATAAGAAGCATTACTGGAGACATATCATAGAATCAGATATATAAAGATGGATCTTCTCATTGTATTCAGTCATTATTCATCGGTGAAATCTCTTCACTTATATCAAATTTTGTTCACTTTACTTCACTCTGAGAACTAGTCATTATTCCTCATAAAGTTCAATTATGAATTGCGAATGTAGGTTTACAAAAAGAAAAACAATTGTAAATGTTAATTTTGGCAACCACATTACCTATTTAGGTTTATGTTACAATCTAATCTCAATTATTACTAGTGAACAAGTTTTCTAATCAGTTGAAAGATTGAAACTTAACCAAAACATTTTACCACATTCACCATGTTTAGTCACCTATGAATTTCGTTTTGTTTTGTTTCAAAAAAATCATATAAACTCTGTATTATATAGTGAAAAAAACACATTTCTTTTATTTCTCGGAATAATGAGATATTTTTAGCAAGATAAATAAAATATCATTTTTGCTTAATCATAAAAAAGAGTAGTTAAATATTTAACTATTTAACTCGCTATCATAATGATCATGATTAAATCCTTACACCTATATCTTTGTAGTTTATCACTAACTTAAGCTTTCAAGTTTTCTAATTCATAACTAGTTCAAATTTTGAGCAACTATAAATTTTGTAATATGAAATTCGATAAAATAAACCCAAAAAAAAAGTATTGATTACGGGAGTATTTTAATTCACTTGAGCATTATATATGTGTTACTCGTATAAACTTATATTGTGTATACTAAAGTACTTTTGATCTAAATTAACATTAGTGACATTACACAAATGCATGTCACTAATTTATCAACAAAAAGATAGCAAAACATAAGTTTGGGCCTGCCTTGAATTTAATTTGAGTTATAGAAGCCCGAATTTGGGCCTTTTTATAACACTCATTCGTTGTCTATTCGAAAGTGTAATTTTGAAACTTTTGAGGGGCTCTTTGTTAATTTTCATTTTAAGCGTCTGACTCGAAATCAAATGGTATAATAGCACAAAGACGAAGTTCAAAGATTTTAGAATTCGGAAAAAAAAATTCAGAAATTTCAAGAAGTAAGAAAGAAATGAAGAGACTGATGAAAATGATAAAGCCAAAGCCTGGTCCGAAGCAACAGCTCCGAGATTGGCAGAAGAAGCTACGACATGAATGCCTTAACATCGAACGCCAAATTCGAGGTTACAACTTCTTCTTCTTTGAATCTTATTGGGTATTCTTGATTCTTCAGGAAAGTTTCGATTTTTGAAGGATTTGGTTGCTTAGTTGATGATTTAGATTGATGGGTTATGATAAAACTCCGATTTTGAGAAGTTGTTTCTTCATTGGGTTTATGATCGAGTGGCTCTTAGATTTGGATTCTGGTTGATTCTTGGGTTTTTGGATTAGGGTTTGTTTACTGAGTGGGTTTGTTTTCAGATATAGAGAGAGAAGAAAGAAAAGTGCAGAAAGATATTAAAGGCTCGGCGAAGCGGAATGATATGGTCACTGCGAAGGTAATAAAGGATGAAGCTTTATTAGCAAATCTGATCAGTTGTGAAAGATGTTGAAGTTTTGGTTGAAGTGTTTCTCTGTTTTAGTGTGTTTAAAGGCACTTGCTTGGGGAATAGTGATAAAGGATGAAATTTATCAGCAAATCTAATCAAATTGTGAAAAATGTTTAAGTTTTGGTTCAAGTGTTTCTCTGTTTAGTGTATTTAAAGGCACTTGCTTGGGGAATAGTGATAAAGGATGAAACTTTATCAACAAATCTAATCAATTGTGAAAGATGTTGAAGTTTTGGTTTAAGTGTTTCTCTGTTTTTGTGTATATAAAGGCACTTGCTTGGGGAATAGTGATAAAGGATGAAACTTTATCAACAAATCTAATCAATTGTGAAAGATGTTGAAGTTATGAGGTTTGGGTTTAAGTGCTTCTCTGTTTTTGTGTGTTTAAAGGGACTTGCGAGGGACATAGTGCGTTCTAGAAGAATAGTAAAGCGGCTATATGAAAATAAAGCTCAGCTGAGTTCGATATCAATGCACCTTGCGGAGAGTGTTGGTATTGATCAAAAGCTTTACTTGGTGGTTGACTGTTCAGTTTCATATGATGTGTTGTTATTTACATTGGTTTTCGTGTTTCAGGAACTGCAGTAACAGTTGGGAATCTTTCGAAGAGCGCTGAGGTTATGAATCTTGTTAATAATCTAATGAAAGTTCCGGATATGGCTCTGAAGATGCAGGAATTTAGCAAAGAGCTGACCAAGGTAGTACATTCATGCTTAGGAACTAAGGGCTTTTGAGTTTTCTTTGTCCTGTGTACTTTGTATGATCATATTAAAGCATATGTATCTTACAAGTTTTTTTAATATGTGGGGATCTATGTAGGCTGGGGTTATTGATGAGTTTGTGAGTGATGCGGTGGACGATGCCTTAGATTATGAGGATGTGGAAGACGAGATTGAGGAGGAGGTTGAAAAGGTCTTGACAGCCATAGCAGGAGAGACTGCAGCACAGCTCCCAGAAGCAGTTAAGAAGGAAAAGATAAATGTACCAGCTCGAAAAACGAAAATTTCACCTGAGGTAAACACTTCCACAGTTGAATGATTGCAAGATGGAATGTGTACTAAGGAGAGAGATCAAAATCTGAAAAAGAAAAGTGTAATGTATTGCAGGAAGAGTCAATTGCACAAGGAGTTGGTAATGAAGAAGAACTCGAGGAGATTGGAGCTCGGTTCGCCAAACTTAGATCTTAACTGATACATATCAAGTGTGTAGTACTCTAGTGAGTTTTCTTATAACCGTAGTTAGAATTCTTGGTCGGTCTCTAAACTCGTACAATGTGTTGAAACCAAGGGAAGATACAAGCTTTTGGTCACTGATAGTGCTACTTGTATAGTTTGAAACAGCTTTTAGTGTTTGTTAGGTTTGGTTATGTGTATAGTTTTTGGAATTGGAGAAGGAGAAACTGATTCAGTTTTGGTTCATCTTGATTTGAATTGGTCCGGTTCGATATAATTTTGTTGAAATGTGATATATTTGGTTTGTGTTGATTTGGATGTATACTAATTGCACCCTATTGTATACAGTATAATACAAATTACAGTATTACACTACAATAAAATTGAATTATTAAGGCAAAGTACAAAATTGATCGATATGCACATAAACGTGTAGTTGCGTAGAGTGTTATGTAAAATGGGCCTCATATTAAAGCCCGTTTGATGTGTAATATTACGATTGGTTAAGGTACACACTATGTCCTGAGTATAAATAGACGAGTTACACATATCTTCATAGAAAACCCTAAACATTCCTTATCTTGTTCTTCGCCATCTCAGTTCTTTTGCCACCGCACGCTTCTCTACTCTCTAGCTCCGGCCAAGCCAACAGTCAACAGGTACGTTTTGTTTACCTTTAGAGCACACATTATTCAAGTGTATAGAATAAATAAAGATTATATCAAAGTATATATATAGCTGTATAGGAGTATATATATGTGTGTTGGCTTGAGTCACGATGATACATCAAGTGAATTGGATGATGATGATGAAGTGTGTTTGACCTACTTCTTTTTATATGGATAATAAGACCAAAATTTATACTTCTTTCTTGCACTAAAAGTTATCCAATAAACACAACGTAAAAAAATAAAAGAAAGAGAGTATTGAGTCAAATAAATAATACTAGGGCGAAGAAGGAAATATAAATAAATTGTGTTGCTTTTGTTAAATAAAACAAAGACGAGAGATAATTTTGTGATTTTCCCTATTGTTTTCTCATTATAAATCTGATAGGAAAAGGAAACCCAAAAAATATAAAACCCTCAATACATTCTTCTTGAGAAGGATTCTTTTTTGTTGCTTCTATCAGATTCTTTATCTTTAACGATCTCAAAATTTCTCTCTTTTGTTTTGTGGTTTTTATTGGATAGTACTTACAACGATGGCTTCGATTCCGGTGTGGTCTAGGCACGATGACAAGCGATTTGAGTTAGCTCTGAAGCACTTCTCGCAGGGTTCGCAGGATTCGCAGGAATTATTGAAGAAGATAGCCCTGCATATTGAGAAACCTTACGAGGAGGTGAAGGAGTACTACTTAGCGTTGGTCTACGATGTTGGACTGATCGAATCAGGTAGGATTGCTATACCTAAGTACGACGAAGACTATTACGTGCCACTGAAGGAAGCGACTGAGTCCAAAAGCCAGGTCATTGAAAAAGCCAAGGGAACTCCTTGGTCAGCAGAGGAACATAGGTAAATTATTAGTCTATGAATAGAGATTTTTCTTGGATTAAAGTCTCCATATTTAAAACTTGCTAGTGACGTATCTTGCTAGGGATTATAAATTTAGGGTTTTTAGTTAGTATTGTTGACTAGGGTTTGTTTAGAACTTGCTATAGTATGGTTGATGATTTAGGGTTTTATGTTTGTTAGGGTAAACGATGTAGAGTCATAGTTTTAATCTTTCGTTAGGTTTAGGCCAAAGCGTATATATAATGATTAATTGTTAGTTTGATCTTAATTATGGACTTTTGGTTGATTAATGATATTTTTTTCAGTCGGTTTCTGGATGGACTAAAGAAGTATGGGAAAGGAGATTGGAAGAACATAGCAAGGGAATGTGTGAAGTCAAGGAGCCCGACGCAAGTGGCAAGCCATGCTCAGAAGTATTTCTTAAGGCAAAGTTCTGACAGTAAGAAAGGGAAACGCTCCAGTATCCATGACATGACTCTAGGACATACGGACAACGTGACCGACCCAACTGGATCCAACATGAGTTCTATGGACCAGCAGCCACATTCTGTTGACCAACCTCCTCTGGATCAGTATTACACAGCAGCCTTTTTGATGATTAATTGATTATGATTTGTGTTTAGCTGTATTATTAAAGGCTTGGGAGATTTGTTTGGTTTATAGGAGGGTTTTTGAGTTTTGGTTTCTACTTTCTAGTGTAGAGTTTAGTTTTATAAGAAACTTGAATGACAATTTGATTTATAGTTGATGGGTGTTTAGCTATATAAGACAGGTTTGAACAAACTATAAAATGTTAGTTGATGTTATAATGAAGAAGAACTCGAGGAGATTAGAGCTCGGTTCGCCAAAGTTAGATCTTAATTCATGTATATCAAGTGTGTGTACTGTGGTGAGTTTTCTTATAACCGCGGTTTCTATCTCTGAAGAGGTGTTGAAAACAGGGGAAGATATAAGCTTTTTTTGGTCAGTGATAGTGTTACTTGTATAGTTTGATAGAAATGTTAGCTTTAGTGTTTGTTAGGGAGGTTTTGGTTATGTGTAAAGTTTTTGGATTTGGAGAAGGAGAGAAACCAATTCAGTTTTGGTTCATCTTGATTTGCTTTTGTCCGGTTCGATATAATTTTGTTGAAATTTGATATATTTGGTTTGTCTTGATTTGGATGTATACTCATTGCACTTTATTTATCAAACAAATGACACTTTATACATAATGTACGTACACACTAAAAGAAATTTTTAAGGCAAATTAAAATTGATCAATATGCACATAACATGTGTAGTTGCGTAGAGTGTTATGTAAAATAGTGTCTTAAAACTTAAGACGGCACTTCCTCATTGAAGTGTCATGTTTTTGATGAGATCTAAATATTAAATTATTCATCTTTTGGTTTAGATTTTTTTTCATAAAGTGTATAATAATATCACAGATATGGATGACATGAATGTGGACATACATACACACTTAGTTGCATAGAATATATGTGAATTGAATTTGTTGAAGACAAAAGTTTCGTCATGTTGTCATGTTTTCTGTTGATGTCTCTAAATTTTATAAAGTTCTTTAGTATGCGCAAATTGTGCATAAAGCTAGCAAAGGCGTTACATTGATGATGATAAAAAGGAAGAAAATGACGTTACATCAAATACATATAAAACTTATTTTATAGATTTACCGAAACTTATTTGGAAGTGTCGTTTTCGTGTGTTTATTCCAAATTTCATAACACTAATTATTATTAGAAACTAGTTAGTTTTCAAACGTAAACAACTTCCATCGTTTTCACATAATTATAGTCATCAACCTAATCCTACTTAATTTTTACTGTTCTGAATTCCAATTATTGGAAAAATGCCATTTAAGTATACTACTTTAATATGTTTTCGGTTATTAAAAAAAACATATATAATAGATATATACATTCTTTTAATAGATTTCTTTAGGTATGATTGCCCTACCACTTTTTACGCGTTGAAAATAAATGATTATATTAACTTTTTACATTCACGGTATATATCAAGTTTTCAAGTTTAAGAAAATACCTATTTAGCTAGGTATTTACCGTGTTAAAATTAAAAGTAAAAAAAAAACGTGGTTAATCTACTAAAACTATTTTTTTGAATTAGTGTTCTATAATTTTTTTTTTATTTTAGTACTTTATGCTTGTAATTATTCTGTTATTCGGCTATTTAAGCTCCGAATGGTAACTGCATTTTTTACTGTGGAAGAAGTACGGTGCGGTTCAAATAATAACAAAAATACATAGATATATATGTATATACATATGTTTTGACACTGTTGCAGTGTGGTTTTGTAGTGCACTATGATTATCATTCGGAACCTTATTCATTCGATATACCAATCAAGCTATAAACCTACTTTTTAGAATCCAAATAATCCTTTCTAATTAAATTTGTTAATTTTTTGTATATAATTATAGGATGGAATGAAAACCAAGAGTGAAGCAACAACACTTGGGTCGGTCAAGAAAGAAACATAAGACGCATGTATTACATTATTTGAAGATAAGTGTTTACATCATCTTTATTCACTTTCAGTTTTGTGTGAATTATAAGACACACCTTTAACAAAAAACTAGCATCAAAAAAAGAATCTGGAAGAAAATAATAAATATTGGTTAATTAAAATGTCGTGGCAATAAAATTTAAGGAATCTCGTAACGTTTTTATTACGTGATAAAATTTTGGTTTGTCTCAAAAAAATTAATTTAAATTATATAATTTGCTTGGAAAAAAATGAGAAGTATTATTAATACCTCTAAAAAGACCAAAAAGGTTTTAATGCCTTGCACGCAACAAATTATGAGATTGATAATCTGAGATACCGACTTTATTATATTAAGTCTTTCGATGTATTTTCTTGAAAATGGAATAAAAAATAAAGGATTTATATTATTTACTTACACAGTTTGTTTTTATTTTCTAGTCATCAACATGACGTATATTATTGTTTCATTGGATTGAATGATTGATAATTACTAGATAAGAAAAAATATAAAAAACAGAAGCCAAAGGATATGATAATGTCATACGATTAAGCAAGAGAAACTGATAGCTACATCACAAGTTTTTTCATTCATTTTCTTATCTTGTTTCTTTTTGAAACGTGACAAGTAAGGTAGTAGTAGCAAAGCTTGAGTGTGAGAAAGATTCCTTGAAAAAAACAATGCTGAAGTTGTGGCCATATGTAACACTAGTCGATGAAGATGAGACGATGATTGTCATCAATTTTGTTTGTATTTTTCCCATAATATGATTCATGACGATATGCATGTAAAACAATTGACAAAGAAGATTTCAAGAAGAGCTATAGCTAGCACTAGTGTTCTTGAAATAAGATATATGACCTATTATCGAGTTTTTAAAAAATCTTTTTTACCTACGAATATCGGACTTGCACAATAATTTTCTAACAAAATTGTATATATACAAATGTTTAATCGCATATTATATATATAATATATAAGAATGCGAATTATTACTAGTTTAGTTAATTATTTGAGCATATATATATATATATGCATGTAATTTTTTCGAATATAACGAAAAACATGTATTTCAAACTGAAATAATCATGTATTTTTAAGTATATATAACTGATCAAATATGATCAATACAAATAAGTTTTTATGACGATTTTTTCTCAAACGGAATAACAAATCTAACCAAGAAAAGAGGGACTTTACGAAGATGGTGAAAAGAACACCATGCATGGTGCTGTCGTCGAGAATTTTGGTCATGACAATACATAATGCATGTGTGTTTTCTTTTATTTGTTCACTTACATGTGTTTGATTATTTTATGTTAAGTGATGTTTTGGGTAAGATACATTTCTATATCATTGTTTTCAAAGTTAGATCATGATTTCATATTCGCGGTCTACAAGTATTTAATGTTCTCCATGGACCATGCTATAGACAAATCAACACTGAACAGTCAATTATGACGTATATATAATATGTTCAAAACTATATTATTTTTGTTTTTGTTATTACTTAGAAGTTAGAGCGTTGAACCATATGTATTATTCTAAAGTTATTAAACTGAAATCAAATCATACAACGAAATTATTCTCTATTATTTTAGACATATTTAATATTTCATGCCTTAAAAAAAGAAATACTGTTTAATATTTCTGTTTTAAAAATGCCATTGGTTTGACTCATTCAACTTTGTTTCGATTTCATATTTAAGATGAGTAGAAGAAGTTAATTACTAGCTAGAGAAAGAGTATCGTTTAATACTATTGGTCAATGGTCACTTTCATTGTAAATTTGCTAGAATTTACTACCAAGAACGATCATCACATCACTTTGTCTCTATTTTGTCGCCTTTTCCGAATTTAAGAGTTGTTCTTTCTATTTCTCAAAAGGATTCATCTATATATACTCCAATAAGTGATGAGTTAACCATCGGTTAATTTGATTATGAAAGTTTCAATGGATGTAACAGTAAATGCAAACTAATGTCGGCAGTTAGTTCATCTATTTTTATAGTGGATAATAAGCCGTTATAGATCTCTCGCAAGTTCAATATTAAAGCGGATTTGTTAACGTGTAAAGTGCATGTTAAACCGCTAATCTATTTTTATGTAAACAATATTCCTATTTCGTGGTTCTTCTAAATATTATTATTGATATTGATAAAAAGAAAATAGTGTAAAAATAGTTTGCAATTAAATTCGCAATGATTTCTGATCTCTTTTGTTTTGAACAATCGTCTTTTTTTCAGTAATCATTAGAAACAAAGTTCATACAAGCCATAAGAGCAAAGGAGCAAAAGTAATGAAGCTTAACACAACTTAAAACTGTATAAACAAGAAAAAAAAAATAGATGCGATTATTTTTTCTATTTTGTTTAATATGCACATATTAGAAACTAAAGTTTATAAATGATAAAAAAAAGAAATGATATAACCCATGCATAAACATTTTTATCAGCTCAAACCATTGTAACCATTCGAACCAAAATTTGTAATAGTAAGAATGCACTATTTCAATACTTGTATCAAAGCGTTATTCCCATCTATCTTTTACTATTTCCTTTCACAAAGCGACATCGCTTTTAACTATTCTACTATTGTTTTTTTTTTTTGTAAATTATTCTACTATTGCTTATAGTTTCTCTTATCCACTAAAAAGAATAAGAATATCGCTTTTTATTATTACTGGAACTCTCAATATTTGCATATTCTTGGACTATAGTACATACAACAATGATGAACTTGATATCAAAAGACAAAACACAACAATGATGAACATATAATTTTATGGAAGGAAAGAATCTCACCGTAATTTGATGAAATATCATAAGCTTAAAAATAAAAAACAAGAAATTTGGATTGTTTTATACAAATGATTACATATTAAATTACACCATCACATGTTAAGATTCCGCCTAATTTACATATTTTTCGTAAGTACTCCAAACAAACACACAACATTAATCACTTGTTAACAAAAACATTAACACCCATGCGTTAATCACACTTTGGTTGGTGATACACGCCAAACTCATATAATACAACCTATTAAGGGGTGCATTGTGATTTGTCCTAAAGGATTCTTCAAACAACCTAAAGATATAACACAATTTTATACGCAAAGATTTCGAATTAAAGCAAAGGATTTGGACAGTTTGTAAGCAAAAGCAAAACGAAATAGCTTACGTTCACACAATTTTTACACACTTGTCTTTGTCTTTTGTTCAAAGCGAATTAATTGCAATTGCGAAAATTTATGTACATAAGAATAAAAAAACACTAAAGATCCTAATATTTCGGTAGGTACGTGTATCTATCTTAATTTAATTTTTGGTGTCTAGATTTTTCTAAAAAACCCGAAAAGAGCAATGATATATATATACACACTTTTCTACGAAAGAACAAGTGGGGTTTATATATCACACACAGCAAGAAAGCTTTCAAAAAAAGAGGAAACAAAAAGAATTGATTGGTTACAAATTGAAAGTAAAAGGTTGATTTGCTATTTAAAATGATCTAAAGGGAACAATTTGGAGAAAAAGACATTGTGATGATATTTTGGATAATAAGTGGTTGTGTTTTAGTCTTGCATAAATTTTTAAAGTAATGTGTCACCCGGAAAAGGATTTTGAAATCGATGGCATGCTAAAAAAATCATGCATGAAAATGAATTTCGATATTTATGTAAATTATGTATTACGTTTTTTTCCAAATTTTAATGGTATTACTTATATAAAAAAGTAGTTATATGTTCTAAGTTAAAATTAATTACCATTGTTTATTAATTAGCAATCGTCGCTTGTAGTATATTAAAAAAATATATATATTAACTAAGAATATAATAGTCTTTAAAAAAGTTGATTATTGTTTGTTATAAAAAAATAATTCGGTTTAACCTGTTTGTTTTTAAAATTAAAATTTTGAATAGCTACAACGATTAAGACGAATTTTTATTTACTACTAATAAATTATAAATTGTAGTGGTACGAACCAAATAAAACAAAAAAATAGTCACTATAAATTATTTTATGTTGCAAAAATAAAGTAAAATTTAATATGATACATTAGTATGCTTTATCCGCAATATCGATTCAAAGCCTAAAAATCAATGAAACCTCCAAATATAAGAGTTGGAAAAATGTGAAGATGATTTCATTGATTTCAGCAAAACCGTTACCTTTTTCGAGGTGGCAAACAAAAAAAAGGAAAAATTGACAATTTTCATAAGCAAAATTTGTAAATAAAATAAAATATTTTTAGAAAACTATATCACTTATTTTATTTATCAAATAAATAAAATCTAAAACATTAAAAACCAAAATTTCATCCACGATTTTGTGTAAGTTAAGTAGTAACCAAAACAAACCAACTATATAAATACATCTTCGTCTCCTTTCTCTTCTCTTCAATCTCCATAAAAAAAAAAACTCAATTCTCTCCAAAAATGGACTCTAAAACAACTTTTCTCACATTCCTCCTCTGTATTTTCATTTTCTTACATTTCTCACCCTCAAGTTCTAAATCTCTTAAAGAAAAGCCCTTATCTTTCTCACCGTCGGCGAGTTTGCCGACCCTCACGGCGGAGAGACTTATCAAAGGTTTCAATCTTTTGCCTACACGTGACGTCAATGTCATCGACGTGGATAGCTCTGAGGCTCCGAGACTAGTAGAGAGAGAATTCGATTTCTCGGCCGAGGTTGACCGTCGTGGCTCCGGTGGTTCACCGTCGGTTCAAGAGTTTGGTCACCATGCTGGTTACTACAAACTCCCTAATTCAAAAGCAGCCAGGTAACTTCCATTTTAACTCTACCGATATTAAACCGTTTTTCTTAACCGTTCTAAACCGGCTTCCTAATTCTCATTTTTTTCACAATAACACTAACCAATTCGGTTTAATTTAGCTTTGTAAACCGGTTACATTTTAGGTTTTTTTCTCTCTAATTTTCAAAATTTTCACAATTAATAAACCGATCCGGTGAAATTTAGGTTTGTTTTTCCTCTTCACAGTTCTAAACCGGCTTCGTAATTCTCAAAATTTTCACAATAATATAAACCAATCCGGTTTATTTAAGGCTTTTAAATCATAATTGGTCTATTTGGTTTGGTTCTAATGCGGTTCACATTAAACTTTTAAGTTTAAATCAACCAGCTTTTAAAGTCACAATATCCCAATTTGGTTTAGTATTTGTTTCTATTAACCGTTCTACAATTTTAACAAAACTTTTAAAATCCAACAACCGGGTCAAACCACCAAATTAAAGAGGTTAGAACCGTATTGGTTTACTTCGGTATTAATACTTAACCGGGTTATTCTCGATTTCTTGACAGGATGTTTTACTTCTTCTTCGAGTCAAGAACCAACAAAGCCGATCCAGTGGTGATTTGGTTAACCGGAGGACCTGGTTGCAGCAGTGAACTAGCTCTGTTCTATGAGAATGGACCGTTCACTGTCTCTAACAACTCATCTCTTTCTTGGAACGAGTTTGGTTGGGACAAGGTTGGTTAGAAAAAAAATGGTCAAACCAAAACACGTTTTCTCATAATCCCAACAAGAAACACAAATTAATCTCAACCACTTTTTTAATTTAATTTGTTTTAATAAATTATTATAGGCATCGAATCTAATCTACGTGGACCAACCGGTGGGAACTGGTTTCAGTTACACATCGGACCAAAGTGATCTTCGACACGACGAGGATGGTGTCAGTAATGATCTTTACGACTTCTTACAGGTTCGGTCTTTAATTACTTTCCTCTGTTTTCAATCACATTAAAATCATGTTCTTGAATCTTGAAGCTTTACATGACACACGATTTATTTGCAGGCGTTCTTTAAAGAGCATCCTCAATTTGTGAAGAATGACTTTTACATTACTGGTGAATCCTACGCCGGACATTATATTCCGGCATTGGCTTCACGAGTTCACCGTGGAAACAAGAACAAAGAAGGAACTCACATTAACCTCAAGGTAACAGAACAAAACTCTACATTGATTGTTTTTATCCACTCTTTGTGTGTTTTGGCTTTAACTAAACCTTGTTTACACATCAGGGTTTTGCAATTGGTAATGGTTTAACCAACCCGGAGATTCAATACGGTGCGTATGCGGATTACGCGCTAGACATGAAGTTGATTACACAGTCTGATCATGATAGCCTCAACCGTAACTACGCAACTTGTCAACAGTCTATCAAAGAATGCAGTAATATAACAATCTCCGAGCCTTTCTTTCTTTCAAGAATAACAATAAAATGTTTGTGATTCTCATGAATTATGTTTGTTTAGGTGCGGATGGTGGTGAAGGTGATGCTTGTGCTTCTTCTTACGTTGTCTGCAACAACATTTTCCAAAAGATCATGGATATCGCGGGAAATGTTAACGTAAGCATCAAAGCTGGAGTTGAATGAATTTGTTATTGGAATAATAGGAACTAACAAGATTTTTCCTCTGTTTTGAAGTATTATGACGTGAGGAAACAATGTGAAGGAAGCTTGTGCTATGATTTCTCGAACATGGAGACGTTCTTGAACCAGAAGTCGGTACGGAAGGCATTAGGTGTGGGCGATATCGAGTTTGTGTCTTGCAGTACAGCGGTTTACGATGCGATGCAGATGGACTGGATGCGTAATCTTGAGGTTGGGATTCCAGCTCTTCTTCAAGATGGAATTAAGCTCCTTGTTTACGCAGGAGAATACGATCTTATTTGCAATTGGCTCGGTAAGTTCCGCTGCTATGTCCATGTGTTTGCCGCAAACTGGTTTACATTTCCGCATAACAGTTTAAGCTCTGAACTTGATTGAATATGATTTTCTTGGTTTATAGGAAATTCAAAGTGGGTTCACCAGATGGAATGGTCAGGCCAGAAAGAGTTTGTAGCAGCCCCGACAGTTCCATTCCTCGTTGACGATAAAGAAGCCGGTCAAATGAAGAACCACGGTTCACTCACTTTCCTCAAGGTAAACCTAACAAAAACCCGATAACTCGAACTTCTTCCAATCGATTTTTACACCTAACTATCGAAATTGGGAAAACGTTTTATAGGTTCACGATGCTGGACACATGGTTCCAATGGATCAGCCGAAGGCAGCATTGCATATGCTTCAGAACTGGATGCAAGGAAAGCTCGGTACACCTACCGGTCGGACTGCTCATCAGTGAATCTAAATTCTGAACCCATTGAATTATTATGTATTTAGGAGATCAATATTTTCACTTTTAAGAAAACTAAATAACATATATACTTGTGAATTATTTCTATAAATACACCGGAAAGTTCAGTGTTAAATCTATTTCAGTTTGTTAGCTTCTTAAAGATTTCTCAATTCATACATGGATCAATACTTGGCTCATCCTACGATAGTACAAATGAAACACACCATAAACTTAAGCATGGAGTAAATTTAAGACACAATGTAAGTAAAAGTTAAACTGAATGCAGAAACTAAAAAGTCTAAATGGTTAGACATGATTTTTATAGAGTATAAGTACTTGAAGTCATCGAGCACTCTATAAGCTATATATGTGACAAAGATTTTACTATCCCAAGTTATACAGACTTGAATCTCCCAAGTTATACAGACTTGAATCTAAGATTCCATAACAGCTAGAGAATAGGACAGAGAAAGTAAAGCTTGTGGATTTAACGATGACCCTCGAAAGAACGATCACGGTAATCATCATCATCATCATCGTCAATAATAAGTGTAACACCATTGTTTTTAAGGGAGTTAATAACAGCCCATACCTTGGTTCGACTCTTAAACCCTTTCTTTTCGATTTCTTTCTTGACATCGGCATGGATACCTCTTCCTTGCCCATCTTGAAGCCCTTCCACTTTCAGCCTCATAGCCAAAACCTCTCCTACAATAGCCGCTGCCTTGGCATTGCAAGTACGGCCACACTCTAGCGAGTTCTTGATTGCGTGCTCCACCGTTGAAGCTGTTGTCACTATTCTCCCGTTGTTTCTGTCCACTACGTTTGCTGTTATGTACTTGATCGACATGAACAGTCTTAAGACGTACCTTTTCAGAACTGTCATTGCTACTACAAAAACTTGTTTGATCTGAATACATACACACAAAAAAAAACCTCAGAACATTGTCACCATAAGAAACAAAAACAAAAACTAAAACGAAACAAGAGAATAGATTTGTACTAAAAGTGAAGCTAC
The DNA here is from genome assembly GCF_000375325.1 of Capsella rubella. Lineage (NCBI taxonomy): Eukaryota > Viridiplantae > Streptophyta > Magnoliopsida > Brassicales > Brassicaceae > Capsella > Capsella rubella. The sequence continues at coordinate 6,432,860 of NW_006238919.1, forward strand.
TCATATCAATTTCTTAATCAATTTCCATTATAGACTCTTTAACAAAAATCTCAATAGTTAGATTAGTCCAGATAAGTCAGAACTTACTAAATACTGGGCACGTTAGTTAAATAAAAGAATAATATGGGCAGAACCCGAAGCTGCAATCTAGCTTTGGTAATGAACCAGATGATGCAAGAAGAAAACATTTGGGTATTTTAAGGTTCAATGTTAGGCTCACATGAAACTCAGATCAAATTGAATTGAACATTTTGAAACCAACAAAACGTATCAAAGGCTCTTAATTTGCGTTGTTCCCACATTAAAAAATCGTCATATGATTGATGCATCCCAAAACACAGTGTTCAAATCACAATTAACTCTGTCTGGCAAATGATCAAACACCTTGCGTGCATATACAAACTCTGAAAATACGGAACAAGAACAACCAATCAAACAGAAGTTTTTTACTAACCTTGTAAGCTAAGAAAACATTACTGTCGGAGAATATCCCAACTGTCTCAGACAATCATAGCGGATTTAGTCAGAACCGAGAACCTGAAGAAGAAGATGGACAAAAAGATCAAAGGCACAAAACCTCATTTGTCACTTCCATGTTTTTTTTTTTCGTTTCTATATCTGATCCGACCCTAATTAGTGAAATTGGGCCTTTTACTTGTTGAAACCCAATTTAAAGAAGCCCATAAAGTATCTTTAACCCAAAACCAAAAAAAAAAAAAGAACAACCGGAATCTTACAACTGATCCAAATTATTAGCAAGTTAATTGCAATAAGTTCAGGTAATTATTACTCAATTTTTCAACATTAATCTAAAATGAAGAATTTTACACATTTTTGGTTTTTTTTTTTTTTTTTTTTTTTAAATTTTGAATGGCTATGGAAATAAGTCAATAACATAGGGTATATATGTATATATATACTTGTATAGATATGTATCTCTGCTATTGCCAAAAGGCATGGTACAACAAGTTATATGACTCTTAAGAGATATGGGAACTATCAAGACTCAAAGAGGAAGTGTGGTTAGTAGTGATATACTTTGTTATGTACAATAAGTGGGAAAAAAGAAACCGAAGAATGACTAAAAGGCTTTAACTACCTACAAGCAGAGGAGTGAGTAGAAGACAAGAGGTATAAAGGCGTTGTCTAACTGCGCCGTGTAAGCTTCCAACATCCCAGTCGCTGTCACGGCTACCAGAAGCGACCACCATCCTTGGCTTAGTATATAACCCATTGATGCTAATACTGGAACCAGTACAAAGCAGACTGCCATCATCGATGTGATGCCCGCTGCTGTACCCTCGACTGTTTTCTCTGTTCCGCAAACATTGTTTTACGCACTTGACAATATTAGTTTCCGATGAAAGCAAATAGTTGAGATTATAGAAGGGAAAGAAAATGCTCACTTCCTGTCTTGCTCCATCTCAACACACCATACTTGTGCCCAACCATTGATGCCTGTCGAGAAAATTGTTATTATATAATTGCAGAGACTGTGGTGTTCTAAGTTAGCATCTCCTGACAATGTAAATGGGAGATAGGAGGTTACCATTGTATCTCCAATCCCGAGACTGAGAATTCCGGCAAATGGGGATAAAGCTCGGTCATTGAACCCAGAAGACATCCAAATTGGAAGCGCACACCCAAGCAAGAGTGAAAAGTGGCTACAGATAAGACTCAATATAATCAAATGATTATACATACCAAACAAAAATGTGACAATTTTACACTGCATTTTTCCATCCATGGTGTAAACAGTGTATGCATACCTGACAATCAGATGCTCTGAGTCGCGATGGTCTGTGAAAGCATTCATAAATTGATGTAAAGGCTCTCCGAGTGGCTTAATTCTCCAGATCTGGTTTGCAAAAATGAGTATCTCGCATCAAGCCCATTGAAAGTGATGAAACCGAGAAGGTGAGTTATTTGAAAAAGAAGGGGCTTACTCGAATGATCTCCAATGCAACAAATACCGCCAATGCAGCACCAAACGCTAGATCGAGAAATTTAGGCTGAATAAAAGGACATGGAAACTGTAAGAGGATACTAGAGGAGTGGATTAACACAAACGGATTTCTGAATAGTAAAATAAGTTTTTATCGATCACCAGTCACCTGTAAGACAAGAGCTGGCAAGAACATTAATACAGCCATCAGATGGTAGTACTTCCGAAGCAAGATTCTCTCAACCTTGCTACTCCTCGAGATGTTATAAAATCTTGAGACAGACACAACGATTAACAGAATCCAGTAGATACATAATGAAAGTCTCTTCTGAGGTTCAGAAAAGACAAATGTGAGCACCCTGCAATAGAATAGTATGAATATTTAGTAAAAGGATGTTAGTGTAGAAAGGATCACTCGTAGCTGAGAAGACACAAGTTAAGTAACTGATAGTAAAGACTAAGTACCATAAGAAGGGATGCTGATCGAAATTGTGTACAAACTGCATCCAAGAAGGAACAGTCACTATCATAAAAAATAGAAGTGCAACAAAGAATAAGACAGATTTTGCAGTGTCACTGCAGTTTCTTTGTCGAGCATCTCTATTTCTCAAAGTGATTTTATATATATGCATAATGAATCTAAAGACCATCGGGAAAAGTAGAAGCCCCAATAGTAGACCCTGAAAAGGAGACAGGTAAGTCTTATTCAGCAATACAGTAAAGGTTTTATGCAGTTGATTTCAATTCCTTATTATCATACCTGGACAATAATGCCGGTTTCAGTTCTCTTTATTCCATAGCTTATTGAGACAAGATCCACAGGTATCAATTTCTCGAAAATCTGTATAAAGATAAGTACAAACATGTAACAGTCGTTATACCAGAGTTACAGCGACGAAATTACTGGTTCATTCGTACATGGATAAATACAAAAATGTTTGACCAGTTCAAAGATGGGAAAAATTAACGAATTCTAACCTTGGCAATTGTGCATGCCAAAAAGTCACCAAAATAGAGGACAAGACCACTGGTCACAAGAAGTGCTTCCCCTACAAAAGTGGAGATGTCGAAGGTCAACTGGAAATTTGCGGAACCAAAAGAGTAATCTTGTAATCAAATCCATAGTTCCGTGGAGAGAAAACCATTTCATGACTACCAAATTGGCACTACAAAAAAACATACAAGTCATGGAAAGCATTGCAATTACCAATTGAAGCACAAAACGGGAAGGTGCAAAGCAAATGCCGAATTAACTCCACAGCTGCAAGGCCGTGAAACAACATCCACAACATTTTCAATGACGTATTCAAGCCTGTCGAGACAAAGAACAAACAGAGGTCAGCCCAAAGCAAAAAAAAATACAACAACCAAAAACAACGAATAAACCCCAAACTAGATCATACCAGTATGTGATATCATAGAAAGTGAAACAAAACAAGCTACTCCATACAACACCGTCCCACTTAAGCTAACCATTGTGAGCCAAACAGACGAAGATGACGAAGATTTAGCTTTTCTCGTTTGTGACATAATCACTGAAAGATATATAAGTATAGCACAACAGCTAGCTGATGCTGCCCAATACTGCATTGTCACATGCGCAAGCTCTACACAACAAACAAAATCAAAGCTACATTTGTGAAAAGGTACAAAAGAAGCAAGAACATATACAAAAGCTTTGAAAATTAAAAATACCATCTTGTTCAGCTTCATGAATTGAGATAGCTCTTGTGAGTTGAACCAACTTAGACATCATAACAGAAGGAAGTGTTACAGCTCCTAGTAATATCCCTGAAGATGCACCTCGTCTAGCAAAAACAACAACATCTTCTTCAATTCAAAATGAGACAATTCGTAGCTAATCTCGATTCTTCAAGCTCTGAGACCCAGAATTTGAAATTAGATTGAAATTTGTAGCTAATCTCACCTGGCGCTGAAACGAGAGAGGAGAAAGGGAGAGCTCTCGGCGCGGATCTCGACGAGGAAGGCGGAGAAGCAGAGGAGGAAGAGGGAGAACCCATGGGAGATAAGTGAAAAAGGGAGAGATAAGAGAATACGAGAAACCACAACTGCGACTACAACTCTCTCTCCCGTCACCAACGACGTCGTCGTCGTCTTCATCGTCGCCGGAGATGATGATTTCGCCGGTGATATGTTGTTTCAGGCGTGATCGTTACTTCGGTTGTTGTTTTTAATGGGCCGCCACCAAACGTAGACTTGTATGCATTTTGGGCCAACGAAAACACGGTTTGGCACAGACTTTAAGGTTACGCTAATTCCCACGTGGAAAAAGTCAATTTCGGTATGGTTCGATTTGGTTTGGGTTAGTTCCGGTTATTGAAATTAGATTTTTGTAGTCCGTTGAGTGAGATTTTGTGAAGATAACACAGGTAACGAAGTGACGAAGATGAGAGAGATGATAATTTCTCTCAGTTGTGAGACTTTGTGATGGAGCTCTGTCTCAAGCTTCAATCTTTTTCGTTCCCTTCTTCACTCCCAAGTAAGCTGAACAAAACCCTAATTTTAGATTTCGTTTTTGTTCTTCTTTCTCATAGAGAATTTGACGCTAATTTTGTGAAATTTTTTATGGGTTTTGACCATTTCTTTGATATTTCTGATGATGATGACTCGAGTTAGAGAATTTATGACAATCTAATATAAGTCTGAGTCTTAAATTTGTTTGATCTTCTTTAGTTTCGGTGGAGCTTGGAGTCGTTTCAAGCTTTTGTAGTTTTAGAGTTTAGAGTGTGTTCTCAAGCGATTGATATTGGTGTGATCATGGTGGAGTTTGGGTTAAACTGTATTACGAGTTAATTAAGTTTCATTAATCTGTGGATTCATTACTGAACAAGACTGTCTGATTCATATTTGCTATTTAGTTTTGAGCATTTCACTTTTTGAGGTATTGCTAACAAGCATCTGAGTTGGTATGTATATTCATAGAGCCACTTGAATTTACATTGTTAATTTTGTTTGTGGTAGGTGTTAAAGATGTGAGGTTTGTGAACGTTGATTTGAAATCCTCAAATCATAGAGCTAAGAGATCATCAATAGTGGTTTCTGCTTTAGCTGAAACAGCTGTTTCTATAGCGATTGCAGCCACGGTTGTTGGTACCGCAGCCACTATACTTGTTCGGAGAAGTTCCAAAGCCGCCGAAGAAGCCGAGGTAGTTTGTTTGTATATGATCCATGAATATAGTCTACACTGGGTTTTCTTGGTTAAACTAATATTGTACCTTGATGATCCTTGTTGGTTTTGTTTTGTGTCTCTGTGAACTGAATTACAGGCTTCTATGAAAGAATGTGAAGTTTGTCTCGGTTCAGGAATCTGTCCTGAATGCAAAGGTGAAGGATTTGTACTAAAGAAACTATCAGATGCAAGTGCTGAGAAAGCAAGACTCACAGCAACAAATATGGCCACACGATATACAGCCGGGTAATAATTTACTCCCTCGTTGTTCTTCCCTTCAATCTTAATCGATTTCCATTTATTGATTTGTCAAGAAATAACATTCTTAGGCTTCCCAAGAAATGGAGCTACTGCACTAAATGTTCTTCAACGCGATCTTGTATAGCATGTGGTGGGAGTGGAAAGACAAGCATCTAGCGCCTTACGCAGAGTACACAAGTACGTTAAACTCTTTTCTTCGGAAATCCAATTCAAAGGTTTAGCATAGCTTTCTTGTGTTGTATTATTAGTAACAGATTCTGTAATGTTTGAAAACTCTCATCAAACTTAAGTTTTACATTTGCAATCTCTACGCGTCAGACTAGTTTAGTTCCTTCTTACTCTTTCCAGATTCTCTTAATGCAATCTGTTTCTGGGACGTAAAGATGACTAAAGTCAATTGCTTCTACTTTGGTCTTTGACTCTTTGTTTATATCTCTATGACGTCTCTCCAAGGAAGAAAGACGTTCCTCATGTAGACTCTTTAAGGTATGCCTAGTTGTGCCTAAAACACTCGTCTCTTTTTCAATAATTGATGGATTCTTTAACTGAAAAGTTTGATTTTGGGAGATCTTAAAAGACATGGCTTTGAATAGAACAGAGAGAAAATTTGATGCATAAGCCTTTTTATCAAAACGACATTGTACATCATGAGCACCGGGCTCACTGAACCTTACTTATCAAGTTAGGATCTTACACGGTACATCTCATAAGAGGAACATAAAACAAGGAAATATAAAGCTAGCTTTTGAGGGTTATTTATATGTGGAAAAAGATGTAATGTGACTATCCTTTCACTAGACATGAGCTGGAGATCCAGCCTCTGGTGTTGGAATATCGGCCAACATCGCCTTACGACCTCTCTCTGACCGGCTGTTTTCAGCAAACTTGATGCTTCCCTCGTGTAGTCCTAAGCTCTTTTCTTCCTCTGTCCATTCCGCGCCATAGTAATGCTCCTCCTTTGATTTCTCTCCGTCTTGCGATGGCCTCAAGAACATGCTTCCCCACTGAGGAAAATGTATAAACGCCACGGGAAGGGAACACACGACAGCCATAACACCCATCAATGATAGTCCTTCAGCTGTAGTAAACCTCGACGAGGAGAAGAAAAGAAGTTGAGTAATTCCGGACCCGAAATTTCCACCAGCGCCAGTTAATCCCGAGATAAGTCCCAGAGAACGGCGGGAGACAAAAGGGGCAACACCAAAGAGTGCTCCACAAGCAGCTTGTGTGCCAATGGAAAAGAGCATCATGGCTAAGATAGCTATAGGAAGTGAACTAGCACGGCCGAGCCAGATGCAAAAGAGAGCTCCAACAGTTTGTAAGATCCACAAGATCCATAACCGTCCCCTCATGCCGAAGAGCCTTGCAGCTACATCTGAGGCGTAACCACCAAAGGGACGAGCAAAGAAGTTTGCCATACCAAAGCTGGCTGCTATAATACCAGCTGTGTGAAGTGTAAGGTTAAACCTATCGTAGAAGTATCCAGATATAACATTGTTAATCGTTAATTCAACTCCCATAGAGAATCCATAGAGAACGAATAAGATCCATGTTCTATAGTTCCTCACAGCAAACCAGAACACCTTTGAGAATTTGTCTTTGGAAACTTGTCCACTCTTTTGGAGGGTACTAAGGTTACCATCAGGGAGATCTTGGCCAAGAGTGAGGACAAGAATGCCCATAAGGATCTGAAGTATGCCCGGAATGAAGAAAGCGAACCTCCATGCGGTGAAGGGAGTGGCTCCGGCGAGTTTGATGACGTGAAAGACCATTGGCATGAGTAGCTGAGTCACTCCGCCTCCCATATCTCCCCACCCTCCGGCACATCCGTTAACGAGTCCTATAATCTTTCCGGTGAACATAACACTTGTCCAGTATTGGCATGACACGAACGTCGCTAAGCAAAAACCAATCATGAACCGCACGGCTAAGTAACTTCCCGCATCAGCTACAAACGACATGGAGAAAACAGCCGGAGCCGAGAGCAAAAGAGAGAAGGCAGTCCCGTAACGTGCCCCTAGTAAGTCACATACAGCCCCCATAGCGAGTCTTGAGAAAATGGCACCGGAAACAGAAGCAACCCCGGCATTTCCGATGTCAGTTTTGGTCAGGTCAAGGTTGTCACGGATGACAGGGACTAGAGGTGCAGCCGCGAAGGTGGAGATGAAGCAAGTGAAGAAAGAGATCCATCCTAAATGGAAAGCTCTCATGTGTGGTTTAGCGAATGATAATGGTTTGAACACTGTTGCCCTATGCTCCGAATCCACCGGTAAGGCAAACTTAGCCATTGTAACATCTGACCGGACGGCTCGAGAGGAGGAAGGGCCACTTTCGTCTTGTACAGAGAAGGAGAAGACTTGCTCCTTTGCTGTGACTCCATGCAAGGAAGTTCCAATAGAGCCACCTTCTTCATTAGAATGGTGGTGAGCCATTTGATCTTTTACTTCAAAGAAAATGAGAGAAAGACTTAAAACGATTGAAAAAGAAGGTTTTTGTTCTTCTTCTTCTTCTTTGTTGTTGGTGTAAGTTGGAGAAGAGAAGTTGGATAGGTATATATAGAGAAAGATTGAGAGATCTCTTGGGACATGGTCGGTAAGGTTAGGAGATGGTCCAATGATAACATTTTAATAATACTACCAAAAATATAATGTGACTATTGTTAAAAAGTTATAATTATAATGATTAAAACTTATATTTAAGTAAAACATATATGGCTTCAAAAAAAAATTATGTAGTTCACACGGTAAAGAGAATATTCTATAAGTACTAAAGCATATGCATAATGCAAATTACGTGCCTCTTTCATTATAATTTTTTGTTCTTTATTTTTGTTTATAAAATTATAAGTTTTGTTAAATATGTTAATACGTTACATTAATACGTTTTATGTATAAATATCTAATTTTGACTAACGTACGAGTTGAATAACAATAAGAAGAAGAAGAACGACGTGTCATTTTCACCGCCGGCTGTGTTACATATCGTGTATTTTTTGCAGCTAATGTACAAACTATATAATGCATGGTTTGATTATATTATGTTATACACGTATATGGTTTTTTTATTACTTTATTTTATAAGTAATTTATTGATTGGTGATTAGAGATTTGAATATATGTGAATGTGACACTTGACGTTAACTAAAGGCCAACGAGACCGTACGGTTCATTCTAGAATTTTCCTTTTAAAAAATTAATATCGGTTTGTCTTTTGTGCATTGTCCCATGTGGTCGACTCACCCAAATTAATTTCGTATTAATTAAAACATTTGTTAAATAAAGTAATCAGGTTTTGGAAATTAAAGAAAATATGTTTTCGCATGGCTAAGTTGTATATGGTTTTTTTTTTTTTTTTTTTTTTTTAATGAAGAGGTTCTGGGCTAAAGCCCATATATGTCCGCAACCAAAACATATTATATGATTTCGTCCCAAACGCTATTCGAACCGGCGATCTCTAAAGTTTTACCAGAGATATTTTGATTTCTTTTATCCAATTAATGTCCAATTTTAGTGTTTTTCAACTTTCTAATTTCTCACCTAAGATAAAACATTTTATTATGTAAATTATTAACGACAAAAAAAAGCCAATTGGCAATGAGTGGATTGGCCCTAACCCTTTATATATTACTTAAGTCCCCTCACATCTTCCGATATGGGATCTTTTCTCCACACGCCCCCTCGAGATAATGGCTCTTTTAGCCATTAATCTCGACAGAATCCATCACGCCCCCTCGAGATAATGCTCTTCTAGCTATCTCGATGGAATTGGGCCTTCTTTTGGGCCATCAATTAATGGGGTGATCGGGCCTCTATCCGGGCCGGATTAATTAATGGGTCAGCGTGTGTTCGGGCTCTGATACCATGTTAAATTAGGATTTGTTATGGGCTTCCAACTCAAAACCAATTGGCAATGAGTGGATTGGCCCTAACCCTTTATATATTACTTAAGTGCCCTCACATCTTCCGATGTGGGATCTTTTCTCCACACAAACAAATTAAACACACAACCATAACGTTTGATATGAAATATGAGCATAAATGAAAAAAAAAAAAAAACATGTACATAATAAACATGTCCAATACTGACTATGACCTTTTAATGGTTCCTACTTACTACATAAACATGTCTTAGACTGATAATGACCTTTTAATCCACAAAAGCATAGTCTGGTTCTTAGCTTTGTCCAGCCAAAGAATCACCCTTTCTTAGGGTTTCGTGGATTTAACAAGTCAGTCATAGTTAGTATCCCAAATCTTTTGTGTGTTCATGAAATTTGTGAGTTTGGTCGGGTTCTTCTAAAGACAATAAACAAATATCTATAAGGTGTTATATTTTGGGTATAATTGTGTTATCTGTTGGAAAAAGGTTGATTGATAACTCCAATACAATAGCTAGACCACTCTAGACTTTATAATATATTTCTTAATAATAATATAAGTAATCCATATGAGTTGTTGTTGGCAGATCATAATCCGCATATGCTCTTACAATGGAACGATAACGATAAGTTGACTTTCTTACATCTTCCTCAATCTCCGTACCATCTCAACCATCTTTATGTTTCTTTATTGTTACGTATAAAGTAATAAAAATATATATACAAAGTCTTCTAAGTTATTAGATCTCTGGAAAGAAAGATTATAATAATCAACAAAAATAATCATGTATTAGTAGTTTAAACTAACCAATTAATCATACTTACACATTAAATATTAACTGTAATTAAAGTTAATTATTATATATTCTCTCTGTTTCATTTTAACCGATGTTTAAGATTGTTACACACATATTAGAAAAACATATAATTTTTTGTTTCTATAAAATTATTATTAATTAAAATGATCAACCAATCAAAGAATAAAATGCAAAATATGATTGATCAAAAAGTATTAAACACATATAATTTTTATATAGAAAGTTGAAACATCACTTAAAATAAAACAATTTTTTTGGGTTAAAACATCAATTAAATTAAAACGAAAAAAGTATAAATTTTTAGTTTAAAGATTTATACTTGTGTCAGGTTTAAAGATTTAACCTTCATAATAAAGTTTCAAGATTGAAGATCCACAACGGCGCCTGAGAATCTTAAGCCATCATCATAAAATTTAGCACTACAAGTTATACAATCGGTTTTGTCATTCTCCATCTGAAAACATTATACTATAAGATAAAATTGATTGCTCTGTCTAGTTTGAAATATTTACACTTTACTTGTTTTTCTTGAAATAAATGTGAGAATATATACGTATATGCGTGTTTAAATAGTTGACTAACAAAACTTGTGATTAATTATTACGAAATCAATTTATTTTTTCTTGGATTGTTTTCTTCATTTCACAACCGTGGGCATGGGAAAAAAAGGTCCAATCTTTTATAGGTAAAGAAAAAGGAAGAAAATTCCAATAATTTGGGGAGGTCAAACAAAAAAAAACTTTTGAAAAACTTTATAGGTAAAGAAAAGAAGTAAAGGAAAAAAGCAATTTCATTAGGGATGGTCGTTGACTTGTATAGAGTTTAAGAATTTAACTCGGAAGTATATAGATACAAATTGGCAATTTGCAACGTATAAATAAAAATACAATATATCGATAATAAAACATTATTGCACAAAAAGTAGGGTCTTTCAAACATACTAATTTGTGTAAATAGAAACAAAAATAAACAACGATAGCTCGTATAAGTCAAAGAAAATGTTGTTTTCTCCTCTCTCCAGCCACGAGATCTCTAATTATACTTGTAACATACATTATAAGTTGAGATATATTTCATGAACTTTAAAGTTCATATATATATATATATGACCTTATAAAACCTAAATATATTTGAACTGTGTTTTAAAATCAAATCTGAATAATATAGTAGCAATGTAAGATATAACTTATAATACTTTTTTTTATTTACTAATTTTCACTAATTCTAATCTTCTTCTAATGCATGGTAAGAACTTAAAGTTACATACATATGGATTGCATGTGAATTTTTGAAGAAAAAAAAAATGATATAAACAAATTTGCGAAATGCATCACATAATTTGGATATTTCGATTAATCCTTTAGTAATCGATTTGGTTCGATTTGGTTTCGATTAGTTTGGACAAGAAATTTTCCAAACTTTTTGGTCGGTTATTTTAGGAACGGTTTAGAATTTTTCAGTTATATTTGAAGAAACAGAGTCTCTGAAAGATCAACAGTAGTGAAACTGAAATAGTTCAGAAGAGCAGTTAAGAAGAGACTGAAGTAGTTCAGGAGAGGCAGAGAATTCATTAGCTTCCAAGTGACAGCGTGGCATGTAGATGACAGCGCACCACATCAAGTTTGATGAGAGAAACCAGGTTTGGCGTACAGTGACATTCGCAAAGTCAAAGGGAACAAGTTGCAGCTACAGGAAAAGCTGTCAGACTAAAAGGTGTTTGGTGTTGGCTACTAGGAAGCTAGTAAAGCCAATATGATGACGTGAAGCTCCGCAGAGTCCGCTGGATAAAGAAAGGACCTGTGAAGTTTGAGTGGCTACTAGGGAGCTAGTGAAGCCAACATGATGACGTGAAGCTTCGCAGAGTCCACTGGATAAAGAAAGGAGCTGCAAAGTTTGTGTTGCCTATATAAGTGAAGTGAGTTCATTGTATTAGGGTTAGCACTTTTGAGAGAGAAAAGTGTGGGATTTCCATCAAGCACAAAAGAAATATGTGGCTTGAGTGGGTTCGCTGGTGAGTGAACAAAGGAGAGTGCATAGCTGTTGCTATGCTTGTAAGTTGGGTAGATTAGGAATAGTTCAGGGGCAAATCGCAGGTTGTGATGTTGTGTAACACTGATCAAACAAGCTTGAAATAGAGTTGTTTGAGGTATTTCTAATAAAACTCAGTTTGCAGTTATTCTACCTTATCTCTGTAGTAGTTTTCAAGGTTCCTGTTTTTACAATTGGTAGCAGAGCAGGAAACCGATCTGTGAGACTCTCTCGTCTCCAAACAGGTTAGATCCTAAGTTATGGAACCGATTACTGATGGTGTGGGTACAAGAAATAATATTGTTCTTGATACAAAGAGATATGGTTACTGGAAAGTACGAATGACACAGCTCATCAGAGGCCAAGGTGAAGATGCATGGACTGCTGTAGAAGAAGGGTGGGAATCTCCATTTGAGTTATCTGAAGATGGAGCAAAGATCCCTAAACCAAAAGCAAGATGGACTGTGGATGAGAAGAATATGTCTAAATTCAATGCAAGAGCCATGAATGCTATATTCAGTGGTGTTGATGAGGATGAGTTCAAACTTATTCAAGGATGCAAGTCAGCCAAGCAGGCCTGGGATACTCTTCAGAAGTCTCATGAAGGTACGTCAAGTGTTAAGCGTACTCGATTAGATCATTTAGCTACTCAGTTTGAATGTCTACAGATGGAACCAGATGAGACTATTGTTAAGTTTAGCTCAAAGATAAGTGCTATTGCGAATGAGGCTGAAGTCCTTGGAAAAACTTACAAAGATCAGAAGCTTGTTAAGAAGCTACTGAGGTGTCTTCCGGCTAAGTTTGCTGCTCACAAAGCTGTAATGAGAGTTGCGGGTAATACAGACTCCATGACCTTTGTTGAATTGGTTGGAATCTTAAAGTCTGAAGAAATGGAGAATGATGAAGATAAGACTAAGGTTCGAGGAAATATTGCTTTTCAGGCTGAACAAGACGTTGCCCAGTTCAAGGAAATCAAGGATACCATGGCTGTTCTGGCCAGAAACTTGAAAAAAGCTCTGAAAAGAGTGAAAAAAACTAATGGCAGAAATGACAAATGCTGGAATGGTACAGAAGAAGATAAGTCTGGTGGAAAAGGATTCAAGCTTGAAGTTGACCACACTGGAAAGAAAAGTAAGATCCAGTGTTATCAATGCGGAGGATTTGGGCATATCAAACCGGAATGTCCTGTTACAAAACGGAATGACCTTAACTGTTTGGAATGCAAAGGAATGGGTCACACCAAGTTCGAGTGCCCAAATCAGCGTAAAGAAAAAGAAAAAGCTTGTCTAAGTTTCAGTGACTCAGATACAGAAGAGGAAAAAGAAGAACTTCTAAACTTTGTTGCTTTTACAGCCCCAACTGATAAAACTGCTGATTCAGACACTGATTCAGAGAGTGGTGATGAAGTTAATACAAAAGAAGAATACAAAATTCTGTACGATAGCTGGATCCAACTGAGTAAAGATAAACTGGAGTTAACTCAACAGAAGTTGTCTTTGGAAGCTAAACTGGAAAGTTGCTATGAGAAAGGAGATCCAGAAGACGCTCTTGTGTTGTCCTCAGAACAGTCTGCTGAGCTACTGTTGAAAAAGATCAAGTCCATTCAGGATGATTACTACAAAGAAAAAGAGAAAGCTGATGCGCTTGAACAAGAGTTGAACAATAAACATAAGCAAATTAGAATGCTTAACAGTGGTTCGGGTAAGCTGGATACGATTCTGACTATGGGAAGAACAGAATCAATTCACAGAGGATTGGGTTATCAAGGTCAAGCTGGATACTCTGGTATGTCTGAAGATCTCTCTATAAAGTTTGTTAGCGGGGGTATTCTGGAAGAAAAGGATACTTCAGTGATAACTCCAAAGAACGTACCTAAACATGAAGACACCAAGCAGAAGAGAAAAGGAGAGAATGTTCATAAGAGAATTGTCAGAAGACCAAACAAAGGAAGATTCTATGGATGTGGTTATTGTGGAAGAAAGAATCATCAAAGAAAATATTGCTATAAGTTCAAGGAACGAGTCTCAGTGTTGTGGACTCTCAACAAATGCTTCTTAGAACCATCTAAGTTCGGCTGCATTTGGGTTGTTAAGAAAGATCTATATGGAGATCTGAAAAAGGAGATATCAAACCTGGAAATTAGTGACATATATAATGCAGAAGATGAAGTCTACTCACGATCTGGGATTGAAATGTCAAGAAATTTGCATGAGAAGATGACAGACTCTATCAACTTGAACTGCAATTTGATCACAACAGAGGTTGCAACAGATGACAAGCAAGCTGAAGTAGCTTACACCACTGCAGCAGCTCCTGATGATGACTCTTGGTATTTTGACAGTGGTTGTTCACGACATATGACAGGTAATCAAACTGCTCTAGATGAGTACTCTAGTGTCTCAAGTGGAAGGGTCACTTTTGGAGATGATCAGAAAGGAAGCATCAAAGGGAAAGGCGTGATTAACAAGTCAAACCAACCACAATTGGAAAATGTTTATTGTGTAGAAGGACTTAAAGCAAATCTGATCAGTATTAGTCAACTGTGTGATGATGGTCTGAAGGTTACTTTCACCAAGACTGCTTGTCATGCCCGTGATGAAAACGACAATGAGATTCTGTCAGGTATTCGTTCAGAAAATAATTGCTACATGTGGAAGAAGTCTGAATCATGCTTGTCTACAACAACGTCAAAGCTTGATTTGTGGCAAAAACGTCTTGTTCATATCAACACTCAGAGTTTAATCAAGATTGTGAATGCAGAGGTTGTTAAAAGAGTACCTAGACTCGAACGAAAATCAGATACAGTATGTGACGCCTGCAGCAAAGGGGAACAGATCAAAGTACATCATAAGAAAGTGGCTGATATAGGATCAAAAGGTTTTCTCGAATTGGTTCACATGGATCTCATGGGTCCAATGCAAATAGAGAGTTCGAATGGCAAAAGGTACATTTTTGTTCTTGTTGATGATTTCTCAACGTTTACCTTGGTTAGATTTTTAAGAAAAAAATCAGAGACTCTTGAGAGCTTCAGAATCCTAGCCCTTCAGCTACAGACAGAAAAGGGAAGCATTGTTCAAATCCGACGTGGTCATGGTGGAGAGTTTCAGAATGCGGAACTTGAAAATTTCTGCAATTCTCAAGGGATAAGGCATCAATATTCTGCCCCAAGGACTCCGCAACAAAGTGGAATTGTTAAAACGAAGAACAGAACTCTTCAAGAAATGGCTAGAGCAATGATCCATGGGAACAATGTGTTACCAAGATTTTGGGCTGAAGCGGTTAACACAGAGTTCTATATCATCAATCGTGTCTATGTTAAGTCAAGTACCTGTACTACTCCGTATGAAATCTGGAAAGAAAAGACACCAAACCTGTGTTACTTTCACACGTTTAGGTGTATCTGCTACATCTTGAACGATAAAGATCTACTTGGGAAATTTAATGCAAGAAGTGATGGAGGTATCTTTCTGGGATATGCTACCAAAAGTATGGCCTACAGGGTTTATAACAAGCGTCTCAAGAGAGTAGACGAATCTGTAAATGTTGTCCTTGATGATAAAAGTCCAGCTCATCAGTATCCAGTTGCAGAAGATGATGAAAGTCCTACTGAAACTCCTGGTCAAGAAAAACAGGAAGGAGAGCAAAACGGGGGATCTGATGAACAAGGAAACCTGGGAGGTAATCGAACAACTAGAGGTGTTCAGATAAACTTCAGAGAAACGCTTCAACAGTCATGTTTTGTATCTGTTCTGGAGCCTAAAGACGTCTTCACAGCTTTAAAGGATAAGTTTTGGTTTGCTGCGTGTCATGAAGAGTTACACCAGTTTACTAGACATGATGTGTGGAATCTTGTTCCTAAACCAGCTCATGGTAGTGTCATTGGGACGAAATGGATTTCCAAGACCAAGATTGATAAAGATGTGAACGTTATGACCAAGGAATTTGAGATGAGTTTGGTAGGAGAGATGAACTATTTTTTGGGACTTCAAATCAAGCAGGCTGAAGATGGAATCCATATCTCTCAAGGGACTTACGCCAAAAGCTTGGTTCTGAGATTTAGAATGCAGACGAGGAGTTGGTTGTACTTGACTGCAAGTAGACCTGATATGTGCTCCAGTGTGGGGGTTTGTGCGAGATATCAAGCTGATCCGAAGTTATCTCACATGAATGCAGAAAAGCGAATCATCAAATATGTGAAAGGTACATTTGACCAAGGGTTCTATGACACAAAACAAACTAACAAGAATCTTGCAAGCTTTTGTGATTCTGATTGGGCAGGAAATTTGGATGATCGGAGGAATGCTTCAGGTGGATGTGTCTTTCTGGGAAAAAATCTCATATCCTGGCACAGCAAGAAGCAGAGCTATGTAACTAGGTCTACAGCAGAGACTGAGTACATTGCATTGGAAAGTTGTTGCACAGAGTTAATGTGGATGAAACAAATGCTATCTGACTATGGTATTGTTTCCTCAACCTTACTTGTGTACTGTGACAACATGAGTGCCATTAACATTTCAAAAAATCCTGTTCAACTTTCTCGTACCAAACATATAGACATTATGCTTCAATTCGTCCGAGAACTTGTTGAAAATAAGATTATAGAAATCTCTCATGTCTCCTCAGAAAAACAACTTGTTGATATTTTCACTAAACCTTTGGAGTTAGACAGTTTTATAAATCTGCAAAAATCTATTGGTTTGCTGGATCACTAATGTTTCATGTCTCTGAGGCTCTTGCAACAGGTTCCTCTGTACAGGATTGCATAGCCTCGTGTTTTTTTTATATCTTTATCAAAACTTCTGTTTGGCAAGTCTCCTCAGGAAAACAGCTGCTTCTCATACTTCTTGTCGAAGATGTTCAATACGGGTGTGTAGTGGTTGCAAGAAAAAGAAAATCTCCAGAAAAGTGTAGGCAGGAAAGGGGTTGATATTCTTTCTTATCTTCAAGGTACATTCGTGTGTATATCAGTACCTTATCAAAAAAAACAAAAAAGAAAAAGGTTATAAAAACTAAAAAGGGAAGTTAAAGGATCCCTCTGCTTTTTGATCAAATCACCCCCCTCGCCGTGAGAGCAGCTTCTATACACCTTGAGGACAAAATCTAGAGGAGTATGATGAGTGTAGTCTAGACTAAAGAGATCAATGTGTATGTTTGTCATCTCATTGGGCTGGACAGATGATGTGTTCTGGTTACTGAACTAATAAGTGACTGTGCACCCCTGTACAAAGGAATCTCTTCCTTGAGCCTTGGAACAAGACACAGGTGTGTATCTTCTTTCCTTTAGTTGTTCTTGCTGAAGTTATATATATATATATATATAAAAAAAAAATATATATATATATATGTAAGTTGGTCTTTGAAAAATCAATCTGGATATATTGCTCTTTCTGATCTAAAACTTTTTGAGGATGTCATGATGAGATTTCACATTCTTTTTATATCACAGTTCTTAGATGTGCATGTGTATGCTCTGTCCTTTGATATGTCTGAATGTGTTGCAGTCTTAAAATGGTACTTTGTGTCTTTGGTTGTCACTTGTTGTTAATTCATGTTGTGCAATAGTTTGTTGTCTCATTTGTTTGCCAGAAGTTTGTTCACGAATTTTGGTTGTGTTTACGCATGTCTTATGATGTGATGGACTTGATGTGTGTATTAAGTGGTGCTGCAGATGTTTTGAGTTTCGTAACATGAATACCACATCTCTCTTGGTTCTCAATTGAGCAATGGATAAAGTTAATGTTAATCACAATCTGCACCATGTATCGCAACCGGCTGTTGCTGACGAGTCTTCCGCTGCCGTTACATCAGTATCATCTCTGCCGCATGCGATTCCTCCACTGATTGATAAACTGGAAGCATTCCTTCCGCTGACTTGCTCATTTGTGTCTGGAACCACCCCGACCACATCATCTTGCAAAGGTTTACAAGGTAGTCGCTCTAGTCCTTGGCTGTGTCTATCTGTTTCCTTACTGTTTTTATATGAGTCTGTGCACTCAAGCAGGGGGAGAAATTTGTGGTTGTTGTCTCTCTTAGTTCCTCTTAGTTCTAAGAATGTTTAAGTTTCAGGGTGAGTATATATGAGTATGACTTAAGTTGACGTGTTAACATGTTCTCATTAGATGTTTCAGGGTGAGTATATATGAGTATGACTTAAGTTGACGTGTTAACCTGTTCTCATTAGATGTTAAGTGTCCTAGCGAATGTGAATCAATTTGTCATGTCTCTCCTCGGTTATGTTATGATCTTATCTGGCTATGTATTGAACTTCTTATCCTTTTGGTTATTTTGAGTAAATATTCAGCATGAATATGTGTTGCCTAGTATTGCATTTTTGTCTGTTGTTGGGACTAATATTTTGCAGGAAGCTTGAGGCACACACTCAGATAAAAAGGGGGAGATTGAAGAAACAGAGTCTCTGAAAGATCAACAGTAGTGAAACTGAAATAGTTCAGAAGAGCAGTTAAGAAGAGACTGAAGTAGTTCAGGAGAGGCAGAGAATTCATTAGCTTCCAAGTGACAGCGTGGCATGTAGATGACAGCGCACCACATCAAGTTTGATGAGAGAAACCAGGTTTGGCGTACAGTGACATTCGCAAAGTCAAAGGGAACAAGTTGCAGCTACAGGAAAAGCTGTCAGACTAAAAGGTGTTTGGTGTTGGCTACTAGGAAGCTAGTAAAGCCAATATGATGACGTGAAGCTCCGCAGAGTCCGCTGGATAAAGAAAGGACCTGTGAAGTTTGAGTGGCTACTAGGGAGCTAGTGAAGCCAACATGATGACGTGAAGCTTCGCAGAGTCCACTGGATAAAGAAAGGAGCTGCAAAGTTTGTGTTGCCTATATAAGTGAAGTGAGTTCATTGTATTAGGGTTAGCACTTTTGAGAGAGAAAAGTGTGGGATTTCCATCAACCACAAAAGAAATATGTGGCTTGAGTGGGTTCGCTGGTGAGTGAACAAAGGAGAGTGCATAGCTGTTGCTATGCTTGTAAGTTGGGTAGATTAGGAATAGTTCAGGGACAAATCGCAGGTTGTGATGTTGTGTAACACTGATCAAACAATCTTGAAATAGAGTTGTTTGAGGTATTTCTAATAAAACTCAGTTTGCAGTTATTCTACCTTATCTCTGTAATAGTTTTCAAGGTTCCTGTTTTTACAATATTCAATCGAAAATTTTGTCTATTATCTTGTCTAAACAAAATAGTTGATATCACACTCAAAAATCTCTTGTACACTGGCTAAAACTCCAACGAAAACGATTAAAATGTCCAAAACTAAGTTCACATCCGACTCTTTATTGCCAAATACTGTCCACATGTACACTTTGGTGAGACATACATGCATGCATGTCGTCGTCTAAAAATGCTAAAATATTCAATGGTCAAGGCTTAATAAGTAAGTTATAAATCGTGAGCCTATACATTTTGCAAATTACACCAAATATAAATTTTTATAGGTTATATTATATTCAAAAAGAGCCGCATAGGTTACGGCAAGTTTCACGTAAGAATCAACGTTGGGTTGTTCAAAAGTTGTTGATGCTTATCGTGGTTTCTTTCTGATAGGCGTACTACCATTTTACCCATTATGATAGTTTATTTGACTTATAATATATATTACAAAAGTCGTACTTTACGACTACTAAATTTAATACCGTACAGATCACATCTTGTTTTAATATTCTTTCTAATGACGTGGAAGATGTACGGGCTTCTGACTCCGATCCTCATCATTCAACACATCTGAAATTAGTACACATCTCTTCTTCTCCTTGCCAGCTGTAACTCTACTACTTAACACCAACATTATCAAAAATATCTTATAACTAAGATTTACATAGAAAAATATTTTAAAAAGTATGTGCATTACCAATTTTTTGGACCGTTTTCCACCATTTAATTTCAAAAATAAAATAAAGTGGATGACGTTTCTTAAAACGCGATATCTTTTTATTTTGTTTCTTCATTATTCGAATGCCTTATTAATATGTGGCGGCCTGCGATTGGTTGTCTTTTCTTTTATTTTTTCTAAATCTAAAAATATTAATAAAATATTAAAATTATTATTTTTAAAGACAATTTTTGAGGAACTCCAATGCATATGGTCTTATGAGTCGAAATGATAACAACATATTTTCGGGATAAGTTTGATTTGCAATATTTTTAGACTACTAGATAAATATATTTTATATTTTAAAAAACATTTTATGCCTATATATATGTTAGTTAATTCTGCAATTTTTTTTAAAAAAAATTAATAAACAAAACATTAACAAAAAAGAAATTGGGTTGGATGATAACATATGTACGTTATTGTGGTGGGAGATGAAAAACGCTCAACTTTTGTGTTCATTCGGTTCATTATATTTTTATATAAATACTAACAAAAAACCTTGTTTATTAGTATTGTGTTTGGGGTATGATCTTTAGCAGAAGTTACTTGCTTCTTCGTAACGTACGACTTGCTTATTTTAACATAGTGAAGTATTGTATATACGTGATGAGTATTGTTTATAAACTTTGTATTCAAGTTTGTTAGTCCATCATGGGTCATGGAGGTCTAAACTAATGATCAAACACTCGTTTAAAGTTAATAAAGTCGAGAGGTTTGTTTATTTTAGGAAACAACTTGATATATATAGTGACTAGTGTTGTTTATGTATGAAAGTAACTAACCTATTTATGATTAAAAAGAAGTTTCTGCCATATTAAAACAAATTATATTTATTAATCTATAATATTAAACATCACTTAAAATATTTATTGTCAGCCAATACAATTAATAACTAACTCGTGTGAAAGTGTAAAACTTAATTTTGCTCTGCAGGTTATACACAGAGATATACATATAGGAGAACATAATTAGTAATTGTTTAGTGATTTGATGAATTTTATATCACAAATTGACATATGATTCCCAATTAAACCACTCACATGTACGTCTCTTAATTATTGAACAATATATAACTCGATTAATATATAAATCAACTCAAATGTTTATGGTTTAACAGAAATTAAAAAATATACGTTGTACTTCATATACCTACATTGATTAACTGTACACATGCATGTGTATTTAATAAAAAATTATTTTGCAGTGATTGTACTAATTCCCATTGATAGTTTACTTAGCTTATTGTATTAATGTTAATTTTACCATGATAGTTTAATACTACTAGTCACATGATTACTTTCTTCCCGGAATCTTTCACAAATTAAACAAATGATATAGAAGTAAACTGAAAAAATAATACAAAAAGTAACATAACACGAAAACGAAATATTGATGTACTATTTTTAACAAACATTTACTAATTGTCAAAATGAAAATTACCTACAGATTATATTTATATGGAAACCAGTATACACCAACTTGTTTATTATTCTATCGCGTTATGTGAATTATCAATTTTTTCATTCGTTGTTGCTATGTCGTATGCATATTTTTGACAAACATGTTTTGACTTAATATTGAAGTAGTCATCTTCTAATAATGTACTAGATAATGTCCCGCGCATATGCGCGGGTTGTTGTATATTTATTTAATTATTTTAATTTATATTACTTATAAAAAATAGATTAAATATATTTTAATGTTTATGACATTTTTATATTTTATTTATTTAAATCGTACAATAGAAGCATACATCTATATCTTTTGAATTTATTCGTTGATTAATTGTTCAATTTTGATAGTAATTTTCTTTAGTGCTTTTAAGTATTTTTTGATAAAACAATAATATTGTTAATGATAAAAATAGGAATGATATTGGGAGAATTTAAAAAATAACCTTTTAAAAATACCACTTTTTAAATTTACCCTCTTTTCAAACATTATCAAAACAACGACTAAAAATGTTAAAATTTATCCATATATGTGTGTAAACTTATAAATATACACACAAATTACCTTTATTTGTGTATAAAATTTTATTTGTTTCAGTGTCTTACAAATTGGTTTGAATATAACCAAAAATTATTTTGTTAAAATAATTACATACTTTAAAAATAAAATAAATATACATGAATTTGTGAGAAAGAAAAAAACATATAAAGTAAAACAGTGAAGTATGTGCGGGTTGTTGTATATTTATTTAATTATTTTAATTT
>NW_006238919.1:6455182-6455454 GCF_000375325.1 Capsella rubella
TTTACATGTTACTTATTTAAATCATACAATAGAAGCATACATCCATATCTTTTGAATTTATTCGTTGATTAATTGTTCAATTAATCAATTTTGATAGTAATTTTCTTTAGTACTTTTAAGTATTTTTTGATAAAACAATAATATTGTTAATGATAAAAATATGAATGATATTGGGAGAATTTTAAAAATACCCCTTTAAAAATATCACTTTTTAAATTTACCCGATTTTCAAACTTTATCAAAACAACCACTAAAAATGTTGAAATTTATCC
>NW_006238919.1:6455554-6505112 GCF_000375325.1 Capsella rubella
TCTTACAAATTGGTTTGAATATAACAAAAAAATATTTTCTTAAAATAATTACATACTTTGAAAATAAAATAAATATACATGAATATGTGAGAAAGAAAAAAACATATAGAGTAAAACAATGAAAATGATTTATTTAGCTTGATTTTCTTATGGTGCGATGGTTAGAAATCAATATTTTTGAATCCTATCGATAAAGTAATTTTCTTATAGCCATAAAATATTATTATACATATGTATTATACATTTAATAGTATAAAAACAATGAAAAAATGAAGAAGTACATAAAATAAAGAAGATATATAATTGAAAACAAAAGTTTTAACCAAATATATAATCGAGCTCTTACAATGATATCTTAATTGAGCTTTCAACCCATGCAAGAACATTAAAAATTAAACAAAGAAAATATTGAGAATATCAGATATGGTGGAGGAGGATGTAAAAATGGGTATTTATAGGATAAAATATGATGTAAGTTATAATTCTAAAATAATTAAATCAGAGGAGTTATAATTATATTTTATAGTGTGTTAATTGAAGTTAAATGGAGGAAACAAATAGTCAATTGAAAGGTTATATAATTTAAGTTACAATTTAATAGTAAAGTGTGGATTTCAAGTATGAATTAAAGTATATGACTAAATGTGTTAGATATTTGGTTTAATTAAAAATAAATATTATAATTAAAAAATAAATGCTAAATGGACCAATAAGGAGAGAGTGAAACCTTAAAAATTCCCAAGAAATAATTTTATTTTTATTCTCTTTTTATATTCCTCTTAATTTAAGTTATATTTCTAGGTTTAATTATATTTTTCATCCTTGTAGTATATATAATGGATAGAAAATGGAATATCAAATTGTTTTTTAGATAGGAAATCAAGTATAAAATTCAAAGCTAAAACAAATTATAATATTCTTTGTATTATTACATGTTGAATCACAAACTAAATATAAGGATCATTATTCTTAAAAGAATGTCTTACAAACTGGTTTGATAATTATATAACAAAAAGTTTATTTTGTTAAAAAATTACATACTTTTGAAAATAAATTAAATATACATGAATATGTGAGAAAGAAACAAACATCCAAAGTAAAAGAATGAAGATGGTTTCTTTAGCTTGATTTTCTTATAACCATAAAATATTATTATACATATGTATTACATTTAAAAATATAAAAAACAATGAAGACATAAAGAAATACATAAAAACAAAAATAAATAAAATTGAAAACAAAAGTTTAAACTAAATAATTAATCAAACTCTTACAATGATATTTTAAATGAGTTTTCACCCCATGCAAGAACTTTAAAAAAAACAAAGAGAATAATGAAGATATGAGATATGGTAGAGAAGGATGTGACTTGTGAGAATGGCTATTTATATGATAAGAAGTGATGTAAGTTACATTTTTAAAATAATTAAATTAGAGGAGTTATAATTATAATTTATAGTGTGTTTAATTGGAATTCAATAAGGAAAACCAATAGTCTTTGGAAATTTATATAATTTTCAGTTTCATTTTATTAGTAAAGTGTGAATTTAAAGTATGAATTAGTGTATATGATTAAATGTGTTTTTTGGTTAAAAATAAATATTATATTTTAAAAATAAATACAAAATGGAACAATAAAGAGAGTGAAACCTTACTTTTCCATGTATGATTTTAAATAGTTTTCCACCAATAAGGCTTATAAAATTTGTTGTATGATGTATGATTAAGTCCTTTCATTTTCTTTGTCATTTGATTATAACTTATAGTGTAATTAAATTTTGTATTGAATGATTGTCATAAACATTTATTTATTTATTTATTTTGTTGAATGATATATGATTAAGTCCTTTCATTTTCTTTGCCATTTGATTATAACTTATAGTGTAATTAAATTTTGTATTGAATGATTATCATAAACATTTTTTTATTTTTTTTATTTTTTTAAAATTAAAGCCTTAAATATTTTTCCACCAATAAGGAGAGAGTGGAATCTTACTTTTATATATATGATTATTTATCTGTTATTATAACATTTACGTACACTTGATCGATACATTTTACCAATTACGAAAACGTATCCGATATTCAAAATATCTCTATAAATTTTTTCTTTGTGTAGTTTTATTAATTGTTTCGCCTCAAATTACTTCTTACTAGTGTGTAAGACTATAAGTCATACAGTATAACTAATAATGATTTTATTAAGCAATACATTTAAGTATTTTTGACACTTCAACAACGAAAATATATATCATAACATTAGCTTGTCATTCCATGAAATTAAAATACATTTTGAAACTCTATTTATAATAAAAATCTCTCCAATCTCATTAATTAGCTAGCAATTTCGACAGTTGGTATTCAGTGTTTTTCTAATGCATTATAATTAGCAACAAAAGCAAGATCTAAACTATATAATACTGTTATTTTTTGTTTTAATCTATCTTTTGACTCAATTATATATCAAAAACCAACCTTTATGGTTTAAATAAAGGAGTTTATTATATACGGACAACGCGATATAAGTGGATCAATCAAGCCCACCACGTTTTGCTGACTACGAAACGCGTAAGATAAGCGGGACAAGTAAAGTACCATATGATATCAATTTATCTAAAACAATAATAAGATAACCACTTGGTCTTATTGTATAGTCATCTCAACCGATCCGTACTTCTTAATTCATCAATAGACCGTACAGATCATTATCATCACCATCACCATCTCCTACTTTTCAAAACCAAGTAGTTGTATTAATATCGATCTCTTCCTGTCCTAAGCTGACGCTGTTTCTCTTCTTCTCTTTTTGTTTAAGTGGTGGTCCAAATAAAGCAAATGATATAAAACATGTAAACTAAGATCAGAACAATGATTCGTCTCGTTATAGCAATATATCAATAAGTCATGCATAAATTACAAACAAAAATTTCTTTTTGGAGAAAATGTGGATTTAAAACATGTCAATCATATGATCAATAATGGTATTAATGATGGAAAATAAAATTTCAGAAAAAAAAAAGAAACAAAGCCATACCTTAAACTTGAATCAAGAAGACCATAGTTCATATTTAAAAGCTCATGATCATACAGTGAATCACAACAATGTATAGCCCATATCAACGAGAGAATAAGTTGTATATAATGTAGTATATGATTATATATATGTCTCACCATAGTGTGTTAATATGTTTGTGTGTGTGTGTACATGTGGAGGTAAAGGATAGTTCTTGGCTAAACATGAGCCTGATTTTCATTTTCCGGCGAAGAGGCACCGTCGGAAGCTGCTCTTTTTCCTCTTTCCGACCGACTATTCTCTGCGAATTTAAGGCTACCTTCATGCAATCCTTGCCGCTTCTCTTCCTCAGTCCACTCAGCTGCGTAATAATGCTCTTCCTTTGCTTTCTTCTCATCACTTGTTGGTCCAAAAAACATACTTCCCCATTGAGGAAAATGTATAAACGCGACCAAAAGCGTAAAAATCGTCGCCATGATTCCCATTAGCGACAAGCCATCGGCAGTGTGGAATCTTGATGAAGAGAAAAAAACTAGCTGAGTTAGTCCCGATCCGAAATTTCCTCCTGCGCCGGTCAGTCCTGATATTAGCCCTAGAGAGCGACGCGAGACGAAAGGAACAATGCCGAAGATTGCCCCACAAGCAGCTTGCACGCCGACTGAGAAGAGCATCATGGCTAAAATAGCTATAGGAAGTGAAGTAGCACGGCCGAGCCAAACACAGAATAGACCACCAGAAGTTTGTAAGATCCAAAGGGTCCATAAACGCCCTCTCATGCCGAAATATCGAGCTGACATGTCAGATGCATAGCCACCAAGAGGACGAGCAAAGAAGTTAGCCATACCAAAGCTGGCTGCTATCATACCAGCTGTGTGGAGTTGCAGTTGAAACCTAATATACGTAAACCACAAGAAACAGATCAGGTTACTTGTGATTAAAGAAACTCAAAATCTTACGAAAAAAATGTTATGTATGTTAGTCCAAACCTGTCGTAGAAGTACTCTGAGATAACATTGTTAATTGTCATTTCGATTCCCATGGAAAATCCATAGAGAAGGAACAAGACATATGTTCTGTAGTTCATCACAGCATACCAAAACACCTAAAAAGAAACAAAACTAACTTTGTTTAGGAAACAATAATTCTAAGTAAACTTAAACTTATGTATACATTGATGTGATTTATTTGTCTTAAGTACCTTGGAGAACTTGTCTTTGGAAACATCTCCTTTCTTCTGTAGAGTACTTAGGTTTCCATCAGGAAGATCTTGTCCAAGAGTGAGCACAAGAATGCCCATAATCACCTGTAGAAACCCGGGGACGAAGAAAGCGATCCTCCACGCCATGAAAGGACTAGCTCCGGCGAGTTTGATGACGTTGAAGACCATAGGCATGAGTAGCTGAGTCACGCCTCCTCCCATGTCTCCCCACCCTCCGGCACATCCGTTGACAAGTCCGATGATCTTGCCATTGAACATGACGCTTGTCCAGTATTGACAAGACACGAACGTGGCTAGACAAAAACCAATCATGAACCGGACAGCTAAGTAGCCACCAGCGTCAGACACAAAGGACATACTGAACACTGTTGGAGCTGATAGCATCAGCAAAAACGCCGTCCCGTACCTGTTTCAATGAACATTTATAATTATTTAAATGAACATTTATAATGAAAAAAAAATAATAGAGAACATGCATTTATATGTAGATCATAAAGTTAAGCATACGACGAAGGTGATATTTCCTTAAGCTATAAAAAAAAAAACTGATTTGGTTAAATATTTCCTGACAAAATTTTGCAGAAAATTGAAAATATTTAGATTTTTAGAAGTCTCTTTAGGTATTTCCTATTAGCCTCATATATAATCTCTTCAAACTAAATATCATGAGTGGTTCCATGGAGATAATAGTACAAATATCTAAGTCATCACTGATCTACATGATATTCATTCACGATCTCTTGATAGATTCATAACAATACAAGAAAAAGTTTCTCAAAAATAACATTTCAAGAGGGGAGAAAATTATATATCAACTTTATAATATGAAAACTTGATTAGGATTTATCATAAAGAATCTTATGCGTCATATTGGTGAATCCTAGATCTAATGCATATGTTGTATGTTCGTGAAGTCCATATGATTTACGGTAACTGGTTAAAACACATTCGAATAAAGTTGTAAATGATCATAATTAAGTACCTAGCACCGAGCAAGTCACAAACAGCTCCCATAGCGAGCCTAGAGAAAATGGCTCCAGAAACCGAGGCGACTCCAGCGTTTCCAATATCATTCTTGGTCAAATCAAGATTATCTCTGATGATGGGAACGAGAGGTGCAGCCGCAAACGTGGAGATGAAGCAAGTGAAGAAAGAGATCCATCCTAAGTGGAAAGCTCTCATGTGTGGTTTGGCGAACGAGAATGGTTTGAACACTTTTGCTCTATGTTCTGAGTCAACCGGCAATGCAAACTTAGCCGTTTGATCATTGGACTGGACGGTGTGAGATGAAGGTACATCTTTGCCTTGGACAGAGAAGGAGAAGACTTGTTCCCTCGCCGTGACTCCATGCATGGAGGTACCAATTGAGCCTTCTTCTTCGGTTTGGTAAGCCATTATTGTTCCCAAGAAATGGGAGAATGAGAAGACTCTTTCTTCTTGAGAGACAACAACGTGCGTCTTCTCCTTCTCACGCCTTTGCTTTTGGTTTCTAAGTTTGTTGGTTTTCATTTTTTCATACCCGTATACATATATATAAGAAAATATGTATTAAATAACTATGAATTCAAAAAAAATTGAGAAAATAACTACGGTGTCAGATATTCTCTCTCTTCAATTACAATTACTCTTATACCCATTTTATATATTACACGTTTTTTTTAAATCACATAAACTATCTACATGATTCTATGTTATTTGGGTTTATCAAAAGATGTTAAGATTTAGATCTTATAAATAAACGAGAGTATACTTATGTTTGGGTTAATAAAATAGTGGTTAGGGTTTAGATTTTGTAATTAAACAAAATTATATTTCGGTTTGAGTTGATAAAATAGTGGTTAAGGTTTAGATTTTGTAATTAAACGAAACTATAATTCGGTTTGGGTTGATAAAATAATGGTTAGGGTTTAGATTTTATAAATAAACGAATTATATTTTGGTTTGGGTTTATTGAAGACTGATTACGGTTTTTTTTTTTTCTGATTTTAATTTTGATTTTTTCATATAACATGCTATTTTTTTTTGTAACATGTCATTTTTATCAAAAATACACAGTAGATTTTTGATAAGACGATTTAAGTCGAAGATCAATTCTCCCCAGATCGTTTTTTGATTATAGACTATCTGGGGAGAATTGATCTCTGACTTAGACCAACAAAACGAGAACCACTAGCCCACCACCATATGATTTGTATTATCATCTTAAGTAGATTTGTTATCCGATTATTGATAGTGTAATCGATATACTAGTTGATTTATCTTAACAGAGGGTACATACATGCATGACTCAATTAATCTAAATTAACATTAAGCTAGCTCGTAAAAAATTATGAGCCTAAGACCCATAGGTAGTTTTTTGGTTTCGAACAAACTTACATGATTAATTTATAAAATCAGCCGATTCTCTAGTCGGTTAATGTTAAAGTGATTAGACACAATCGGTATCGCATATATTTGCATATTACATGAATGTTAAAAATATATGGAAAAAGTAAACCTAAGTTTCTTGTATATGCCAATAATATATGGAATATCCAATTTCCGAAACAGAAGTAAACAATGTAATATGGTCGTATTATATATAACACATACTCCATGTTTATGTATCACGCTGTCAACTTTTTAATAAATTATAATTACAACTTGGTAGACCTCACGAAGACATAACCAAAATGCTAACCAAAATACTAATAATGTTGTCATCCCGTGTTCGATATAATAATATTATCATTAGTCGACGATTAACTTGGCTAAAGCTATATGCGAATGCCACAAAATTGACTAATGTTAATTTCACAATCCATAATATACAATTAGATATGTTACGTACATATGTATACCTACCAAAAAGTAATCTAGTGTTGCTGTCCGAGAACGTACCAATGGTGCGTACGGCACCAGCATATCAACTTGATCGTCGACTCTATTACAAAACATTTGTATTTATATTATACCATATTTTATTTATGTTATTGAAGGTGTATATTGATCACATGTGATTGCTACATTTTACCGAAGAAGCAAGCATTGACTATATTGCATTGAGCATTCGAAGTTGATGGTGTATATATTTGATCACATCATCAAATTTATATGATGGCTACTACATTATACATGTTTATATTAATTGATTCAAGATATTCAAAATTTAAATGATGATTACATGTATATATAAATGAACCCACGATGAATGATGGTTGAGTAGTCATCGACTCATACGTGGGACTATAACTTGTCGAATTATAAGATAGTCAGAAGCTCTTATCAAATGAAAATTGAAAACTGTTGAGTATTATAATGACCGTACAGATCATGTGTCTCAATCACTATCACAAAATCCAGGCTGTGTTAATTATATATGTATTAAGCATATTCTCTGTTTCCATTTAACTTTCAAAAGCCAAATTAAAGATTAAAAAGATTTAAAATGTATTTCTCATTACTTCAAATTTTCCCACTTTTTAGACAATTTTTGTCAACTTTATGGACAATTTTTAAAAGGTAAGAAAGTCAAAAGTCTTCAAATGAATATTAATTTACTTCGATTAAATAATTATTCTAAAAAATGGAGACAATATTTAATGGATTTTGACAACTTGTAACTTGATGTCGAACTTGCTAGAAGAGGAGAGTATGAAATAAGACATGAAAATTATAAATATTACATTGGCCAATATAATGAAATAACTACTACTATACTTGCTTTTTAATAGAAAAAGTTTAAAAAAAAAAAAAAAATTTATATACATGTCTTCAACAACCCCTGTTTTAACTAAGGAAGAGTTTAACTTTTTTTTTTTGGGACTGTTTACTTTAAAAGATTTTTGCTGCTTTTTTAAAGTAATATCTTCGTAATTTCATCGATATGTCTTTTATTTTTTTGTTATTGAAGTTTAACTAATTATTCTTTTTTTTTGTTTTGTATTAAATGTAGGAAAATGGAGAGGTTTAACTTAGTGGTGATGCTCTTTACCATCCTGGCGAGTTCTTCAACTTGGATACTGGTCGGCCACAGGTCTACAATTTCCACGCTCTTATCTGATCATGATTAAGTTTCACTTATGTTTTACTTAAATTTTATTTACTTTTTGCTTATGTTTAATTAGATTTTAATTTCTAAAAATTAAAACATGTAATTATAAATGACATACAAAAACCTTGGGAAATAAAAAAAACTTCATAATAAACGACACATTCGTCGAGATATTATTAAAATCAAATTTTTACATAATCTTTTTTCTAAAGGTTTGATAGTAGAATTACTTTACAAATGCCATAAGCATTAATATCAATTATACATGGTATTAGTATCAGTTTGACACTAAACTCTTCCTTAGTTCAAACATTTTATTTTACACATATTTCTCAATATAAAATTATGTTCGCACACTGATGCCTAGTATATCTTGTGCATGAGAACAATAGTTTGGAATTATTAAGTACTCTCGTATTTTGTAATCGAACAATATATGTTATCTCCAAATCCTAAAAGATATACTTAAAATTATATTTTTTGTAGAAGTAAATAAACATCTCTTTATTCTCAAAACGAAATTTAATAAATTAATAATTACTCTATATTATGGTTGAATACAGTATGCGTTCGTATCTTATGAGGATAGCACGCAGTTGTATGGCACAAAGGCCGTAATCAACGTTTGGGATCTGGCGATAGAAGAAGGAGCGGCATAGATATCTATAGCTCAGATTTGGATTGCGTCGGGAAACTACAAGAGTGGTGATCTTAAAAAGGTACGTACGCTTAGTTTAAATTCTACATGTTAA
The DNA here is from genome assembly GCF_000375325.1 of Capsella rubella. NCBI lineage: Eukaryota > Viridiplantae > Streptophyta > Magnoliopsida > Brassicales > Brassicaceae > Capsella > Capsella rubella. The sequence continues at coordinate 6,464,572 of NW_006238919.1, forward strand.
TTTTTTTATTATTAACTTTCTAAATTTTAATTATATATGTAATTACAAACCACTAAAACAATAATTTCTTTTCGTTATTCAAATATGCCTGAGATGTATATAGATAAGAGGCCTAGGTTATTCCACTTTTGGACGGTACGTTTCATTCTTTATCACTATTAATTTATACTATATATTCTACTTTTTTCGTTTAGTTACTTTACAATACATAAATTATTATTATTATTGATAATATAAATTTTTCATTTATTGTTTATAATATGGATTTCATATTTAATTACTTCAGAGCTAGTAATACTATTACAACTTCAATAAATAAAAGATTAAACGGACCACTACTACTTTAACTGAATCATGGAGTACTCTTTATTTATAAATCTACTTAGCCTTTTTTATCATCACTAAAATTATAATTATAAGAAAAGACAACGGGATTAAAATATATTGTTAAGAAAATAATAATGTACCAAAAAATGACTTTATGTTTCCATTTTACTTTCAAAATCCAAATTAAAGATTACAATGTATTTCTCATTACTTCAATTTTCCCACCTTTTAGACAAATTTTGTCAATTTTATGGACAATTTTTAAAAGGTAACTAAGGAAGAGTTGAAATTTGTTTTCGGGACTCTTTATTTTAAAAGATTTTTGCTGCTTTCTTAAAGTAATATCTTCGTAATTTCATCGATCTGTCTATAACTTTTGTGTTATGAAGTTTAACTATTTTTTTTTTTTGTATTAAATATAGGAAAATGGAGAGGTTTAACTCAATGGTGATGCGCTTTATTATCCTGCCAGTTCTTCAACTTGGAGTTTCAATCCCAGTTTTTACTAATTAACCTCTTTGAGAGACTTCTTCTATATATATACGAGTCTTCTTACTCTCTATATATGACGATGACGAGGCTCCTTCGAATAATCCACAATCTCTTACCTTAATCGCATTGCATACCCGACTCAAGATACTTAGGAATCCTAGAGCAAAATCAGATTGCTGGAAATTGGTGGTTAGGTCTAGGGCTTAATACTGTGGCGGTCGGATATTGGTCGGCCACATGTCCACAATTTTCATACTCTTATGCGATCACGCTTAAGTTTTACTTGTGTTTTGCTTAAGTTTTATTTATGCTTTGCTTAATTTAATAATATTTCTATTTGTAAAATTCAAAGGATGTAATTATAAATGACATACAAAGACCTTGAGAAATAAATAAAATTTCATAGTAAACGTCACACTTGTCGATATATTATTAAATCAAATTTTAACATAATAAGATAAGATAACATTTACATAATTTTGTTTTCTAAAGGTTTGATAGTAGAATTACTTTACAAATGCCATAAGCATTAATATCAATTATACATGGCATTAGTATCAGTTTGACACTGAACTCTTCCTTAGTTAAGACATTTTTTTTACATATATTTCCCAAATTAAATTCCTTTCGCACACTGATATCTGCCAAATTAAATTCCGTTCACATATATTTTGTGCATGAGAACAATAGTTTGGAAATATTAAGTACTCTCGTATTTTGTAATCTAACAATATATCTTAGATGTTGACAAAAAAAAAAAATAGATATTTTGTTATCTCAAAATCCAAAAAGATATACTTAAAATTTTATTTTTGTAAAAGTAAATAAGCATCTCTTTATTCTCAAAATTAAATTTAATAAATTAGCAATCAATTAATAAATAAATACATTAAAATTAGTATAAATAACAGGTACAACTTCTTGATGGGATCGTTGCATCAAGATGTGTTCCTATGGTCTTTTTACGACAAGATCGTTTCTATAGGTACATTAGAAGTCAACTTCTCTGCCATATAACAGTTAGTCATTAGTCATATGACCAATCAGGTTTGGTAATCAACTTCACAATTTGTTGTATAAGTTCATAAAGTGTAAAAGGCCTTAATCGATTTGATACGTGCTTGAACCAAAAAATTCTCAAAAGACGTTGATATGTTGATATGTCCTATTGATCAATCCTCGTTGTTGATATGCTTAAGCCCATTATCTTTTTATAAGTGTTGGATAGACATAGACTAATTCAAGGCATGGATCACATAACTTGAACCGTTGGACTTCGAAATTCTGTTTAAACATTACTAGATTTTGGATGTGTATGATTGTTGTTAGTATATACTATATACTATATACAGTATAGTAAAAACTAAAGAAGTTACTTGTTGATTTGAAAATTCATAAAAGTCTGTTTTCAACTTCGTTTAGAACAGTCTTATCGGTGAGAGATTCTTTCAAGTTTAGTCAAAACTAATTTTTTTTTTCTTTTCTTAATATCGACTACTAAGAAATAGACACGTATTAGAAGAGTCTATTATGTTTTACCTTTTTAGTTTTAGATAACTTTGACTATAAAGAAGATTCACCTATTAGTGGTATCAAAGCAAGTTCCATATAATAGTTAAAATCTTTGATCGTGGAAGAGTTTTGTACCATGGGAACATGCTTCAAAGATTTAATAAAACTGTAACATCAAAGGAACATAACATAACAACAACATATAAGGTAGTCTTATTACAATGCATTGGAGAATGGAGGAAAAGCAAAAAACACTCAAAATTTCAAACTAGTGTTTTGAAGTTTCTCTTTGATGATCATGTCGATTTTGTTCTCCATTTCAGGACTCAAATAGTTCTTCCAATCACCAACTTCTCCTTTACGAAAAAATGTTTTGTTATCTCTACCATTATATAGCTTTCCAGTCTTATTGATCTCCAAGCTACTTAGATTACGTAGAGAGCAAAGATCTATAACCTCATCCATCGTTCCGCTCTCTTCTTCTTCCTTAGTAAAAGGACAACCTAAGAACTCAGCAAGTTTCTTGATCTGCTCACGAGGTTCTTTTTTCATATCCTCAAACCTCATGAACAACACATGATTTGGATCTTCTAAGCTTCCTCTCCAGTAGCTTAAGACATGGTCCCAAAAAGATCCAAAAAGATTGACTCCCTTGCAAAAATACTCAAACGTATCCTCGAGACTGCTTACAACTTCATCGTTACTTTGTTTCATACAAAAGAAATGCCAATAAGAAACCAAAGTGTCTTTCACGTTCCTACACATATACACAATCTTACAAGGAGAATCTTTAAGACCTTCTTGGAGAGGATGTAACGGCATGTGTGTGGAGAACAGCCTCGGAGACGACAAGAACTTGGTCAGGTCCGGTTTCTCGCTATAGTAATAAAGATTCATCTCAAGGTAAGGTACAAGAACATGAGGGTTATCAGAAAGAAGAGGATGGTGATGATCTTGAGAAGGATGTTCTGATCTACGAACAAGTGCGAACGTGAGTGCTTTGAGCCAAGTTGTACCACATTTAGGGAACGAAGCAACGATGACATCGGTGTCTTGAGGCTTGAAGTTTTTCTGGAAACGGAGGACACCTTGGAGAGCTTGATGAGTATACCAACATCCTTGGTACTTACAAATACTTTTACCACAAGAATCTTTGTCTGAAGGAAGTGAAGAGATGAGAGTCTTTGTATCTTCGTGTAAGTCAACGTTTCTCATCACAATCTTTTTCTCATCCATTTACAAACAAATGTGTTTTTTTGATATTTCTAAACTGGACAACACTATGTGGTCTATGTATATATTAACATATATATTAACATCATCATTATGATTTGTGCTGTTTGCGTAAACGCAGCGGTTTCAACCGACATTAATAATGTAGTAATATATTTGTCAATTATTGTGGTTTCTGATAAACAATCAAATTATATTTGTTAATTATTGTGGTTGGTAGGATTTGTTGTAGAAGTTATGATTTGGTTGTGGCTTGGAGAGTTGGAGTCTTTCCACATCTGCATTTTGGTATATGTGTAAAGCAATATAATTGACGTGAATTTGGAGCTATATACCAAAATGAATTATTGTGTTTCAATTCTATTTACTTTGTACATACATACTACATTTTTCCAACTCTACTAAACTACTACTGTTTTATTCAATTTCTTTTTCATTTTCATGTGCTAAAAATATGAGAACTTACGTCGATAAGTTTTAGACGCCAAAGAATATATATTTACTTCCCATTCAAATAGTAGATTTTTATTTTATTTTAAATTGTCTTTTAGATCGCAGTTCTCTCTCGTTCTAAGTATGATCCTCAATGATGTAGTACTTTTTGCCAATTAATTATCGAACTCAATTTGCAATGATTAACTCACTATGAATGCACTAGCTCACTTAATCTAAGCTATAAAGATTAACTTTGATTCCTAACTATGACTAATAAGGCAATTCAAATCAATTAAAGACAAAATCAAACAAAAGGAAACAAGATGCAAATGACTAACACAATTCGAAATGAAACAAAGCGAAAAAGAGCAATTGACTAAGCAATAAATAAAGACGAATCCTCGGGTTAAGGTAATTGACTAGGAGCGATAATGAAGCGGATTATGGAGCTAACAACTTCAAACAAGCATTAATCCAAAGGCCAAAGACACTATACTAGATTAATCCATTTCCATGACAATAATCACTTTATTAATCAATCAATCATCAACTTCTTCCAAAGGCAATTAAATGATCAACAAGCATTAATAGCAAGTCTATCTAGCAACTAAACACCATAATCAACATTTTCCAATGGCAAGGAGTGTAAAGCACTTAAAAGTTTTGATTCGAGAATTTCATCGAACACCTTCCGGGCGTGAAATTCCTAAGTTCTAAATCAACATTAACAAAGTTGATTTAGCTTTATTAACAACCAATAAACAAGGATCTTAAACTATCTAATCCTAAACTCCATAACCCAACTCCAAAATCCTCCTAATCTACCTAACCCAAATATTCATAATGACTACTCACTCGTGGTCATGAAAGCACAAAGTAAGGTGTTTGATCTTTGTGAAATCATGATTAGAGATTGTAGATTAAGAAAAGGAAGAAATACTTATATTAAAACTTGAAGATTCAAATACAAAATCAATAAGAGAACCTTAATCTTTCTTAAAACCCTAGAACAAAAGCATAGATATTCCCAATTGGGATTAGAGTATTTATAGAAAACATGGTATTAAACCAAAACAAATCGGAGATAACCGGGACAAACCGGATTTTTGCAGAAATTCAACAGTCAACCGACCTGCCAACCGACCGGTCGGTCGGCTGGTCGATTGATCGATCAGTTGAGTCATGTCCGAGGCTTCTGATAGATGTCAACCGACCTCTCCACCGACCGATCGGTCGGTCGGCTTTCTCTTCCTTTGCTGTTCTTGATCTTCAATCTGGATTGATCCAATTTTGACTCTAAAACTTGATCTTTTACTCCATTTGTGCTCCAAGTACATAGTAAGACTCAACAAATGCAAAATGCAAACTAAACACACTAAATATGATTTAAAAAATGCATAAAACTATCCTAAAAACAATGTTCAAAAACCATTAAAAACCATAGACATCACTCAAGTTTAGATTTTCAAAATTAAACGGAAACTTCAGTTTTTTGTATCGAAAAACATTTCAAGATGGCTAGAAACCTTTCTTCAATTTGTATTCTACTATGTTGAGTTACTTACCTTCGCGACAAGACTCGCTATTTTTCCTTTTTTTGGGTAAAAAGTTAAATTTTATACCAATTTTCTGAATTTCTCTGTACAAAAGTTAAAAGAGCTAGAAATGGAAATTAATACAACCAAAATAAGAAGATAAAAGAGAGGGAGAAGAGGAGGAGGAGGTGGGGAAAGAAAGAAGACGATCCCAAAGCAGCCGATCCAAAGCAGCTTGAAGCTGACGCACCGTTAAAGAAACACGGGTGAAGATTCTAGCATTTCCTTCACGCCACAGCAGGTAACAGGTTGCTTACTATTGATTGATAATTGAGTTTGGTTAAGAGTCGCAATGTTTCAGTGGTGATGTTTTGGTCGTGCTGTTTCATTGGAGAGTTACAAAGATGAAAAGACACATCTCATTATGTTGTTTGCGTCTGTTTGTTTCTTATATAAACATGTATGTATCGTAGATGCAGCATAACAAGTTTCAGAATAATAAGTTTCAAAATAATAAAATTCAGTTTATTTCTTGTCTTCTTCACAAGAGAAGAGACAAAAGGTCTCTTGCTCTGTTTTTCATTCTTCCTTTCAATATTCCAATATGGTATCAGAGCTTTATTGGTCTTAGGGCCTGTACAAGCAAAACAAAAATAAGAAGAAATCTGCTGCAAGTAAAAGAGAGATGAGTCAACAAATTTATGGTGAGAAGGATATTGAAGCAGAAGAAGTTGTCATTTAGATGGAATTAACCGGAGGCAAATGCATTACTTGTCTATGAAGAAACTGTCAACCAACATCAAGGTTTGAAGAGCTTAGAAGGAAGCTTAGAGTTAAGCCGAGATATGATTAAGGGAGAGTGTTGAATTATAATCATATCTTGTGGATGTTACATTTACATAAGTTAGTTACTTGATCCAATAGACACAAGTATGAAGAGACACAACTCTTTGTGTTGTTATGTCTATTAGTTTTCTATTTAAACCAATTGTAACGTCATGTAAAATAACAAGTTTCAGAATAATAAGTTTCAAAATAATAAAATTCAGTTTTGTCTTCTTCACAAGAGAAGAGACAAAAGGTCTATTGCTCTGTTTTTCATTCTTCCTCTCAATATTCCAACATGGTATCAAAGCTTTATTGGTCTTAGGGCCTGTACAAGAAAAAAAAAAATCATTAGAAGTCCGCTGCAAGAAAATACGAAAGATGGAGACAACAACCTATGATGAGAAGAAGAAGAAGGTAAAGAAGAAGAAGAGGAAGAAGAAGAAGAAGAAAGGAAAGAGGTGATGACAAGAGAGATCATCATAAACCTTCACAAACAGAATCATCAAGAAGAAGGCTCCAAAGGGATGATGAAGATAGGAAATCTTCTCAAAAGAAAATGGAGAAAACAAATGTGAAGTTAGAGTTGTGGAAGGAGGTTCTGAAACTTGTTCGAACAAGACGTGAAGTTCACGCACAAAAGGTTATAAGAGATAACCGAAAAAGAGACGTCAAAAAGACGTTATGGTGATCAAAAAGAGACACCAAACAATAAAGGAAGATGCTTACCTCGGAGATAAAAGAGCATAAATCGGTTGAAGAGTAAACCGAAGACAACGTGAAGGAGATTCACGCGTAAGACGTCAGGGAGACGTTTTGGTGATCAGAGGAAGACACCAAACAAAAAAAATGAGGATGCTAACCTCAGAGAAAAATGAAGCATAAGACGGTTGCAAAGATAACCGAAGAAGATGTGAAAGAGTTCACAAACAGATTTGGTGATCAAAAGGACACCAAGAAGAAATAAGAAGAAAGCTCACTTAAAACAAAGTTAATGAAAAAGGTTGCGAGAACAACCGGAGAAGACGTGACAAAACACACATGGAGAAAGGAAGAAACATCATCAAGAGTAGATGATGGAAAATGGTTAGTTGACACAGATGTATTAACTACATGACTAAGGAGGTGTCATACTTCATCACTCTTGATAAGAGTATCAACATACTAATCAAAGTGGGGAATGGTCAACGAGTAATCACGGCAGGGAAAGGGAATATCCAAGTGATGACAAGCCAAGGAGAGAAGATCATCAAAGAGGTGTTTCTAATGTCGTATGTAGCAAGGGCAACTGTTGTTCCATAAATGATCCTCAAGGAAGAAGGATACCGAATATTAAAACGAATCAGAAGAATTTGCCTATGAGGAAACTGGCAATCAACGTCAAGGTTCGAAGAGCTTAGAAGGAAGCTTAGTCTAAGACCAAAACTCAATTAAGGGGGAGTGTTGATTGATAATTGAGTTTGGTTAAGAGTTGCAATGTTTCGGTGGTGATGTTTCGGTCGTGCTGTTTCATTGGAGAGTTACAAAGATGAAAAGACACATCTCATTGTGTTGTTTGCGTCTGTTTGTTTCTTATATAAACATGCATATATCGTAGATGCAGAATAACAAGTTTCCGAATAATAAGTTTCAAAATAATAAAATTCAGTTTATTTCTTGTCTTCTTCACAAGAGAAGAGACAAAAGGTCTCTTGCTCTGTTTTTCATTCTTCCTCTCAATATTCCAACACTTACAAGATCCAAGAGGAAATAGAGTGAAGTCCCATAGGAGGAGAAGGCCACACCTTTGCAGCAAAAGCTTCCCAAACTGCTGAAGAGAAAGAGCAGTTGAAAAAGAGATGATCATGCGTTTCAATCCTGGAGGAACAAAGCAGACAATCAGCTGTGAAAGTAACCCCCATGCTCTAAGCCTATCCTTGGTAGGGAGCCTTCCTTGGAAAGCCAACCACGTGATAAAAGAATGACGTGGTACTTCTTCTTTAAACCAGACCACCTTGTTCCATGGGAGCAAGGGAGAGTGGGAACGTAATTGCTCCCAAGTTTCCTTAGAAGAGAAGAAAGAAGAAAAGGATCTAGAATCTCGGCGCCAGAGGTAGATATCTGAATCATTGCTTTCCTCAAGAGGAGAAATAGAAGTAAGCAAGGTCATAAAATCCTGCTAGTTTTCAGAGCGAGCAACATGCATTTTCTAATGGCCCTCATGGATAGCAGAAGAAACAGTAGCATCTCTAGGAATCCTTATCTGCCTTAGTCCGGACATACCTAAGAAATCCATAAGAGGTCCAAGATCACACCAATGAGTAAACCAGAAGGAGACATCCTTACCATTCCTTACTTGGAGATGACTTTGTAAATCAAATTGCAACAGCTTATAGGCCTAAAGTCCCTTAACTTAGTAGCCTCATAACCTTAGGGATAAGAGCTATGATAGTGGTGTAGAGGTCCTTGAGTAGACGCCCGTTTTGGAAAATCTCTTGAACAGCATCAATAACATCTTTGCACACTAGATATCCTAAGAAGCTCTAAAAAACTCAAAGGAGAAACCATCAGGCCCAAGACTTTTGTTTTGCGGCATTGCCAAAACCAAATATTTTTATTTCTTCAGCTGAGACTCGTTTCTGAAGATCTTGGGAATGCTCCTCTGAGCATCTAAAGAGGAGGAGGTTTTGAAGCGTAGCAACAGACACACAAGTGTTGCGGAGAAGGGAGAGTGGAAGAGAATAGAAGCTAAACATTTAAAGGAACAAGCATTGCTCTAGGAGAAGATTGCAATGACAAATGAAACGTATCAAGTTATGATCAAAGAGATCAGAGAGAGAGTGAATTCAACAATATTAAACGAATTCTCATCCCCATCTGAAAAAATTGAGGAGAAGCACAAAAGGTATGCGAAAATGGTGGTTAATAATTTGATGAAGATGCTTCTGCTGGCGAAGAAGTGTGTGGTAAAGATGAAGAAGGAGAAATAACAAGTGGAGAAGAAGCTTGAAGTTCATGTAAGGTAAGAGGAAAGAGACATTGAGAAGTTGAAAAAAACATTGTTGGGATTAGGATAAGATAAAAAAAAAATAGATATGATAAGATATTTGTGTGTATGGATCCAACACCACAGAGACCAGAGTATCTTGAAGAGGTTTCGTCCACAATGGTTATTGCGAGACGAAAAAGATGACCATAACGAGCAATTCAAGAAACTGGTTTTTTTCATTATCTGTATACAATTTTTATTTATTTTTTAATCAAAAATGTTTTTTTTGAAAAAGATAAATGATACTAAAATATAAATGAAAGAATATTTGTCTTTAAAGAATAAAAATTAAAAATTATAGTATTGTTGCATATAAACTGAAGAGGTTTTGTCCAAAAATGGTTATGGCAAGACGACAAAGACGACCATAACGAGCAATTCAAGGAACTGATTTTCTTTTCATTATCTGTATTCAATTTTTAGTTATTTTTATCAAAAAAGTTTTTGTGAAAAAGATAAATGATACTAAAATATAAATGAAAGAATATTTGTCTTCAAAGAATAAAAATTAAAAATTATCGTGTTGTTTCATATTAACTGACACTACATACCTATTTCAAAAATCGATATAATATACCCGTACATAGCGTATGTTGATAACCTAGACTATAATATATAAACGCCGAAGTTATAAGGGCATCTCCAAAGGTAGTATCTAAACTACATTTTTAGAGACTAAAAATTAAAAAAATATTAGTAAAACATGAAAGAGAAAATTATGGGTCTCTATATTAGAGATTTTGGAACCTCACTATGAACTCCTAATCACACTTGTCACTTTATTATTTGCTTAGTTGTATTTAAATAATATAATATAAATATATAAGTTAAAATATTAATATACGTTTTTTTTTAGAATCTCTCACTATCTCCCACCGTTGGAGATGGTCTAAGTTTCTGAGGATGTCACCTGGGATTAGACATCTCATTATTTCTAACAAATTTGAAATAACATTTATTTTCTATATTTAAAATTTTTTAAAAAGGGAAAGAAACGATGATATTTGGAAATAAACTAAACTCTACATTTGAAAATGGAAACAACCCTACATTTAAAATTTTGCTATTAAAATACATGATGTAAATATAATAAAACTAAAGTTTTTTACCAAAAAAATAAATTCTAAATACAAATTTTATAATTAAAAATACATAAAATAAAATATTCAAGAATGCAAAATTTTAACTAAAAACAAATATTACATATAAATAAATTTTATATAGAAGGAATTAATAATTATTATTTTTCAGTTATAATGATTTTACAGAAAGCGAAAACAAGATATATTGAAATGAAAGAAATATTTGAAAATAAGAAAATATTAAATATGAAATTTTCTAATTAGACAACATGATTTTAAAAGTCCCTAAGTAAATTTCTTTTTTGTTTCGTAAAGGTTACTATATTTATAAAAGTCAAAGCTTAGTTGAAGCTATAAAATTTTAAACGCGTCCATGTTGGAATTTAAACGAATAGTCGGGATCATCTTTTTAATATTTAAAATTTTTAAATTACAATACTATTTGATATTAAGAAGTTTTTGTGAGAAACGATATATGGAAGTAAAAGAACATATGATATATGAATATGGAATATTTCAAAATTTCATTTTTTGTTTTGTTTTGGAAATGAATAAGTAGTATAAACAAATCAAAATTAACAAAATCTGAAATTAATAAACAAGATAATTACAAATATTTTAATTTATATCAATATTTTTAGTGCAATTATAAATTTCTTAAAAAATTCTTTTTTGTAATACGATTACTGTTAATATTCGAGTGTTCGATCAAGAAAATCTTTTAATGAAGGAATTGGAGATAAAAATAGGCACAAGTATGATAAGGCAAAAATTAAAATCAAATGTTTTTTTATATTCTTTCTTTTAACGTTTGTATGTTTGTTTGGTTATTTGTAGTATTAGATTTCATTCTTTTTTTTATGATCATGTTTTTCTTGGTTTTTTAATATATTGGTTTTGTGTTTGCTTACTAACGTATTAAATCATATTTCTTATGTGAAGCAAGTTGACGTCTTTTTTTGGTCTAATTCGTGTAGACAGGTACAAGATATATGATTTTTTATTTATATTTCAGTTATATCAACCATAAACTGGACATAAAAATAAAATATTATCTAAGAGTAAAAATTATAATATTGAAAAATAATTTTAAAACCAGAAAAACATAAATGAATAGCAGGGAGATAACTAGATAATATGTGTGTGAGATTTATACAGCTTTATAAGTTATTTATAAGGTTTACACTGTAATTTTGTGTACATTATAACACACTATTTCGGTAGATCTTGGACTTTTAAGACATTTTAACAACAAAAAAAATTAGGAAAGAGCATGTCTGAAACGATATATTTTGAAAGAGTCATTTCTCAAAATTTCTCTAAATTAATTTAAAAGTTTAAAATAAACTTTTGTTTGTCATATTTTTTACTATTACCAACACCAATCTATACGAAAAACAATCATATTTAAAATTTAATTTTTCTTTCTTATCATAACAAATTTTTAAGCAAAATAAATTATGCTTAAAATATAAGTAAAAGAACATTTGTATTGAAAAAATGGTAATATTTATGCATACTACAACCTATCAATGTATAACTATTTAAATGATTATTAATTAAAAAAAAAAAAAAATAGTCAGTAAAAACATAACCACATTTAACGCGAGTTAATAACTTAGTTTGCCGAAAGATAAAATAAAGTTAAAACCATGTCTATTGTTATTGGATTACAGTTATCATGGCAAATTGGGGAAATGGGTAGAGATTGGAAACTCTGGAATGTTAAGAGCCGAAATGCGTCTACCAATGGGTCTTCCTGAGGATGTTCGAGTCATTGCATGGGGTCTTGCTATGATTCATAAAACCAGCTAGACCAACAATGATATTATACGGTATTGACAACATACGTGATTTGTTTGGAAACAAGGTAAGCAAACGATGTTTTTTCTTTTTAATTAATACATATTTTGATAAACATTCATTTTGTTTTTCTTTGCTATATATACTCAATCCTCAATGAATCATGGTCTCATTAAACGAAATCTTAGTAAAAGATTTCATAATCTTCTTGATTCAAGATGGTCTCTTGTGCAACTCTTGTGCAAAAAAATTGGCGTCACTTGCATACAATTGCTTACATCATCAAATTTAATTTGCTTACATCATCAAACTTAATTTGCTTACGTCATCAAATTTATATGATGGCTACAACGTTATACATGTTTCTATTGATTGATTCAAGATAGTCAAATTTAAATGATTGCGTATATACATAAGTGAACCCACAATGAACGATGACTCATACGTGGGACGATAACTTCTTGAACTAATTAATCAAATAAATAAGTTAGTTAGCCATATTGATCAAGTGTCTCAATCTCTTTCATAAACTGTTGAGTACTATAATGCTAATTATGTATGAACTAAGCATAATCTGTTTTCACGTAACTTTTAAAAGCCAAATTATAGACTAAAAATGTATTTTTCATTACTTCAATTTTCCGTCTTTTTAGACAATTTTTGTCAACTAATTAAGAGATTTTTGTTTTTAAAGTTGAAATTCAAAACTCTTCAAAGTAATATTATTTTCCTTCGATTAAATAATTATTCTAAAATATGTAAAGAGACAATATTGAAAGGATTTTGACAACTTGTAACTTGATGCCGAATAGAACTTGAAAGAAGAGAAAATGTAAAATATAAGACATGAAATTAAAAGAATAAATGGTAAAATGAGGTTTAAGTGGACATGTCATATTGGCCAATATAATGAAATGACTATACTTGCTTTTATTTATTATATGTCAAATTATTTCCCAAAATTGTGTCCGGAGTTATCTGTCCACTGCTATTGTTTTTGTGACTGTCCAAGAATAAAAAATTAAGTGACTAAATTGATCCAACATGCATTGATTCAGCATTATTTATCATTGAAGTAGGTGATCCGACAGGTTAAATTGGATTCTCATTTTTTTTGATATATAATTTGGGAAAATTGTCATTTAAATCACGAATATTCAAATTTTGACCATTTAAATCAGGAAAACTTTATATGTGACTATTCAAAACATGAATTTATCGTTAATTTATTTTTTAAAACATTATCTTTCGTTTATCAAGTCAAAATGAACATCATATTCAAAAATCCGTTAACAGAACAACTAGCCATCGTTAATCATATTTTTTAGTGAGGAACGACGTCGTTTAATGCTAAAACGATATCTCAAAATCATGATTCTAACGTCATAATTCAAAAATCAAATCCCATATTTCTCACTTTTTTTACCTTTAAACGACGTCGTCTCCTACTAATAGAGATGAATTAGTGATGTCTAAATGTTTGTTAGCTGTTTTGTTAACAAATTTTTGGATATGATGTTCATTTGGCTTAGTCAACGAAATATGATGTTTTAAAAACGAAGTCCGTGAAAACTCATGTTTTAAATGGCCAAAATTTGAGTGTTCATGATTTAAATGACATTTTTCCCATACATTAATTGCGGGATTGTATTTTATCTTTGTCATTTTGTTATACTCCTTCCGCTTTTTTAACTGATGTTTAAAGTTTTTATTTTGGTTGAGAATACAGTCAAAACAACTTCGTTTTCAGTTGTGATTAAATCAGACAAAAAGATGTTTGGTGTCAGAAATGAAATTATAACTTGGGCTTAATACGAGGTTAAAGATTTGATTTAATTATTATTGTCATCCAAAGGAAAAGCTAAAGAGTTTTTTTGTTTTTTTGTTTTTTTGTTTTTATTCTGGATCTTTGAATCTTGAGAACTTTGAAGAAGAAGCTGATGTAGCACATCTTTTGCGTAGTACACAAGCTTCTAGACTTCTCTGTTTCCTTCTCGTTCTTTTCCATTTTCTATTTTCTTGTTAATTTTCCTTTTGTCTCAAATTTCTATTTTCTTCTTTGTTTTGCCTTTTGTATTTGGATTTAGCTTCTCTATTAATAGTCCTCTAATGATTACAAAGAGGGACATCCTTGAATTGATAAAGAGTTGTTTTCTTGTACCGAGCTTTGCAAAGAAGTGTATTCTTTACAATTCTTCGGTGTAAAAAAAAACAGAGTGCTCTTGTTGTCATTGGCTTCTCGGGAAACTTACGACACAAGTAACGTTACGCACTTCCGCTTCATCAGAAGCCTAGTAGAAATTTTTTGAATTCTTGTGGTGGAGACTACAGGTTGGTGTGTCCTCTTCTTGTCCTTTTGATCTTAAGCTCTTAAAACGATTTGAAACTTAGAACTCGATTAGGGTCTTTTGACTTACACAAGCCCTACCTTGTATTCCAATATTTTAGGAGATTATGGCAGAAACAGAGAGATCGATACTAGGGTTCCTACAGAACAGTGATCAGATCTCTGATTCTGGTCAATTCTCTTCCGACCACAACCTCGACCATGATCAAGTCAAGAACGTCATCAAAAGTCTCCAAGCATTTCGTTACATCGATGCTCAGGTACTCTTTTACGGCACGTTATTGTAATCTTAGAGATATTGAATCCATGTCTCTATGCGGACAAAGACAAAATCTTACAGGTTCCTCAATTTTAATCGGACTGTTTCTACAGGAAGTTATTAGGAAGACATGGGTTTTGACTGAAGAAGGAAACAAGTATGCTACACAAGGCTCACCAGAGGTACAACTTTTTTCAGCTGTGCCAGAAGAAGGTAGCATCTCAATGGTTGAACTCAAGGTGATCACTATGGATATAATATAATATATGGTGGGATATGTTACTTACTTAGTCATGCTAATAAGAAACAAACGTCCTTAAAATTCTTGTTCTTACAGAAAAAGTTAGGCAAATCGATCGATTTTGCCTGGAAATATGCTAAGGAATACAAGTGGTTGGAATTAGAAAACAAGCAAGTGTCAAGAAAGGTAATGCAAGAGACTGTTCTGAAGTTGTTTAGTCTCTGTCTGCATCAAATAGCTCTGAGTCTTTTATTTGTTCATTGTAGGTTCAACATGTAGAAGATAAAATGAAAGGACTACTTTTACAAATACAACAAGGGAAGGTTTGTGCCATCAATGTTTGCATTTTGCCTTCATAGTTTTGATCTTGATTCTTAAATGTCCCTTTCTACCTTTCAGGAGGTTGACAAAGACGGTATTGATTTTCTCAAAGGCAGAAAGAAACTCATAGAACAAGTGTAATTGATTCTTCTCTCTTCTTTTGTACTGTTTTGTTTCTTTTGTGAGTCTTTTGTTATCAAGATCTTTATATACTTTGTACTTCTTAGGAAATGGAATGGGTACTGTTCTATAAAGAAAGGTCCTAATTATGCTCCCGAGAGACGGAAAGTGTCCACGGACTTGACTCGAGAAAATCTTGAAAAGTTTGTTCTACTCCCTTGCCTCTGATCAAATTGTATATATAGGTTGAAATTATACAATAACATTAGTACACTCTCCTGCAGCTGGAAAGAGTTGGAGTTTAAGGAGTATAACTTCAATACTAAAGGAGCTCCTCTTGATTCTGGTCTTCTTCACCCTCTTCTTAAGGTAAAGCTGCCACCAAAACATTTGTTGTATCCCTTTGGTGTTAAAGCTTATTTTGTTTTTTTCTGTGTCTATCTCAGGTGCGGAAGCAGTTTAAAGACATATTTGTTCAGATGGGGTAAGAGAGACTAGTTTGTATTTTTAACTTCCTTCTCTATATTGCTGGTCAAATATTATTAATGGTGAGAGCCTTATGTGGTAACAGGTTTGAGGAGATGCCAACAAATAATTTTGTGGAGAGCAGGTAAGGCTTAGGAAGATGTGTTATTAGAGACACTTCTTGTTTTTTTTTTTCTATTTGTGTCTTGGTCTGAACCTGTTTCCTTGTACTATTGTAGCTTCTGGAATTTTGATGCATTGTTCCAGCCTCAGCAGCACCCTGCTCGTGATTCTCATGACACCTTCTTTCTAAAAGGTTCAAATCTTTTTTGAGTACTTAAAAGTCTTGGTTACTTTATGACATCCCAGTTATGACTCTTGTAAAACTTTCTTTTGATTAATGTAGCTCCTTGTACGACAAGGACACTTCCAGAAGATTATGTTGAGAAGGTGAAACGTGTTCATGAGTCTGGTGGATATGGATCAAGAGGGTAATAATATATATATTGACTTGTATATTTCTGGTTACAACTGATTTTGTAATCACTCTGAGTCTGACATTGACTTCTCTTTTGCAATTGAAGGTATAGTTGTGATTGGAAGAGAGAAGAAGCAAACAAGAACCTTCTCCGAACTCACACAACAGCTGTCTCTTCTAGGATGCTTTATGCACTAGCACAGGTCTGACTAGACTATTAGCTTATTTAGCATATCATCATTCTCAGTCCCATAACTGTGTTAATATTTACTAAATTTCAGTAGTATAACTACATTTCTTTGTATCATCTGTATGTAGAAACCGTTTGTCCCGAAGAAGTATTTTTCGATTGACCGTGTGTTCCGAAACGAGGCTGTTGATAGGACTCATCTTGCAGAGTTCCATCAAATGGAAGGTATAGTAGTACTGAACTACTGATTGGCCTCAATTGGTGGGGTGAACTTTTTTGAGTTTGGCATATAAATGATATACATGTCATGTTTTGATCAGGTTTAATATGTGACCGGGGACTTACATTGGGAGACCTTATTGGTGTATTAAAAGACTTCTTCGCACGCTTAGGTAAAACATTTCCTTAGTTTCGCCATTTTGGTTCTCGTACACACTTGATTGAGAGAAACAAATCTAATACCATTATGGTTTTGTCAGGGATGCCAAAGCTAATGTTCAAGCCAGCTTACAACCCTTACACTGAACCAAGCATGGAGATCTTCAGGTAACTGATGAAAGTTTGTAAACTACTATTGTCTGGAGTAGTAAGATATTTTACTAATTTACCGAGAGATAAAAAGGTGAAAACCTTCTAACTGTTGTTTTTCTGTATTGCAGTTACCATGAAAAATTAGGGAAGTGGGTGGAGATTGGAAACTCGGGAATGTTCAGACCTGAGATGCTTCGACCGATGGGTCTACCTGAGGATGTCCAAGTCATAGCTTGGGGTCTTGGTCTTGAAAGGTAATGAAATTTTGAATTCCCTCACAAACATCTCATATGTTCTCATTGCTGATATTTTTTTTCTTTTGATATGTGTTCATAAACAACCAGACCAACTATGATATTATATGGTATCGACAACATCCGAGATTTGTTTGGACATAAGGTAATCACAAAATGTTTTTTTTTCTAACTTAAAACATCTTCGGATCAACATTGATTTGTTTTCCATTTCCATATACTCAATCTTTATTCGTTCTCCGTCGCAGGTGGATCTCGGTCTCATTAAACGGAATCCGATATGCCGAATTGGAATCTGAGTGAGGGATTTCAACTGTCTTCTTGATTCAAGATGGTCTCCTTTTTTTTAGTTTATTTTTTCTTCAATCAACTTCAGTTGCATACAATTGCAATTTTACTTTTCCAATCTTTTTTTAGTTATTGACGTGTAAATTCGTGCATAATGCCAAGAGTAACACCTTGCAGAGTAAAACGGTAACACATTACCAATGTTATGATTTAGCCACACAAAGTTTAGGTTCTCAAAACATTCAAAGTTAAGCACCAGAAATCACAGATAATAAAGTAATTACATAAAACCACATCAGTTTTAGATGATATGGAAACATAACCAATTATTCAAACATACTTTTGGTTAGCAATTTCACAAAAACCAAAATAGACCAACACTCGCATGCCCAAGTTCCCCTGTAAAGAGCTTAAATAAGTGAACTGCTGGAAATTGTGCAGAGAGAAGGATGAGATTAGCAAATTTTAATTAAACACTTTGATCAGTTTTGCAAACCTAAGCTATCTAATAGGTTAAAAGTTACTTAAAACACAAAAACGGAAAGGAAAAAAAAAAAACACAGGTAGAGAGGTCATGAGGCGGCACTCAAGGAACTGGATCAGTCTGATAAGCCAAAATCTGATCATCTATGATTGAACTATGTTTTCTGAGAGCCGGAATACTAAGAGAACGTTTCCTCATCTTGGCTTTATCCGAGTTGGCTACTCCCATTCTGTTCTCATATTCACCCCTGAGTTCGAGGGATTCAGTTAATGGTTGGTTCGCTGTCCTGAGAAAACGATCGAGGTTTTGGGAGTATTTTTCATCTTTGTTGGGATTTGTGGCTTCGGACACCATGGAGATTGTGTCTTGGGATTCTTCTTTTTCTTCGTTGTCTGTCCAGTAACTCTTGTCTTCCATTGCCAGATCATCGTACTCTTCATCTGACTTTGTCGATTCCTCATCCACCGATCCAACCTGGTTTAAGATTACATGTAAACTGACGGAAAGCTACACTAAAGAGATAATAATGGCATTGACATCCTCCCAACTAATCAAGATTTGGTTACCTCGTCGCGGTTGCGTTCGTCATTGTTATCGCTGAGATCTTCATCAGAATCTGGCTCAGGAAAGTCTTCATCGCCTTCTTCATCTTCATCTTCATCGCTCCCACTTACAGACTGCTCCTCCTTCAGCTGCATGGAGGATATGGTAAATTAAATGCAAAAAATTATGTTTCAACACATTGATTAGTGTAGGATTTACCTCTTTTGAAGGGCCATCAGATATCCGTGGCGAACTGCAGCAAGAAGAGTAATGTCTGCTTCCGGTTTCAACAAAATCTGCATCCACACTCCCAGCATGACTAGTTGCGCCATCACTAGGCCAAGCACTGATCCCAAAGTGACCGAACTGAAGATTCACTGGTTCAGCTTTATGTAGCTGATGCTCTGACCTACCGTCCGTCTCAGTATCAACTACGGGCTTCCTGATCTTATCAACGGAACCAACAGGCCAAGTTTTTGCTACAGTACCATCAGTATTGCAAAGAGCCATAAAACGCCTAGAGGAGCCTTGTCTTTGGATAACCTGAAACATTCCCTTGGAACTTAATGAATTGGCTGCACATTGGTTCCTGTGCTCGTCATCGATAACAGCAACAGTGTTTGTGGTTATATCATAGAGCTTTTCTCCTGTTTCACGTCTACGCAGGCAACCAAAGACTGTCGCATGGATTGTAGCCACACTCTTGTCGACATTTGTGTTGTTGATCTTAGGAACGAGATGTTTGTCAGCCCGTTTACATAGATAATCCTGTATTGTTCTAATGTTTCGTATGTATTTTACATACTTATTCTTTTCTGGGTCCAAAGTCATGTACTTGGCTCGGACTGCAAACCGTTCCAAGTGTTTCTCCTCGTTAGCGATGTATACCATGAAGGGAACAATCGAAGGGTGCTTTTTCATCAGTCCCATCTGCAAATAAATGAAATAAAGCAGAAATTAGATAACCTATTACTCTAGTAGCCTTACATCACAATGTGTAGTGGATACAGATAAGACTTACCACAAAGTTAAGGCTTAAGTGGACCCCTTCAACGACTATCGATTCTTTCCTCTTTTCCCATGTGGTAATGAGCCTATCGAGACTGTCAATCACCATCTCGCTTTGTGCCTTATACCCTTCTACAGCCATCTTCTTATGACTTAACAACTCAGTGGTGCTTGAGTTTGATCCAGCATCCGTCTTTTGGGTATTGGCGTTTACACCTCGAGATCCTTTCAACTTTTTGGCTTTTCTTTTGGCTTTTGACTCAGCGACTGCCACTGGGTCGAGGCACTCTCCAGCATGGTATGTTGAAGCCCACAGCAAAGGATTCTGCTTCTCATCAGCAAAGCTCCGCATCATATGCCTAATAGAGTCAGTTGATACCACAGTCGTAATCCCCAGCCTGCTACCCTGTAACATATATTTACATATTGCATCTGATTTAGAACACATTGAAACCAGGTACATCTTACGCTTTTTCACTCTGGAAACGGCAAATTAAGTCATAGCCTACGAGTTGAATATAACAAAAAAGAAAAGAAAAGAGCTTCTTATTGCCGATCGTTGCATACAACAGAAGGAATGAATACTTACCAGCAAAGCGGACAATGTAGATTTACCACAGCCACTGGTGCCACAGAGCAAAACAGTTACAGATTCTTTCCTTTCTCGGATTCTGCAAGTGATAAGAAGAGATGTCGAATTATGTGTTTGTTCAAAAAAAATCTACAGTGTCAGACCATAATATATGAGTGGGAAATAGCAAATCCAATGCACAGCCAAATTTTATCAATAACTAATAAAAGTACAGCCGTCCATGGAAGGTTATGAAGCTCAATGCAAGCACAGCATTGATAGACATACAACCACAAACCAAATATAACTATGTACGGGAAAATCTAAGGAACATGAAGGAAAAGTATGATCAGCTACAATTTTACAGCATTAAGAGAGATAAATGTACGTGATAACATCTCCTTATTGGCCATTCAATATGAACAGTCTGGCTACTATTTTATTTATATCACATATATGCACTAGATAACCATATAAATGCCAAAGAATATCTTAGAAAGGCACATTAAAATATTTAATGCATCCAAAAGAAGAAAACATGACAAAAGCCACACACATATGCAGATTCCATATGCCATCACTTTTTATGACATAACATATCAAGATATATTCCAAAAGTTAAGAAATTTTACCTGCATGCCAGAATCAAATCTGCCCTTTGGTCACGACCAACATACTTATACTCAGCCAGGGCATCACACACAACATCTAAGAATATTTCTCGTGAAACAACAACAGTTGTCCTCCTTTTGTACATCTCAAATGGTTTGCTTTTATTCTTGTCAACATCAACATCACCAGTAACCAAACAGTTAAGTTTCTCTACGCAAGCTGAACCACCAACTCCTTTTGCAAATTCAGGTTCCTTCCCACGCTCTGGTGAGGTATTACAAGATCCCTCACTTCTTATCAACTCAAAAACCCTACGGCTGATCTGCCAACAGAGAAAACAAAACAGATTATCATAAACCAAAAACATGCATAACAAGTCATGCCAGGGAAACCAAAAGTGAATCGAAACCATTCTAATCCTGCAATTTACTAAGGGTTTTAAGGAAGTCTTGTCCTTTCTATACATTCATTAATCCTCACCGGAGGAAGCTCAATACTAGTACACAAAATTTCAAATTCAGAGATGAAGCAACAGAGACTTCAAGCAAGTACATTAAAATTTAGCACTAGTCAAGTATGAACCAATGTAAAAACATTGCTTGATCAGAACCCATCATTGATCCCACCTCAATTCGTAAATCCAAACAACACAAGACGACAAAAAAACACACATATAAGAGAATCTAAAACATTGAATTGAAAACGAAGTTGAAACAACGAAATCACCTTAAAGGCGTGACGAGCTTTGCAACCCATAAGCTGAAGAGTACTCTGCAAAACAGGACGCGTATACCGAAACGAATCATCTCCTCCATTATCATCATCACCATCTTCTTCACGCACCACTATATACAAAACCTTCGTCGCCTCCGTCATCTCTACAAAACAAATACAGAGCAAAATCAAAAATCAAAAAATCGAAAAAATTCAAACAATGAGAAGGGTAAAATCAGGAATGCAGATCAATTCGTTTACCCCTTGCCGGAGAAAAAAAAAATTGAGATCGGAGAAGTTTGTTAGAGGGAGAGAGAGATTGAAACTGTGAGAAAATTAGGGTTTATAATGAGGATCGTGATAAGAAGAAGAAGAGGAATAAGAAGAGAGGAAAGATGAATTCGCCATTGTTATTGAAGGTTTGGGTTGGTTTGGTCACTCGCCTTCCTTTGTTCAACGCATCGCTTTGATAAAGAGAGCCTTCACGACTTCTTTAAGATACCTTCTTCTCTCTCTCTCTCTTTCTCTTTCAGAGTTATGAAAAAAAAACTTTATAAACTCAACCAGCGTTTTAATTTATTTGACAAAAACATCCCTAAACTTTGGTTTATATCAAAATTGCCCAATAGATTTCATCCAATAGAATTTGTTTTTGTCATTCAAATGGAGTATGATTTTGAAGAGCCATAAGAGGTTATAGATCATCTCATGAGGAAAATTTTAAATTTACTATATAAATTTAATACAATACATGTTTGTTCATTATCCTATCGAGGTGATATGTTTTATTTTTTTTTGTATCAATGTTAAGTATTTTATACCATTACAGAAATTACAGAGAAAACAAGTAGCGGAATAAACAGACAATAACACACAACAAAGGAGGTTAACAAAAAAACACAAACAAAACCAGAAGAAGAAACACCAATGTAATATGTTACTCGTTTAAATGTAGCAAATACAAACTCCATTCCTTACTATGTTCCGAAGGAGTCTTCCCACAATTAAAATTATAATATATAAAAAATACTTTAATATTAGAGTTTTTTAAACTTAAGACACTGTGTTAAATGTCTTGGTGGAAACAAAAAGTATAAGTATAATAATTCTAGATTGTTTACATTTAATTATTCATTTTTAATATTTTAAAGATACTCTCCTCACTTATGTGCAATGAAGATACTCTAATAATGACTAATGATTTAATTTATTGACATGAACACAAACATTGTTGGTTTTTATCACTAGCGACACCCAAACGAACATAATCATGGAGATAAAATTATCAACAGAAAAAGTTAGGTATGCGAATTTAAGAGATAATGAAAGTATAAGGGTTTTGTAGGTAATAAAGAAAGTAGATCAATATCTAAACCATATAATATAAGATTTAATAAATAATTGCAAATATATGTATTCGTTCTTTTGAAGAAAAGAGATGTGAATTGAACAGATGCCCCAAAAGAAAAAAAAATAAACACCATGAACATTGGTTTCGTGTTTTTGTTTTTAACGATTGAATGAATCTATAAAAATTTCATAGAATCTTTGCAGCAAAACCACGAACTTGGTTAATGGTTACCAATTTGAAGTTGTAAGAGTATGTTCGTGTACGTACCTTCACACACAAAGTATTCGATCGGTTCCTTGCACAAAGTCTATATTGATTTGCAGAGACACACGTGAATAGTTTTGTGTTGTGTTTTTTTTTTCTTGTGATGATGATAAAATAAAATAAAAACCATATTTATAGAGATTTTTTTATTCTGAGAAATATTCTTTCTATCGTAAATTAATGAACCTGAATGTATCTCTTACTTGGTTACATTTTTTTTTTTTTCAATTTTAAATTAACAACTGAAAATTTTGATTTTCTACCAATTTTGAATAATTTATTTACGAATCCCTTCTGTAAAAAAAAAATCATGGCAACTTAATTTGACCCCCAAAAAGAAATGAATCACTGCAAATTGAAGTTTTAGTGGAAACTTAACAAAAAAAATAAATAATAATTTGGAATTTTGGAAAAACTTAATGGAAAAGAAAAATATAAAATCAAATTTATAAATGACAAAATCACATGATTCAGATTCACCGTGTGGGCCATTTTATAAACAAAGAATCTAATAAGTGGTAAAAAGTGTAAATATGTTGTGGGAACAATGGTAATAAAAAAAAGTTTGAACTGTGTTTTGTTTCTTCTTGTTCTGTAAAATGATTTGTACTTTTGTCGGGGAAGAATCTAAAAAGGACACAAGGAAGTGGGGTTCCATCGTTGAAAAAGAACAAACAAATTCTCAAACGTTACATCCATGAAGTTTTTTTTTGTTAAACCATCCCATAGATTTAGTCAAATTCTTTTCATATTAATTTCCATAGTGGATCAATAATTTCAAATAATATATTTAATTTTCAATTAATTTCTATAGTGTATTTATCTTATATTCTCTCATTGCTAGTAAGATTTATTTCTTCTATGGCGGAGTAGCAAGCACAATGCTTTGTATGAAATAGGATTACAACTGTAAAATTTCTTCTATCGTACGTCAAGGTAGTATCGGTTGTGTTTTTCGTTTTGAATTGTAAATTTTTACAATTTTTGGTTGCAAGAATCCACCAATAAAAATTACTACGAACGAAATAGGATTTAGGAGACTAATGCTAGATTTTCCGGCTAGGCTATTATGAATATCGAGATCAATACTAGAAATAAATTTGTTATTAGAAAGCAATTGTGTGTTGTTACAAATGGTCGTGTCCCTCATACTAATCAATACACCTATTTATATGTTCGATCTTCCCTATTTTCTACGAGATCTCCGCTCCTTGTATCTCGCCTTCACCTTCTCAATTTCTTCTTCGATCTCTTCTGATCTTCCTTCTTCCTCTCTAATGGGCATACGACGGCCCAAACGTCAACATAGAATTTCCTCAAAATAATGGGTCGCGATCATGGGTCTTCTACTAGTGAGACCTAGGTATAACACAATTGAATATCAAAAAGATTGAAACAAAAAGTCGTTTTTTGTGTTTCTTAGGGTTGTATATTAGAAAAAAAAACATAGGAAATGATAGACCGAAGAAAGATTCTCAAACAAGCAACATGTCCTCTATTTAAACTTGAATTTGAATGCATAACTAATTAATACTAAAAATATTACGAAAAACTTACAATGGGTATGAGTATGTCCACATATGGATATGATATGTAATTCTAACTCATATTTTAGACATCAGTTTAATAGAAAAGTCTTGTTAATATGCTAGAATTTTATTGGCAAATAACTTGTACGTTCATTCAAATAATGCATAAATGAAAAAGTTGATAATGTTAGTTTGGTAGATGCGATAATGGAACTTTTTATAAGAAATAGATCCAAATGAAACAAAATTGAGAAATACAACTGTGTACGAAGAGTTTGTTGATCCTCTTATCAACTGATCTAAAGCATGACTGTATTATCAACTATGTACGTCAACTAATATGACATTTTTGGTCTGATTATATATTATGATTAGAATTTATATAACAAATTAAATTTAGTTAACAACGATCATTCTAATGTTAATATTGAAGTAACGCATACTCCTGTTGTACCAAAATATATGTGTTGGGTGAGGCGGTGCTTGACAATTTGCCAAAAAAAAATACTCTCATTACCGCTAGCAATGATTAACAAAAATATAATACAGATTAAAAAATGTGAACGGCTACCACGTCTACTAAATCAAATCTCAAAAGTGTAGATATTATGGGGATGTTGCAAAGTAGTAATTAAGAACTTTACCATCAAAATTCTGTTAATTTGTAAGAACTTTACCATCAAATTTTGTAATCATTAATTAAGTTTCAGAAATATAATAAATTGCAAAGTAAATAGTTTTAAAAAAAAACTGGAAGTTAAGAAATAACATTTTTTAGGATAATGGTATAATCATCTTTAGGGTATAATATCTAAATTAAGTTTTTTGAAAGATTTGGTAATAGTTATACTATGAAAATGGTGAATAGCTTACAATTTTTTTGGTGATCGATAATTTAACATTACGAGGTTTTTATAATGAATGTTTAATAAAGATTTAAAATATGTATGATACATAAATAATTTTGTTCAACAAAAGTTTTTTACTAACTTAAAAAATTATCTTCTTTTTTTTGAATACTTTGGATATAACATTCTTACAATAAAATTTTCATTTTCATTTTATTTTAAAAATAAATAATCCGTCTATTAGATGGACCCTAATCTATATTAGAAAATATGATATTCAATTAATTTGATTAATTTTTTTTGTAAATGTTATGAGTTTCTAAATTTTAACACATGTAATATTTTTAGTACATACGTGAAAACATAAATTTTAATCCGCATTTTTACGCAGACCCTTGTCTAGTTTTTAGGAAATCTAATTTTTTGAAAATGGCAAGTAGGTAATTAACTTGCTTTTGCATAATCAAAAAACACAAGTTAAAAAATCTGCAGCCAAGGCCTCTCTCTTAATGGGCCTCAGTATCTTCTCTTGGACATTTCCAAAACACGAAGCCCATCTTCCTCTCCAAATAATCTAACTGAACCGAGGTTAGGACTAAACCGAGATCAACATATCAAATCACTGGTCCGATTAGTTCCGATCGCTTTATGTTCCTCAGCCTCTTTGCTCCGCCGTGATTCTTCCCCGTGAGTCAATCTCTCTTCTTTTCATTTTCACTCCTCAATTTTTTAGGTGTAAAATGTGTAACGTTCTCCGATTAGAGTATCTAATTTTCTAATTTGATTGCTTTGTAGAACTAATCTTGGTGGTTTGAGTTTTAATCTATGGCGGAACCACCAAAGCTTAGGGTTTTAATGGTCTCTGATTTCTTCTTCCCAAACTTTGGTGGTGTCGAGAATCACATCTATTATCTCTCTCAATGCTTGTTAAAGCTCGGTCACAAGGTCAGTGTCTTCTATATCAAAAAAGTTCAAACCTTTTTACGTTTTGAGCTATAGCGAAATCGAATTCTCAAAGCCCTTCCATAGGATGTAGCTAGATTAAAGTTTCAGGCTTTATTATCTTTAGTTGTAATCAAGTAAGGTAGCATAGTGTGATAGAGCCTTGGGACAAATTTGCATGCTTCTCTTTGTTGTTTTGGTGCTTTTACTGTATTTAGTTTCTTCTATAGCGTCGGTTACAAAGTCAGTGTGAGATCAAAAAGTTCATGCCTTTTTTGTGTTATTAGCTATGGTGAAATCAAATTCTCAAAGCCCTTCTATGCTAGTTCAAGAGGATGTGACTAAAATTCTAGTTTCAGGCTTTATCATTAATAGCTGTAATCAAGAAGTTTAATATTGGTTTGAGGTATTGTTACCTTTGTTGCAGGTGGTGGTAATGACACATGCTTATGGGAACCGTTCGGGAGTTCGATATATGACTGGTGGACTCAAAGTATATTATGTACCTTGGAGACCTTTTGTTATGCAGACTACGTTTCCAACGGTTTATGGAACACTTCCCATTGTAAGGACCATACTTAGACGCGAGAAAATCACTGTAGTTCATGGGCATCAAGCTTTCTCTACGCTTTGTCATGAAGCTTTAATGCATGCCAGGACAATGGGGTATAAAGTTGTGTTCACAGATCATTCCTTGTATGGGTTTGCTGATGTTGGGAGTATTCACATGAACAAGGTTTTACAGTTCAGTTTAGCAGATATAGACCAGGCGATTTGTGTTTCACACACGAGCAAGGAGAATACGGTTCTAAGGTCTGGATTGTCTCCAGGAAAGGTTTTTATGATACCAAATGCTGTTGATACTGCTATGTTCAAGCCCGCTTCTGTTCGACCCAGTACTGATATCATCACAATAGTTGTCATAAGTAGATTGGTTTATCGGAAAGGTGCAGATTTGCTTGTTGAAGTTATTCCAGAAGTATGCCGTTTATACCCCAATGTGAGTTTACTCGCAGCACATATTAGTAATCAATCATTTTCGCCATTTCTCTTTGGTATCCGAAAATTGATTTTTTTATTCGGTTTTGAAAGGTTCGTTTTATAGTTGGAGGAGACGGACCAAAACATGTGCGATTAGAGGAAATGAGAGAGAAGCATTCTCTCCAAGATAGAGTTGAAATGCTGGGTGCAGTGCCTCATTCTCGTGTGCGCTCTGTTTTGGTAACCGGTCATATTTTCCTCAACAGGTGTGCTGATTCTTTCACTTTTTATGTTTAAACTTCACAAACTTGACATTTGTTTTTCTCAGTTACTGCTACTACAGTCTTGATCCTCTAACAGTTCTTTAACAGAAGCTTTCTGCATAGCTATATTGGAGGCGGCTAGTTGTGGATTATTAACTGTCAGCACTCGTGTTGGAGGAGTCCCAGAGGCATGTAACGTTTCCAATAATACCTTTTCTGCCCTTTCGCTTCATCTACATTGTTTCTTTCTTCCAGATTTTCTATAATCCGGTTTTCTTCACGGTTTCCAGGTCCTACCAGATGACATGGTTGTACTTGCTGAACCAGATCCGGATGATATGGTACGAGCAATTGAGAAGGCAATATCAATACTCCCGAGTATTAACCCCGAGGAGATGCACAATCGAGTGAGTTCTGCTTCAAATCCTAGCCTAATGTATCAGTCTACTTACAAGAGTTAAGAGTCTCTTCTAAGCCTTTTGATTTTTTCTTTTGTTTTTGCTTGTTGCTACTAGATGAAGAAGCTGTACAGTTGGCAAGATGTTGCTAAAAGAACCGAGATTGTGTATGACCGTGCCTTGAAGTGTTCAAACAGGAATCTTCTAGAACGTTTATCGCGGTACATTATATTCTTACTCATATAGATTATGTAAACCTCACGACCTCCTCCTTTTTTACCGATGAATATCTGATCTCTTGTAGGTTCCTCTCGTGTGGAGCTTGGGCGGGGAAGTTATTTTGTATGGTTATGATCCTCGATTACTTGCTTTGGCGGTTGCTTCAGTTACTTCAGGTGATCTCTCATTTCTTCGGATTCTCTAGTCCTTGTGTTTACAGAAATGTAATATGTCCAAATTCAATGGAATTTATTTGCCTCAGCCTGATGAAGATATTGAGGAGGCTCCCGATATCCGTCTTTGCCATCACCGTGGTGTCGAGGTAGCCAAGGGTCTCATGGAAGAAGATAAAGTGAGAAACAGGTGAGTCAAGTTTCACCTCCGGCGAATTTAGAAGTGAGCCTAGATTCATTGGAACTAAGGAAATCCATAAATTAAGCTTTTACAGTGTTCATATTTCCATTACAAGTTCTGTCATTTGCCAAACTGAAAAATAACTATGGGCAAGTATGAGAGTTCTAGGCATGGGTATTCGGGTACTCGGATCAGGGTCGGGTAGCCGTTCGGGACAAAGAGAGACAATGATGTAAACCCTGCTCAAATTTTGTAAAGGCTCTACTAAATTTTGTTCTTTTAACTGTTGTTTACTACATAAATTCTTAACTAGCCGATCGTTTTTTCTGCAACTTCAAACAAAGAAACAAAAGTTCGAAAATACAAGAAACGTAAAACATCAAAACCAAAAGATAGTTATAGAACAGAGAATACAAAAGTCTTACGAGCAAAACAACATTTAAAATAAAACACTACTTAGTAAGAAAACACTACGCTACAGGTCGACCCTTCACACATTCTTTGTTTTTCTTTTCCTCTTTGTTAATTATTTGTTTGGTATTTTTATGTTTGTAAGAAAATCTTTATAATACCAAATACTTTTGGTTGATTTTCCTTTTTTCTTATAAAACAATTAATAATTATAATTGGTGAAAAAAAAATGACAGAGGTAAGTTTTTGGAGTTATCTTCCATTTCTATATAAAATCATAAAAAAAATTAAGATTCAATATAGAAATAAATATAAAAAAGATATGATATATTAGCTGTCTTTGGTCTGTAAAGGATTTAGATAATCTTTCCTCAAAATTACATTAGTATGGACCTATCATTTTAATTTTCCTATATAACTTTTAATCTTCAAAAAATTTCTTTCCCCTTAATTCCAAATACAATTAAATACATTTATCACTTCATATTTATGAATTTGCTTACACAATTATTGTATTCAAACGTAAATACATATTTGTATTTGTCTTATGTGAATCTTCTATATAAACCATGTACCACACATGTAGTTTACCACTTACACTTACAAAAGAAAGAACTAGACCAAAAGAAATGGATTTGAGAAACAACACTGAGCGTAAGGCAAGGAGGACTCCAACTTCATCCAAGGAGCGTCACCGTCGTATTCGGCTTCCGGTGACCTGTGCTGCTCAAGTTTTCCAGCTGACAAAAGAGCTAGGCTTCAAGACTGACGGCCAAACTGTTGGTTGGCTCCTTCGTAATGCCGAGCCAGCCATCTTGGCCGCCATGGGCCACGGCCTTGACACCACCTCGGATGAGACCTCGAATCATTTCATCCACTCATATATGAATATTCATAATTGTAGTAATATCAGTTTTGGTAACAGTTACAATTACAGTTGTACTATCGATAACTCAGTCCATTATGCGGACACTAGTGGTCTTGTTAGCCATCGCCGTGAGAACATTACTGGTCACCATGGACTGGTATTTCCCGGTGCTACAATGCCTGAGTATGGTCCTTCAACCGGGTTTTCTGAGAACTTGATGGTGAATCACAATAGGCCTGGTATGGTACGCCCCTCAGCGCCTCAGCCGCAACCGCAGGAGCAACCGGATGACTTTGATGAGGTGGAGACGGTGATGGCTGAGCCAGCCTATTACCATCCTTGAGAGTATTGATTGGTGTTAGAGATGTTTCTTTGTCAATTTGTTTCTTCATGTTTTTCGAGTTTAAAGATGAATAATTGTGGTGTTCAAAAAAAAAAAAAAAAGATGAATAATTGTAACCAGATTTCATTGTTTGGATTAAGTTCAATATCAAAAAAAAAAATTATCTCTTGCCATTACTTTGAAAAGAGGAAATAACAAAAGTTTAATTGAAATCTAATTAAGTGAAAGTATAATTGGATTTCATTTTTAGAGACTTTGATTTAAAAATTAGAATGTATTTTAATACAAAAGGAAAAATATCCAAACCGGTTGTAACAAATATGATGTCAGACGAATATTGTCTGGCACTCTGTAATTGGTTGTAACAAATATGATGTCATACGAATATTGTGTGGCACTCTGTAATTTTACTCCCTCTGTGTCAAATTAGTTGTCATTTTTTAAATCGTCTTTAGATTTATTAATTGTTGTAGATTATGATAATTGTTACAAAGATAATATACCATGGGCAATTCCTTCCGACCCTATTAGATTCACTATTATCATCACTCATTTGGTGATTTTGAACGCCTTCCTTCTCCATGCTCGAGTCAAAACCAGCAAAGCCCGCAATATTCAAGTTTGGCCCGATTCGAAAAAATCCAAGCTTATATTGCAAAACTTGGCTGCTTGGCCCTAATTAGGATTACAACATTTTCTTTTTGTTTTTCTTACGAATAAAAAAAGCAAACTTCTAAGTTTATAAATTATAACATTTCTTGAAAAAACAATGTTTAAAGATACACTATGAAACAAATCAATTAAAATTTGAATAACTCATTTAAGTGAGTTCTGCTTCAAATCTAAGCCTAACTTATCAATCTACTTATAAGAGTTACTATTCTCTTCTAAGCCTTTAAATTTCTTTTTCTTTTTGCTTGTTGCTACGAAATGAAGAAGCTTTACAGTTGACAAGTTAAGATATTGCTGAAAGAACCGAGATTGTACATGTAAAGCTCAAATTCTTCATACTGATTAATTAATGTAAAGCTCTCCCCCTCCTATTATTCGATACGTCTGAAAGGTTTCTCTCGTGTAGAGCTTTGGTAGGGAAGCTATTTTGTATGGTTATGATCCTCGATTACTTGCTTTGGCGGTTACTTCAGTTAGTGCATGGTGATCTCTCATCTAATCAGATGTACAATATCCAAATTTAATAGAATATGCCTCAGAATTTCATTATTTATACAAATCATATAGTTTTAATATGTTATACTATGTATATATGCGTATTTTTAATATCAAACGTTCTTTGTTCTTCTTTTTGTTCTTTGTTCATTATTATTTTAAACATTTTTATTTGTTAAGGAGAATTCATAACACAAAAGACTTTTAATTGATTTATCTTATGAAAAGTAACTCTTTTTTTTGGTCAAAGTTTTTTTTTTTTTTTGTCAAATCTTATAAAAACTAACTAATAATTAAAAATGGTGATAAAAAAAATATAAAGAAGTAAATTTGGAGTGGTCATCCATTTTATAGAAAGTGATAAGAAATTAAGATTTAAGATAGAAATAAAAAGATAAGATGCATTAATATTGTGTGATACAATGTATATATATATATATATATTAGCTGTCTTTGGTCTGTAAAGATTTTAGATAATATTTCCTCAAAATTACCACTAGTATGAACCTATCATTATAATTTTCCTATATAACTTTTAACCTTTAAAAAATTGATTTCCCCATAATTCCAAATACAATTAAATACACTTATTACTTTATATTTATGAGTTAGTTTACACCATTATTGTTTATGTAAATCTTCTATATAAACCATGTACATTACACTTACAAAAGAGATAGAGCAAAACTAAAGCAAAAACAAAAAAAAAACAAAAAAAAAACAAAAAATGGATATGAGGAAAAACAAAAGCAACACTGAGCGAAGGACAAAGATGACTCCAACATCATCCAAGGACCGTCACCGTCGCATCCGGCTTCCGGTGACCTGTGCTGCTCAAGTTTTCCAGCTGACACAAGAGCTAGGCTTCAAGACTGACGGCGCAACCGTAGGTTGGCTCCTTCGTAATGCCGAGCCAGCCATCTTGGCCGCCACGGGCCACGGCCTTGACACCACCTCTAATGACACCCCGAGTGATTTTAACCACTCATATATGAATAGTTATAATTTCCATGGTAATCATATCTTTTACAATTCTCCTATCGATAACTCTGTTCATTATGCGGACACAAGTGGTCTTGTTAGCCATCCCCGTGAGAACATTACTGGTCATCAGTTTCCGGGCGCTTCAACCAGTTTTCCAGACTTGATGGTGAATCACTATAGGCCTGGCCATGGTATGTTACGCCCCTCAGTGCCTCAGCCGCAACCGCAGCAGCAACCACTGTCTGATGACTTTGATGAGGTGGAGACGGTGATGGGTGAGCAAGGCTATTACCAGCCTCGAGAGTGATGATTGGCGTTAGAGATGTTTTATATTGTTCAACTTGGTTTGGTTTTATTTTGGTTGCTATTTGCATTTTTTTTTTCGAGTTTAAGATGAATAAATTGTAACCAAACCGGCCAGTTTTGACTTCTTTTGGATTCAGTTCAATTTCAAAGTTTCATCTCTATAGTCCCATTAATCTGGAAAGAGGAGATATGACAAGAGTTTAGTTAAAAATCTAATTAAGTGAAATTATATCTTGATTTCAATTGTAGATATTTTGATTTAAAAATTAAAAAAGAAATATAAAAATCAGAACTGGTGGTAAAAAATATGATGTCAGACTGATATAACAAATATGATATAGCAAATATAACATATATGATGCTAAATTAAATTCCTTCCGTTTGAAATTAGATGTCATTATCAAAAAAAAAAAAAAATTCCAAACCAGGTGTAACAAATATGATGCCTGATATTATCTAGCACTATGTGCTAAATTATCTTTTTCCGTTTTTAATTAGTTGTCATTTTGTATTTCAAATTACAAATCAGTTATCATATTATATTTTTGATACAACCTTTTCATATTTTTTCAATTTTTCCCTATTTTTTACCTTATTGTACAAAGCCCAAATAAAAAAAAAATAGAAAAAGAGTTGAAAAGAAATGTCAAGATAACATACAAAGCCCAAAAAATAAAATAAAAAAAGAGTTTAAAAGAAATATCAAGATCAACATACAAAGCCCAAAAAACAAAATTTCCAACTGAATTGCGATAAGAGCAATAAACTTTTTTTTATGAACGGATAATCAAAGCAGGCACTAATAGTTTCAATTTTACAAACTATACACCCAAAAGTAATACAAAGTAAGAAGCAGCTGTAAAAGAAAAGGTGCAAGGAAATGAGCTAGTAGCTAAACTATACAGACGCAGACAATATGAAGTTATGATCAGCGATTTTTTGCATCGGGTCTCTACGATCTTGAAGTCTCGTATATATGGTTGAAGCCTCGATGCATCAGTGACTCTTCTTTTTTGGTTGGTGTATACTTTTATTTTGGCAACGTAAGAATATTTTATATTCAATATTGTCTATGTGTCTTCCGGTTTATTTATAAAGTTCAAATTCATATTAATGTTATAAATTCTAATATTAAATACGGCATCGTGATGAATCGGTTTCGATTGATGAACTAGAATTCGGGTGTATTGATAACCCTCTTCCCTTGCCTTAACTATATTATATAAGTCATATATATTATTGTATATATTATATTTATGCATTATTAAAGATCTAGGTGGTTATTATGAACCAATGCAACTCTCTGGAAGGATGCATATACATGTATATATATATGTGTAGTGTTGAAACGTGATTCTCTACAGTTTTTGTTCTTATTGAAAGAGAAACACCGCTGACTGAAAAAAATAAAAGAGATTAGTGATCTTCTTCATAAAAAATCACAGGAAAGCAAGAAGGACTAAGGGAAGAAGAAATCAATCTGTGAAGAAGACTTGAATCCATCATCAAGCCCAACCAAACAATGGATCAAGGTTAGTGTTTCTTCTTTTACAAAAAAAAACTGTCCATAGTTAAATTAAATTAAATCTAGATGATCTTTGGGATTTAGATTTCATGATAGAAATCATAACAGTTAAACTAATAATGAGAGGTAGCTCTCTTCCCCACCCACCACTGCAAAGTTGTTTGAAGACCAAGAAACCAAAAGCCTTTCTAAAGGTGTGCCGTGGTGCCAACGCTAGCTGTGGTACGTACATTAACCTTAGACTCTCAGCCAATGTTAAATTGTTAATGTTAAAGTGATTAGTCATTAGTAATTCACAATTTGTTTTTGCACAAAACCCAAACAAAAAAGACATTCTATGGATTTTATCTATAAGCTTTTTAGTATCATAAAATACATTTTCATGTCTAAGAATATTAATTTAAAGAGTAAGAATCAAGAGTCACCAGATTTTAGAATATACATTTCATCATGGCAGGATTTTTTTTTTTTTTTTTTTTTTTGTCTGTCATCGCAGGCAAGATAATTAATTAGAGGGACACCAGTGTAACCAGGCCTAAAGCCATCTTGTGTTAGACTTTTGTTTTTGTTCCATTTTATTAGTTTTTTTTTTTTCCAAGTTTCTATGCAAAATTATACATCTTTTGTTTTGCAAAAAGTGTCATTTTGACACATTTTACACAAATTAAGAAAATATTTAATTATTCATATATACCCTTATTTAATGGATGTTTAATGGTATAATTAGCTATGAATTGAGGGTAAAATTTACATTGAAATGTAGAATGACATTTTTTATGAAACAAGTATAAAATTTTAAAATGACACTTTTTGTGAAATAGAGAGAGTATTAATTTTAGATTTTTATGAATTTTTAAATTATGCAATATTTATTTCTACTGGTCAAAAATTTCTATAAATAAGAAAATTTTATTATTTTAAAATTTTTGCTTTTTTAGCTAAAACATCTAATAAAATGGAAAGGAATAGCAGTCTTACAAAACATTAATAACCATTACATTATAACAACTACTAATGACATACCTCAAACATACTTTTAGACTATTGCTAGTTTTTTTTTAATATTAAAACTAGATTTGAGAAAAAAAAAAAAAAAAAACAACTTACCCAAACAACGTCATGTGAAAAAGTTGGAGGCCGTGAGCCCGTGACCGTCTTCATCCGGCTTTCTATTGTTTCTTTTGTAAATGGATCTGAAAAAATATATTTTTTTTTTCACTTGGTTTACATAAAAGATTTATATAAAAACTAAAAACTACTCCATTTCTCATTCACTATACTTATAATCAGAACCCATTGTTTTATTAATTTAATAGCACAAATCATTAGATATTTCTATTTGTACAGTGATTTTCATCCGATTTTCCCCGATCCTAGAGAAATTACGAGCCTAAAACCTGAACCTCCTAATTATTAGGCAATATAAATGTAAATTTAGTCAATGTAAAATTTATACATTACGATTGTAATGCTATATGTATGAGTCCCTAATAAGAGAGCAATCCAAGAGAGTTTTATCGATTCTAACATCAAACGACAAAACACATTGAAAACAGACATTTATTTTGTCCGTAAAAGAGTTGCCTTCGGTGACGTCAAGGTTCTTCATGTACCGTCGGAGCATCAGTTTGCCGACATCTTCACTAAGGGATTTGCCACTTTTTACTTATTTTCGGTCCAGTCTTAGCATTCGTCCACTCGACGTTAAGCCTGCAGGAAGTATTAGGCAATGTAAATGTAAATTCAATCATTGTAAATTTCACGTTACGATTGTAATGCTATATATATGAGTCCCTAATAAGAGAGCACTCCAAAAGGAGTTTTATCAATTCTAACACTAATTACCTAAAAAACAAAACTGAACGGTTAATCGAAAATCGCCATAACAATTGGGCATATTCAAATGGACAACTACAATAAACGAGTTTTGTTTGTAGAATAGTACAATAATTGACATATAAAGCGTACGGTGTGAATTTCCAAAATTTGAAATTTGGAAAAACACAGAAGCGAAGGTACATTACATTATTAGTTTGAATTTGGCAACAACAACAAAAACGTGCGTGCTTCCTGGAAAATAACAAATCTAATAACAACAATTTTTTTCTGAATCAAAATTGGATTCTTTTATCAATACTCAATAGTCATCATCTACGTGCTTTCATATATACTTTTTTTCTTTAGACACAAAAAATATAAATAACGTAACACATTTTTCTTGTTTTTTCTATCATATGCTCGTAATTGATCGAATAAAACGGATTTTGATAGATTGATGAAAGTATAAAGAAAAATGTCTGTTTACAAAAATTTATTATTAGATTATCATTAATGATACATATATCGATTTATATTATTAGATTCTCATTAAAGATAAATATACCGATTTATAGAGTTTTGAATCAAAACTTTTGATCTTAAACCTAATTTCCTATATTAAGATAAATTAACATGAATGATAACTATAATAGTATATATGTATTTAAGTTGAATTTACTAATCTATCATATTGACAAATCTATAATATTTTAATTGTAAATTTTGAATTCGATCTCACTGATCTCTAATACTTCTCGACAAGCTCATTGGAAACATGTACATGCTTAATGCTTATGGTGTTTCTACCCGGCTATTGGGTCATCAACAACGTTTTTACCCGATCATAGAGTCATCTTCGTTTTATATCCATCTGTAAAAACATATATATATATAACATCCACAATGCCATATATATATATATATATATATATAGTTTGGACTATCGAACTCCATTTCAAGAACTTTAAATCATCAAGTCGGCTCAAACTAATTAAGCCACAACTATAAATCAATATATATATGTATGCATTCGATTCATCACTCCCGATTGGATCTTAATGGCCTTCATCTTGTTTGTAGCTAAACAAAAACCTTTTTTGTAATTAGCTAGGTTAATACTCTTACGAAACGAAATTTAAGACCATCACCAAAGGCAGGTGTATAACCAAAATTATAAAGGTTCTTAAGGTTTTGATGATTAAAAATAAATCAGAATTTGGTTAATTGTTAAGGGGCGATCTTTAAATAAAGAGTTTAAAGAGCGTTCCTAAAGGTCACGTGTTCAATAGATATTGGGTGAGAACTGTTGAGAAGAGGAAAAAAAAATATCCCAATTTTCTCCGTCTTTTCTCGTCTCTTCTTGTCTTTCGCCTCGCTCGTCTATCTGATGGCAAAATCGAACCAATTCCTATGGATTCGTTGATTTAAGAGGATAAATGAGTATGATTGAATCGGTAGCTATTAGAAACATGAATCTCAAATTGAATTCATTGCTCTTAATATGATTCGAGAACATATTATTGAAGTTGATGTGCTTATGTCTGTCTTGGTATTTTGCAAACCATTGTTACGTTTAACTTTGCTGAATCGGTGGCCTCGAGGCTAGAATGTGAACAAATGTATGTTCTTTTTCTTCTTTGCATGATAACATTTTGCTACTTGGATGTTTCAATGCTTCACATGTACCAGTTATTTTTCAGTGAATACCAAAGTAGATATGTGCTTCAATACAATTTTGGTTTTAGAGAAAATGATCCCCGTTTTTGGATCAAACTTTGTAAAACCCCTTATAGGATCACCATTGGAAGAAGAAAAAC
Source organism: Capsella rubella (assembly GCF_000375325.1). NCBI lineage: Eukaryota > Viridiplantae > Streptophyta > Magnoliopsida > Brassicales > Brassicaceae > Capsella > Capsella rubella. The sequence continues at coordinate 6,502,658 of NW_006238919.1, forward strand.
AAAACATTTTTTAAGAATTTCACAAAGTTTAATTAATCATAAAATTTAATAAAAATATGTTTAGCACTCCTAAATAAAGACCTCCCTTTGGAGATGATCTAATGGTACCACCTTCAAGATTCTTCTTGTCCAACGAACTAACATATATTATAACAAGTTTGCTAATCAATATGAAACCAGACGTGGCGGATCATAACCGAATCAATAATTCACGTCCCTCTTTTCCTATTTCCTTATTTGGTTTCATTTAATGGTACCATTAAATGGCGGATATTTTTGAGTTTCTAAACTTTGATAATCGGAATCCGAACCCAAAATACTCGATCCAAACCCAAATTCCAGAAATACCTGAATGTGTTGGTCTTACATACCTTTTAAATTCGAAAATCCAAAATACCGGATCTAAATCCGAACATCCACGCCTAGATACAATGTATGGTTTTATTCCAGTTGAGAATCAAGCTAAACTTTCGGGTAATTTTGGATTTTATAGTACGTAAAAGTAGACATCCCTGTCATATATTTTTTCAGGTTTTTATTGGTTCCCAAAATATAAACCAAAATCGACCCGAATAAAAAAAATGACTAAAAACAAATCCCCGAACGAGATTTAAATCTTAGAACCCTAATACCATAACCCGAATGAATCCAACCCGAGTACTCGAATATCCTGGCTATAACTTGGTGGTCCTCATGGGTAATGAAAGTATAAGAAACAAGATATTGTGTTTTTATCATGATAGGAAAGTAGACTACGAATCCTTGGTTGATGCACTTGAAGGAGTTGAAATAAATTAAGACTGTGTTGGGAACAATGATATTTATTGTGATAGCAAATTGAAGTTTCGTACGACACACGTTAAGAGTGTGTTGGGAACAGTGGATATTTATTTATTGTGATAGCAAATTGAAGTTTCGTATGACAGACGTAAAACTTGATTGTCATTTTATTTGAGATGGTATTTACTATTTAGCATAGGATTGTTCAAATTAAGCATGTTTCTTAATTCAATATTCAAAGCACTTGATATTCCTCTTGCTCCAAACTTGAGAGAGATGGGGAGATGTATTAGGATAAGATTATGTGAATAACTCTTAAGATTAGACCTATTAAAATCCTGACTGGTTTAAACGCAGCGGTCACGGTTACGGTTGCGGGAGTTTATGGAAACGGATGGTTGCGGTTTCAAACGTTATTAAGCGGTTTCAAGCGTTATTAAGCGGTTTCAACTTATATTTAAATAGCTTAGAGCCGTCATCAGTCAATAGAAAATACAAAAAGTGAATAACTCTTTTAGTTCAAGAGACGAACCAAATGTTTTAACCAAATTATAGATCATATGACATTGACATATATTTGATTATTAGCAATCACAAAAAGATACATTGAATAATTCAACTGATTAAATTCATTTAGGCATATTCGACTGGACCACTTCAATAAACGTTATCTTGAGATTGACATATAAGCCTATGGTGTGAATTGCCCGAAGGTACATCTTTAGATTCAATTGGACAAGAACAACATAAACGTGCGTGTCTTCCATATACCTAATTCCCTAGAAAACAAAAGTATAATACATCCAAATTTTGTTATAAATTGGATTTTTGATAACAGCTAGATTTATATATATATATATATAGCTGGATATTTGTATTTGTTAAAATATATCTCCATTTTGCAGGTTTCATCAACCAATTAAATTTGATACTCTTCTAAAATTCACACTTGTCTTTTGTAGTTCAGTAGTTTCATCATATGCGATTCTGCATGCTTTCATACTTTTTCCTAACCGGCCATAAGCACAGCCAACTAAAACATTGGTTTGTAGCCCCCAAATATTTTGTTGCAAAATTAGTCCCCAAAATAATGTTTCTTGCACATATAGCCCTCATTTTTCTAAAACTTCAAGTATTCATGTCAATTTTATTTTCTGCTTTGCTTTGTCCCGATATTTTTTGAGACCGGCCATATCTTATTATATAAACCTTTAACCTTGGTTTTCAAAGTTAGCCATTAACAAGATCGTGACACGTGTCAATTATAAACTATAAGATATTGACACGTGTCGTAACTAATTTTGATAATATTTGGATAAAATAGAAATATTATTAACCCTATCGAAAAAGAAAATATATAAAATAAATATTATAAAGAATTATATATTAAAAACTATTAATAAATTAAACAAATAACCTAATTTCAGTTATGTCAATTTGGTTTATTAATAAGATAGGGATTTAAAATTTATAATTAACAAGAATATACAGCGGTTTTTGTTTACATAAGAGGATTAAGGTTTCAACTTTAATTTTACAATTAAATCAGGTTATTTGTCTGTTTGGGTATATAAATGATAAATAAAAATTATGGTTTATCTTTATAATTAAATTAATGTTAGTTTAACAATTAAACGAGATTATATGTCGAACTTGGGTCGAAACTTGGTTTTTA
>NW_006238919.1:6505239-6505474 GCF_000375325.1 Capsella rubella
AAATTAAAGAGAATTTTTGAGAAATACCCCTTTTTGTGTACCCTTTTTCAAAAATACATCCTCTATCTATCCATTTTCAAAAATATCCATGTTTAAATATGAAAAATTATAAAATTTTATATGGTTTATAAGGTACTTCTATATAAGAACTACTACTTGGAAGTTTGATACAAATATTTTATAATGTTTTAAAAGATTTTAAATCATTTTTACAAGTTTTAAAAGGTTTTTAAGT
>NW_006238919.1:6506001-6695467 GCF_000375325.1 Capsella rubella
ATATTTGAAAAGGGATATTTTTAAAATGGATAGAAAATTGGTCTATTTTAAAAAAGGGGTACACCAAAAGGGGTATTTCTCAAAAATTCTCTTTCAACTATTAACCTAATTTTTGGTTTTGCGAGTTGTAGGTTTTACAATTATAAGGGTTATATGTTGAGTTTATAAATGTGCATTATAGTTTAGATTTTATAATTAAACGAGATTATTTATCGGTTTGGGTTTACTAAAGAAGAGTGAGATTTAGGTTTTACAATTAAACAAGGTTATTTCTCAGTTTGGGTTCATAAAGGAGAATTAGGATTTACAGTTTACAAATAAATTAGATTTTGAGTTTAACTAAATACATAATTTTATTCATGATTTTATTTTATAATATGTTATATTTGTTCAATTTTTAATTTATGTATGAATGTATTATGCCATTGAGCAATTTAATTGTCTAAAACATAAGGGTGAATAAAATATTTTTGAAAATATTTTTTTTAGTTTAAATTAAAGATAACAAAGTTTAATATAAATCGTAATATAGTAATTTTAAAATATTTTTAAAGAAAATATGTAGTTTTTTATAATTCGTATTTGAAAGATTTTTTTAATGTTTTCCTCAATAATGCTATAATTTATTTTAGAATCTTTATATTTATTTGCGTTGTTTATATGAATTTATTTACAAATGACTATATTTATATTTAACATCATATTTTAGATTGATGTTAATTTGAAAGAACTTTACCATCATATTAAATAATAATTAATTAATTTTCATAGTCTGAGAATGATTTTTTGAAAAATTGAAAGTTAAGAAATAACAATTTTTACAAAATGGTATAATCATGTTTTAGAGGATAATTGCTAAATTAAGATTTTATAAAATATTTTAGCAATATTATGAGTAATGGTGAATAGCTCTCAAATAGCTCCCAAATGTTTTGGTGATTGTTAGTTTGACATTACTAGATTTTTATAATTAACGTTTAATAACGAATTTTGAGAGATATATATATATATATATATATACGTTTATTTGATAGTTCAAACCAAATAAAACCTCTTTCCGAATTATAATTAATTTCTCTTATTTTTCAAAAATTTAAAAATTATATTTTTTATAAGTTATAATTAATTTTTATTTTAATTTAATTTTAAATAAAGATAACCCGTCCATCGGACGGGTACTATACTAGTAAATAATATAAACCTTTGATCTTTTTTTTTGTTAGAGGTCATATGACATTTTTTCTTGAGAATGTTTTTGAAATTGTTTCTTTTATAATATTCCTCCTCTAACCAAATGTTTTTTCCAAATTATCGTCATTTTAAATAAATAAAAAATTCAACAATTCCCCTTGGTGATGGCTATATACAACATCGGCATAATCATCTTTGTTAAAAATTTAAATCATTATAAATTTTTTAAACCTTATATATAATCTTAATAAAACCATATCAAATAATAAGAAGTGAATTTTATAACCATTTTAAAAAATAAATTAAATTATCGTAAAACAATAAAATTGGTTCGGTTTCAGTTTCTAATTTATCTTTTTGAGAATCTGAATATCGACATAACCAAGATTGTAATTGTCGAATTTTCACTTTGGACTTATCTTTATTTTTGGACATCTTTCACTTTCGCTTTATAGAGTCATATATTGGATTGATTTAGGTGAGAGAGAAACAACCCCAATAATATCCCTCAATAATTGTCCGAAACCTAATTAAGTTCCAAAACATATCAATCCATTTTAGGAATTTTAGCTTTAAAAAAAAATCATAACCAGAAAAAGAGTTGAGACAGAAAACGTGACATAAAGGCTGTTGTTTTTTTTTTTCTTTCTTCTACTTTAATTTTAAGTAAATTAATTTAATGATGAGGGAAATTCAACTTGAAAATGATATAATTATAAATTGACAGTATCTAAAAGAAAATTAAATATGAAAATGGATATTGTAAAAAGCGTATTTTTTAAAAAATCTCCTTTTTTCATTGTCAATATATCATTTTTGTGATTGGTTATAGTGAAAAAGCGGTTTTATTTTAAGCAACCAAAAACTACAATGGTGCCTGTAAAAATGGTTTTGCAAATTCATAAAGATGTAAAAGAGCCCATAATTAAGTTTACTAAGTCGTCGTCTGCTATATGCTTCGTTAGCGATATCTTTTAGATACTATCTGTGGTTGCTATGAAAAGCCCATAACTTTCACAAAGTGGTCCTCTTTATATTCGTCACATGCATGTACAATATATTGAACAGTCCACATTAGTACACTAAACGTTGAAATGCCACTTGTGAACAATTTTCTTGGACAAGTAATGGTCTTCTAAATAAAACAAGTAATTTGTCACTCATTGAGACTTTTTACACATTGCGTATTCATTTCGTACAATATATACATCTCTATCATCTATCAATAATATATAACTTTATATCTTTTTCGATAGTAATAATAAAAATGTGCGTAAAATTTAAAACTTGTATAAATAGATGAACGTAGGAGAGTCACATAGTCATTCTAAGCCAGATAAAAGAGATAAAAATAAAAAAGATGTTTTGTAGAGAGTCGTCGTCTAGTCTCCAGACCGTGAGCGTAGCAAAGAGTCTTAGTTCTTTGTTCCATAAGCCATCAGCGTTCATTAACCCCATCCATGTCGGACGTAGAGACAAGCTGCCTCGTCGAGGGAGATGTAAGAAGGTCGTCACGGCCTCACTGTCTAATATTGAACGTGAAGGTAATGTACTGAAAAATAATGTTAAGACAGTCAAAGTAAAGGGATTCATAACAGCACAAGAAGAGTTTCGTGATGGTATAGCTTGGTCGAGACCGCTCGATCAACTAGCTGATCTCCGCGGTAAGTCACTACTTGTCGAGCTTATCAGCGCCGAGACCGACCCACGTGAGTAAATCAAACTTTTCTTTTTCTTACATGGTTGTTTAAGTTAATGTTACATGTATTAACCAAGAACATGTACGTCACTATGTCAGGGACGGGGATTGAGAAGGATCCTGTAGAAGACTACGCGCAACGTGTATGGTTCGAAGCCCCTGATGAGAAGTATGAGTGTGAGTTTGACATGCCTGAAGACTTTGGAACCATTGGTGCCATAAGAGTTCAAAACCAGTACCATAGACAGTTGTTCCTCAAGAAGATGGAGATTGAGTTACCTGACGGGACTGTTACGTTTACATGTGAATCATGGGTGGCCTCTAAGACTGTTGACCCAGCCAAGAGAGTATTCTTCTCAACCAAGTCCTACTTGCCATCCGAAACCCCGGAGCCTCTTATACAGCTTCGAAAGAAAGAGCTAGAGACTTTAAAAGGCAACGACCGCGAAGAAGATGGTGAATTCACCAAGTTCGAACGCGTCTACGACTACGACGTGTACAACGATGTTGGTGACCCTGACAATAACCCTGAGCTTGCTCGTCCAGTAATTGGAGGCCCGGCACATCCTTATCCAAGGCGTTGCAAGACTGGTCGCAAACCATGTAAAACTGACCCTGCCACAGAGCAAAGATACGGGGGAGAGTTCTATGTCCCTAGAGACGAAGAGTTCTCAATAGCCAAAGGGACTACATTCACAGGCAAAGCTATCTTGGCAGCTATACCATCAGTGTTCCCTCAGATTGAGTCTGTTCTATTGGATCCACAATTGCCTTTTCCTCATTTCAAGGCCATACAAAATCTTTATGAAGAAGGTATTGAGCTTCCTAAAGATGCTGGTCTTTTACCTTTGCTCCCAAGACTCATCAAAGCTGCTACTGAAGCTCGCGACGATATTCTCCAGTTCGAAGCACCAATCCTCATTAACAGTACCTACCTATCTCTCCTTTTGAATCTTCCATTATACTGTTTTGGTTGTGACTTGTGACTAAACTGACTTTTCTAATATCATTCACATTGGTTGATTCAGGGGATAGATTTTCATGGTTAAGAGACGACGAGTTTGCTCGCCAGACACTTGCGGGCCTTAATCCTTACTGCATTGAACTAGTTAAAGTAAGCTATAAATGCATCTCAATTATTGATATATTATTTGTTTAACTCTTTTAGAGTATGACTTGTTTTTTTATTTTCATAGTAAAACCTATAATTTAACACTATTTTAATTTGGCACCTTAGTAAATTATTGTTTCTTCCATTTAAGTAAGATAAATGTTTAAGCTTTTTTTTAATTAAAAAACATATAATGTATTAAATAAACTATTTAGAAACCTAGTATACCCTTATACTATAAGTAAGTATATTTGTTTTAACTTTAATAATAACAAATACATGCATTAAGAAATGTTATACATATTTTGATTTGCAAAAATCAAAGAAAAAAACCTTTGTAAAACAGAGTGAATATGATTAAAATATATTACTATTTATTTTATCAACTAAAAATATACTCTCAGTTTCACAAAGAGTATCACTTTGACACAATGCACAAAAATTAAGAAAACATTGAAGTATACATATATGCTCCTATTTAATATGTGTTTAATAATTTAATTAATTTAAGATTAAGGGTAAAATTAGGAATTTTTGTGTTAAAAATGCATTAGAAATCTTAAGTGACATTCTTTGTGAAACAAAATTAAAACTTTAGAATGACACTCTTTGTAAAACAGATAGAGTATAAAATATTGGCAATGAGTCTTAAATAGGATGTCAGTAATTTTGTATTGTTGTTACTTTCAGGAATGGCCAATGAAAAGCAAACTAGACCCGGCCATTTATGGTGATCCCACCTCACTCATTACTTGGGAAATTGTGGAAAAAGAAGTTAAAGGAAACATGTCAGTTGATGAGGTAACACTATTTTTAGAAAGAGACAACGCATGTGTGTGTGTATTTAGAGTATTATTTACTTAATGTATCATGTATACATGCAGGCTCTAAAGAATAAGAGATTGTTCGTGTTGGATTATCATGATTTGCTTCTACCTTATGTGAACAAAGTGAGAGAGTTGGATAACACCAACTTATATGCATCTCGAACACTATTCTACCTCAGCGATGATAGCACATTGAGGCCTGTTGCCATTGAGTTGACAGTTCCACCAAATATCAACAAGCCACAATGGAAGCAAGTCTTCACACCAGGCTATGATGCTACCTCATGCTGGCTATGGAGTCTTGCTAAGACTCATGCTATATCTCATGACGCGGGTTATCACCAGCTTATATCCCATTGGTATTGAAAAAACACTCTTTAATTCAAAACACATATATTTATATGATCCTCTTATATACGGACTACTGATGGATAAATTTACAGGTTGAGGACTCACTGTTGTATGGAGCCGTACATTATAGCGGCAAACAGGCAACTAAGTGCCATGCATCCCATCTATAGGCTTTTGCATCCTCACTTCCGTTACACGATGGAGATCAACGCTCGTGCACGACAAAGTCTTGTCAATGCAGGTGGAATCATTGAGACTTGTTTTTGGCCCGGGAGGTATTCATTGGAGCTAAGTTCAGACGTCTATGATAAACTATGGAGGTTTGACATGGAAGGCTTACCTGCTGATCTCATCAAAAGGTGCATTTTGCTAATTAAAATGAAATATATTTACCACCAAAGTTTAATTGCAAAGCTAATTAGTTTTTGTTTCCATTAAAAATTTGCAATATAAGGGGGATGGCTGAAGAAGATGAGAACGCTAAACATGGACTACGCCTGACGATACCAGACTACCCGTTTGCGAATGACGGTCTAATATTATGGGATGCAATTAAAGAATGGGTGACAGAATATGTGAACCACTATTATCCAGATGCAGAACTGATCAAGTCGGACGAGGAACTTCAAGGATGGTGGAGCGAAGTGCAAAACGTAGGACATGGAGACAAGAAAGATGAACCTTGGTGGCCTGTCCTCGAGACACAAGATGACTTAATTAATATCGTCACGACGATTGCGTGGGTCGCTTCAGGTCACCATGCAGCTGTGAACTTTGGACAGTATGGATATGGAGGATACTTCCCTAACAGACCAACCACAACAAGGATAAAAATGCCGACAGAAGAACCAACAGATGAAGAGCTAGAGGAGTTCTACGAGTCACCAGAAAAAGTAATGCTTAAAACATACCCATCACAGAAGCAGGCGACTCTAGTGATGGTCACTTTGGATCTTTTATCAACTCATTCAGTTGATGAAGAGTACATTGGAGAGTATCCGGAATCATCTTGGGCTGATGAACCTATGATAAATGCTGCTTTTGAACGTTTTAAAGGTAGGCTTCAATATCTAGAAGGAGTGATAGATGAGAGAAACGTGACACTTTCTCTAAAGAATAGAGCTGGAGCTGGTGTGGTTAAGTATGAGCTTTTGAAGCCTACTTCTGAGCATGGTGTTACTGGAATGGGTGTTCCCTACAGTATTTCTATTTGATCTATTTTGTTTTCCTTTCCCAAGTGTCTTTATTTTTCTGTATGTCTTCAAGAAATAAAACAACTGATCCATTGTCTTTTCTATATAAATCTCTCTCAAGTATATCAATTGATCCCATTGTCTTTTCTATATTTTTGGAACAGCCAAAAGAGTTAACTGACATTTTCTTAGGTATAGTAGCATACCATTTTTTTATAATTAAGAGTAAGATTTTCTTTAAATAAGAGTTTTGAAAAAAACTCACATATGTTATTTTTGTTTTTAACAAGTGACGACATAGTCTAATCTTGATGCACAAAAAAAAACAACAAACAAATATAAGAAAAAGCTTACAAGCTAAATGATTTTAGTAATCTTAGACCATCCTTATTGGTAGGTTCTTAAGCAAATCTTAAGAGCAAGTGCAGTGGTAGGACTGCATTTTGGTCCCAGAATATATATTTTTTTTTGTCTTTTTTAAATTTTCTTTTTAAAAAAAAAAATAGATAACCAATCGCGGGCCGTCACGTGTCAATGGAGCCCGTAAATAGTGAAATACGAAGGTACGTCCCGATTTTTATTTGTGTTATATTATACAAACCCGAAGAACAAATAAAAAAAATAAAAAATGCAAGACATAAACTTAAAGTAAAGCCTTAGAAATTGAAGAAACAAGAAATTAAAAATTCAAGTTTTATCTTCCATGTGAGATGAAAGAATTTGTAAACGTTAATGTAGCAAGTGATATTCACATCAACTAGTATTTCCATTGATGTTTGAGGCCGTCCTTTCAATATCTCATCTCTTACTACATCAAGAAGATTTTCCGGAAGCTACACAACATCATTCAAGATCCGCATTACCACACTCAAATCCGGTCTAATCGATTCAGATTGATGCGAACACAAGACGCCGGGCTTTGAAACAAGCTCGATTTCTCCCATGTTTTGTTCTTAACGGATACATTCCTGATCAGCCGCATTGAAAATTTCACCATTTTCACAAAGCTCTAAGATCCAATCCACAAGAACTTCTTCAATTTCCCCTGCACGTCGCTCAATAAGCCTCCTACCACAAACCACTTCAAGCATAACCAACCCGAAAGCGTAAACATCAGTGCTTGTAGTTGCTCTTCTTGTTCTTAGAAAGTCAGGTGCGATATACCCGAATGTTCCCGCTACTCTAGATGTTTGAGGATCAAATCCTTGATCATTCAGCTTCGCTAGTCCGAAATCTCCAAGCCTCGCATTCATGTCGTGGTCGATTATAACATTAGCCGGTTTGATATCTCGATGAATGATGACTTGTAACCATTCTTGATGAAGGTAGAGTAGAGCAGAAGCAACATCTTTGATGATCTTGAAACGTTGTTCCCAAGTGAGTCGTTCTTGATTCTCATTCGTGTTTCTACGGTTTAGATACTTGTCAAGGCTTCCATTGGGCATAAAGTCATAAACCTAAGTATAGATTCTCCTTATGCCTACAATATCCCAAAAGCCTAACTAGATTCGGATGTCTGAGACGACCAATGGTTGATATCTATGCTAGAAACTCGCTAGCTCATCCCTTGTCTTGAATTATGAGAAGTCCGTTTTACAGCGATTTCTACATCAGACCCCAGAAGTGTTCCTTTATAGACTTGACCAAATCCTCCTTTCCTAAGGAGTTTCTTTCTCCTTGAAACCCTTTGTTGCATTGAAAAGATCCTTATAAGCAAACCTATGAGGTCAATGTTCATCTAACTTGATAGCTATCACGCGATTCGAGCTTTTACGTTGTTTGTTTTGTTGAATATTCCAAGGTACTGATCAGAGGAAGCTCCATGAAGGCCTCTTGTAGGAGAGATAACAAAAGCCATACCGTGTGAGCCTTGCTGCTTATGCTAAGGGACGATAGCGAAGAAGAAGTTAATGGAGAAAGACTGGTTCTTCATGTCATATGAGGCGTTGTTGAAACCTTGACTATAGGAATGCTTGGTGGTGTTGGTTAGAACTAAGTAACTGTTTGTGTTGAAAACAGGAGATCCATCGAGAATGTATTTTCCATGGGAGGTATAAGTAGATGAAAACAAAGTAAGCAACAGAACAATAACTGTTTCTATGACTTTATTCACAAGACATGTTCTTGTTCGTGTTTTTTTTGGCTTATGGGGAGGTTATGATCGTAATGAGGTATTTATTATAAGAATTAAGAAAGTATTGGGAACCAACGTTCTCGTGATGGGCGTCGTTAGTAATAAACAAACATATGTAGTTTGTATTTACGCACATGGCCTAGAGGCTAGAATCAAATCGTAAGAGATTACAATATATGTACAATCTTCTGATCATTATAACAGAAATTATAGTGACATTGTCATAATGGTGCAGAACCAAATTGGTCTTTCATTACATACGGAGCCTAAAAGATAAAACACAGTTTAACAACCAACTTGTTGAGTATAAAATGTAATTAAAAACAAATAAAATAACTTTGGACATGTTTAGTGTAAAGTTTAACTGTTTTTCTATTGGTCTAGAAAAACTTAAACTAAATATTTGCTAAATATGTTCTAAACCCAAGCACACATGTTTACATGCTTGGGTTTGGTTATGGGTTTGTTAAATATGTTTGGGTTTGGCCGTTTGGGTTTGCTAAATATGTTCTAAACCCAAGCACAAATGTTTACATGTTTGGGTTTGGTTATGGGTTTGCGTTACATGTTTGAGTTTGGTTATGGGTTTGCGTTACATGTTTGGGTTTGGATTTTGCTAAATATGTTCTAAACCCAAACACATATGTTTATGACTGAAGTAATTTTTTGTTTTATCTATTTAATTTTATAGTTTACATTATTACAATCACTTTCAAACCAACTAAACATATTTTTGTTTTAGTCTTTATTCTACTCTAATAGGTTTTTCGTACAACTTCTCAGTTTTAGTGGATTCGATGTCTAAGTACTACAATAATACGCAATACTATGTACTTTTCATTATCTTAGGATTTAAGAAGTTGATCACCAGGCCCGACTCAGATGGGTAGGGCAGAGGAGCGATGGCTCAAGGGCCCGTGAACAAAAAAATAATTAAGGAAAAAAAAGGCCCAACATTTTTTTTTTTAATTTTTTTTTAATGTTAAAGGGTCCAATTTTTTTTTTCCTCTGTACAAAGACCCGTTTTTAGTAAAAAAGAAAGAGAAAACCCCATTTATTAAGAAAAAATTAGAAAAAGCCCAATTTCTTAGGATTTTATGTTAGTAAGGAAAAAAGAAAAATCATATTTAGAGGGTCCAAAAATATATTTTTCTCTAAGGCCCTTATTTTTGTTGAGCCGGGGCTGTTGACCACATCATAGGTTTTTCGTACAACCTCTCAGTTTTAGTGGATTCGATGTCAAATACTACAATAATACGCTATACTATGCACTTGTAATTATCTTAGGATTTAAGAAGTTGATCACATCATACATTAATCCTTCTAACTAGAAAAGAAAAAAACACTGTTTGATCTCACGGGGGCCAACATGACTAGATATGTTAGAGCATCATTATCAGTCATCCTTTTTTACAAATGTCTTATTAAATGTAAATTATTACAAATGTCTTAAATGTTTCTGAGAAGATACAAACTTTTGTAGGAAACACAAACTCACTTTTTTTTTAACATTTAAAAACACTCACTTTAGATGACCAATATGGATGGTCAGCCAAAAAAAGAATCTGTCCTGATGGGGGCATGAATTCCAAGCAAGCCATGTATATATAATTAAATAATATATTATTTTCTAGAGTAATGTTGAAATATCACTGATTTCAAAATACAAAGTCTAAATTTTAAAATTAAACAAAAATGGAATAAAAAAAGATTACACTTGGTCAACTGTATCATTAGTTTCTCAAAACTGGCAGAAGAGATTTTCTCATTTTCCCTTTTTTTAGTGAATCTATGATTTAGTTATTCCTATATAGCTAAGATATTTTCCTATATACAAATTTGATATAATTATTATTTATATATGAGTTGGTTACACCATTATTGCTTTCACATACATATTATCAGAAACATTTGAGTCCTTTGTATTTTTCTTATCTAAATTTACTATATAGATATAGATAGATATATATATATATATATATAATAAATTAATAAAAATCTTCTATATAAACCAATTGAAAGAAACATATCTTTTCACTTACCCCATTTACAAAAGAGAAAACATAGAAAAAAATGGTTTCAAGAAAGGAAATGAAGAACCAGCAAAAGGCAACAAGGTCTCACAAAGACCGCCATGTGAGAGTTGGAGGCCGGGATCGTCGGATCCGGCTTCCGGCGAATGTTGCTCCCCAGCTATTCAAATTGACAAAAGAACTCGGCTTCCATACCGATGGCGAAACCGTCAATTGGCTCCTCCAAAATGCCGAGCCAGCCATTTTTGCCGCTACCGGGCATGGCATCAACACTACTCCAAACAATGTTATCAACTCGAATAATAATATTCATAGATATTCTTTAATCTCTGGTAACAACTGCACCATTAATAACATTTTCACTTGTACCGGAGTCAATACTGGTCATCCAGAGATGGTCTTTCCGGGCACTTCATCTACTTTTCCGGTTAAAGCTGAAGAAGATGTTCCGAATCAGAATCAGCAGCAGCAGCAACAGCCACAAGGCCCGCAACTAGGGTTTGAGTGTGTTAAGATGGAGAAGAAGTCATATGTTTGGAGTGAGTAATGATTGAAGACTTAGTTCGGTTTTGATTTTGGTTGCTGTGTTTGCATTTTGTTTTTTTCTTTTCCTTCATGTTTTTTGTTTTCTTTTCAGTTTGGAGTTTTGAGTCTTTTTGCTTCTGTTGGTTGTATTCTCATGTTTTGCAGTAACCAAAATCTTAATCATAATAAAATGCCAATTTTCCATCTTTAGTCCATGTCTAGTAGAAAATTTGATTTCAACAATGGATTGTATACATTTAACTACAAATTTGATTAATATACTGAAAATTCAAAACTTAAAAATTATTGAATCAGTATTTGTCTAATTAAAACCTTAAAATTTCTTTCACCAAAAGAATAATCTCAAAATTGCTAGATGAATAATGTATAGTGGAGAGTATGCTAAATCTCTCAAGATGTTGACTGATTTTAGATAAATTAGGTGGTCTTTCGAATCTTAAGTTTCCAGGATAGTGAAAAAATCATTTAATTAAATTGTATACTAGTGATAAACTCATAAAAAGAAAAGTTGAGTAAGAGAAAAATTTAAAACTCTTAAAAAAAGTTTCCAGCTTTCCAACATGGACATAATCTTATAAATATATTTTTCTTTACTTAGCTTCATACATTTACTATAATATCTATTATTATATGATAAAATATCTAATGCAATAAAAGATAAAAATAAATAAAAGGAAGTACAAACACCTAGCATTAGTACAAAGTACAAACAATCAGGTGGCAAAAGAGCTAGCATTAGTACACATTATAAGAGGGTAGTTTAGCACCACTCGGTTGATCCGATTGGTTATGGGCCGAGCCTGGCCTATAAGGCATCTAATTCCGGAGTAGAAGCCTTATTAGCTCGGCATTTGTTGGGCTGAATCTAGGATGATATTTCAAAGATAGAGGAAAAGGAAGAATTCTTTCTGAAGAAATGGAAACAAGCCAAATATGATCCAGTATCTTGAAATCTCTTTGTGTGGATTGTGAACGACAAAGGAAGATCCGTGAATAACAAGACAAATGAGGGTGATTTGGGGATAGAATGGATTTGCGGGAGAATGACGATGAAAAGGAATGAGAATGTCTTGTGAATTGATTGTAACTTTCAATGGTTGCCGAAAGACCATTGAACTAACAAACTTGCTTAGGCTTGGGAATTACACACCAAACGGTCACAAGATGAAGAGATATTACACACCCATCATATCAAAACAATTTGTAAAGAGGTTTTGATAATAATTTTTTTGATAAGTATATATATAGAAGAGAAAAAACTAGTTTCAAAACAAACACACCAAGTTTCGAAACAACATTAAAAACACTCGGAAATGACAAGAAATATAAAACTAGTCTTTGAATTAAAAAAAATGACTCTTCCCTTTCATAAGAACATGGCTCGTGGGCAAAGAAACGACTATGAGTTTGTGAAAAAGTGTGTGGACTTGCCTCATTAAAAATCTCTCTTGGAAAACCTATTGGGACAAAACCAAGAGGAGAAAAAAACAAGTACAAGTCACACACCTCCATTGATGTTGCTTAATCGGCTTGAATCACAACAATGTAGTTGGATAAGTTTCTTGATTAAGATTGCCCTCAATCTTATGTAAAAGCATGATGATAGCTTGGTTTAGTCGCTTTATCTTAAACCTTGTCATCGGACCATTAAAAATGTGTAATGTTGCTTCCTCTTTAGCTCCATTCTTTTCGGGTTCAAGCTGCTCCTTAACTCCATTCTCTTTAGGTACAAATTGCTGGTCCATTATCATAAAAAACCTTATCAAACGATTGAGATCTATAAAATGAGAGCTTAGCCGCTATGCGAACAACACCACCTCCTGACTCAAGAACCGTAGGTTCAAAGTTTACTCTCGGAATATCCTAACTGGCCGATCAAGCTAGTTGGATCTTTCTTGTAATCTTGAAATTGTTCTTGATTAATAAAAAAATACTCGCTTTCTTGATTCTTTTGGTCTTCTTTAATTTCCCGGTTAAGGTTAGCGGTGTAAGTTTTGCTCGAACACAAACAATTAGGTTACATTTTCTTTTCATTAGTGTTAAATTTTTTAAAATAATTATTGGTAACACTTTGGCACTTCATATGTTTTATATATTTAGATGGATTTAAACTTAAAGTAACAAAAGAAAAAAAGAGAACAAGAGTTGAAATGTTTCGTAAAACTTATGTTTTTTTGGAAAGAAAAATCTGTAATACAAAAAAATTGGATATTAGTTGCGTTCAAATGATTTTTCAATTTTAGTTTTATACAACCAAAACCAATCTTCATGTGTGTACGTACTGTTTTTAAGAATTCTTCGATTTGATACCAAAAATATGATAGAAAAGTATTTGAGTCATTGTGGATTCTGAAGTTTATACACATATAGGCTCTCAAAACATCCGGCCATTAGGAATCATTGTAAAGCCCTTAAGAATACTTATTAAAGCATAACCTTAATTACTCACTCTTTTGCTTATCATCAAAAGGGTGAATTTTAACATCTAAAATGTGCCTTGCATTTTTATACACAAATTAGAATATAGTGCAAATTTTAATAAGAATAAAATATATTTTTAAATACTCTACATGAACTTCCAATGGTAAGTCAGATTTGGAATTGACCGAAATGGTGTTAGTGAAACACTCAGACCACTTATCAGGTTTCAGGTTACAAGGCAAGTTTTTTCCGACAGTTGGATGATGACTGATGGCAAAAACAAAAAGAGCTTAATATATATGTCGTAATAGGATAAGTTTTTATATATACATAGTGAAGAAAAGACAATACAATAATTAAACATCACAAGCAATAGAGCCATAGAGGATGTCAAAAAAAAAAAAAAAAATAGAGCATAGAGGATATATAGTAATTAACCATGCTTAATAAAACATAAAAAGATTCATATTGTCTCACATACCTGACGTTTATTTCTTATAATATACTTTTTTTCCTTAATATCTATATATTTATATCGATATCGTCTTCACGATTTCTTTTGAGTTAACCACCACCTCCATTGTTATCACCACCACCAGGTCCATAGTTGTAAAAATCTTGTCTTGGGATGTAATGGTGATTCTGCACATTGTTTCTTGGGTGCTCTATTTTCTCAGCTGACTCCTCTTCTTTCCCTAATATCTCTCCCGATATGTTTTCGTTTTCTTGATTATTTTCCCGGGAAATTATACCCCTAGCAGCCAAACATGAGCTTGTCATGATCATGATGGCTATGATAACAACCATAATATGCTTAGGTTTTATCCCCATCTCGGTTTTATATTATGAGCTGCAAAAGAAAGAAAAAGACTAGTCTTTATATATGTATAGAACTTTCAAGATCTTATTACGTTGATATGAAATGAGTATAAGTATTAAGTTAATAACTTATTACCTTTGCAACTAATCAAGACAAGCTTCGATGGGTTTAGTAGTGAAGTACCCTTGAGAGGTATAAGATGGAGAGTTTAAGATTGAAGACATTGATATATATATACATGCATAAGACAATAGGGTTTTTGTTGCGGTGGGTTGACTATTTGAGATATATTGTAATATTATACGATTTGGGTGTGATGTGAAGGTTTTAGTGGTGAGGCAATCACAAATGGGAGAGGCATCTTTATTGGAGAATGAATTTTTCTTTAAGAAGGAAAGAATTGTGATGAAAAAAAATGATCAAGTTGGTTGAAAAATTGTTGTTTAGTATACCACTACGAATAGGGAAAACCCACGTTACTTTTATGGTTTACAGAGCCGGTCCAAAGGCCAAGCCCATGAAACATATGCTTGCGGCCCTTCCTTTTATATAGTATTTTCGGCCCTATTTTTTCAAAAAGAAAAGAGTAGTGGTATTAACCTTTCTTCGAGGTGTCACAAGTTCGAGGCCTATAAGCAGCCATTATTTTTAATTTGCTTGTAGGCTTCCATAGCATAGAGACGGCTCTGATGGTTTAGCAATATATCAAGTGGTGCTTTTAAGAAGGTGGTTTTTTTTGTCTTTCTAATAATCAAAGATATGTGCATAGGATACTCTTTGGACTGAATTTTTGAGACTGTTATCGTCCGATGATTGGGGACATATCTCATAAAGACAAATATACCATTTCACTAATAAAAATAAATTTAAAAACAAAACAAAAAGAGAGTAAGAAACTCAGAAGGTTCAAGAGATGAAGCTAGATAGTATTTTTGTCGAGAGATGAAAACTAGTCTTGGCAAGTGTGGTCAAGCGAGCTTGATTTCGACTAGAGGTTTTGGTTTAAGGTTTAAAGTTCAAGGTAGAGAATTCCGACCATGCTGTAAAATTTTTATCAGTATCATACTTTATATATTATTAGGATTCTTGTTTTGCTTCCGATGTGAGATATTATATTAGAAAGTTATCTAGATCGACACGTTAAATCTTCGCACCAAGAGACTAATTACTTAAGATTTATGTTGATGCAATGAAGTTTTCCCATGAAACCATATATTTAGGTTATGCATAATGTAATAACCTAAACTTTTAATTTTATAATGATATATTTATAGTGAAATACTTATAAAAAACTCATAATAAATAAATGCTTGCATTGTGAATGATCTTCCACTACTAAAAGTTAGAATCCAATTGATTCATTAGTAACCCCTAGCTAAGGATTAAATTATAAAGTATAACAAAATAAGTTACAGTTTTCTGGCTTTAAGTTAGTATCAATGGGTGGCAAGGCAACTTACATTTAATTAATTCATATCGGACAGTAACTAATCCGACCATGCTGTAAAAATTTCACCATTTGTCATCATTTCAGGATTATAATTAACTTTTGGAATTAACATATTGTAGAATGAAATCATCAAACTTCATAATGCTCTTGCCACGTTCGGATAAAATTATATAATAATATGAATAAAATCTGAATCATCTAATGCCAGAGACGATATCTATAACCAAGTATAGTTTGATTACTCGTTGACTGACCTGTGACCTCCAAAGG
The DNA here is from genome assembly GCF_000375325.1 of Capsella rubella. NCBI lineage: Eukaryota > Viridiplantae > Streptophyta > Magnoliopsida > Brassicales > Brassicaceae > Capsella > Capsella rubella. Next base: position 6,522,048 of record NW_006238919.1, read on the forward strand.
CTCACGACGTGTCTTCGTTCGTATCCATGATATCATCTTCTGTGAAGAAGAATTTAAATTGTTTCGTGAGTGAGGATCACACTTTTTTATTCATTTGAGACTTTTGTTTTGCATCAAGACGAGTTACAACAAAGAATGATTGATTTAGGTTTAAATTTAGGGGTTTTATTTCTTTATTTTTCTTTTGTCAAAAATAACTAAAATTAACTCAATCGAACTAATTCTGAGGACAGTTGTTGATAGAGCTGGGGCGGAACTGGGATATTCGGCTTTTTAGGATATCTGGATCCGTATCCGTATCCGTATTTGGCGGATTTGTAGTTTTAATATGCGGCTCCAGATATTCGGGTCCCATATATCCGTATAAAAATGCCGGATATCCGCGGATATATAAAATGCGGGGTGGAACGAACATTTAATGCCAAATTATTTTTATGTTTTACATTTATTATTTTTCTTAGAGTATTGTGTTTTAATTATTTCTTTTAAATATAAAACAAGATCCATGTGGCTGAATTTTATTTGTCAAGTGACATGTGTTTTCTAAGATAAAAGGATAGATGATCTCATTCTTAAATATAATAGCGACAATTATGTTTATATTACATATAGATATAGTATGTCTATATATAGAATCTAAATTTTTTCGTATTATTTATGTTTTTTTTTTTAAGGATAGTATAAACTACAAGATTTTTTCCGGATAATATAATTTTTTTTTGAAAAAGATAATATAAAATATAGATTGCTATTGTCGTATGTCTCTTATCCAAACTCCTTAGCACATAACCGGATTAAATTAAACAAATATTTGATCTAACATCGTCTTAAAATTGGTGTAAGTCGGTTTTGGTATTATATGCTGTCGAAAATTATTATTGTAGTCTATCTTTAAACCGGAGAATTCTAAGGTAAGGAAGTTCCCTAGTAGCTTCCATGCTCTAAATATATTTACTTTCCTTGTACGATAATTCGAAATCTTGTGGTTTAGATTCTTAAAAGAGATAAGTGCATGTATATATATCATCCTAATATTTTACCTATAAAGTTTGAATTCCTTATCAAACAAGCAACCATGTCTCATAACAATAACAATGTAGAAGTAGTTGTACACGAAGAAGAAGATGAAGAAGAAGATCTTGGAACTGCCATGCAGAAAATGCCAATCCCTTTGGACCAACTCGACCGATTACCGAATGATTCGGTTTACAGGTTAGTAGATGAAGTAAGAGACATCATAGAAGATCCCAATTTACTAGTGAGTTACTCACAAATCTCATAAAACAAGTTTTGGCTTTGAAAAAAAATAAACAAAACTCATCAATGTTCTTTTTTGATTATGTAGTTTGAAGATTCTCGAGAGTATGGTAATCTTCACCATGAAGAAGCAACTGATGATTCAAAACTGTTTGGAAATTCGCCAAACGCGTTAAGTGATCGTTTTAGAGTATCACCAACGCGATCTAGCAGCAAACGAGGAAGACCAAAAAGACAATACTTGGAAGGTGAAGCATCTCATGTCCTAGATTCTAGTTATGTCGACATTACAGGAAAGAGTTGTACACATTGTGGTACGACAAAAACTCCAATGTGGAGAGAAGGGCCTAGAGGAGCTAGGACGCTATGTAACGCGTGCGGGGTACGGTACAGAACAGGTCGGTTATTTCCCGAGTACCGCCCTGCTTCGAGTCCTGAATTCAAACCTAACGTTCACTCCAATTTTCATAGAAAAGTAATGGAAATCAGAAAGGAGAGAAACTCACCTCCTACTTCACCTCCTACTCCATAGCTTCAGTTTCTTAGGGTTTCAGGCATTAAGACACTCTCAACTCCAAATAACTTCAACTGTTAAGGGGTTGTAGCATTGAGTGTTATATCATCTTCGACTGTTAAATTAGGTTAGACTTTGTTATTCAGTTTTCTAATCATGACCTTATTGTTTTTGTAGATGTTGATAGAGTTAGTAGTTTTTGTTTTACAAAATCCCACTGAGATCATACGTTTATTTTTATTTTTAGATTTCCTAGAATTTATGACACTTTTTTTTAGCTATATAATGAATCTCCCATTCAGATTTGAGATTTCTATTTGTAATATATTCTTTCAAATTCTTGAGTTTACCTACATTAATTATTCCAATTACACAATCTCATTGAGATCATGATACCAATCAAGTTTTTTTTTTATATTTTGATTTTCCTAGAATTTATGACACTTTTTTTGCATGTTGTAATTTTAATCTTTCAAATTTTTTACTTCACCTACATTATTATTTCAAAGAAATTACGATACTTTATTTTTGATTTGTTTCTATGATTGTTTCTATGAAGAAACAACTATAGTTGTAATCTTAGTATATAGACATAAAATCATAAGTGTATGAAGTCTATGATTGATGCATCCCGAAGTCCCGTGACTTTCTTTACAGACTGTTCAAATTTGTTGGAGATGGTGTTTTCTCCGGCAGAATGGCCAGCGTTCGCGACATATCTAGTGGAGATTCAAGCAGATAAGGAAGTGTTTTCTTTTTTCTCTAAAGCTCCTCGTTGCTCCAATATTAAGGCGGATAAATTAGCACGCCAAGTGCGTGTTGAACCGATATTTTGTCTTTATGTAATCAATGTTCCTTCTTCTTGGCTCATTTGAGTCTTATAAGATAGCTGTTGGCAAACAAACAAAAAAATAATAAAAAAAATTATAAGTATCGTCTATATTATGATTATTGTGTTGTTATTTATTCTTAAACTTACATTAGCTTTTGTTAAAGTTCAATTTTAATAGATATTATGTTTTAAAATTTATAGTTTTTTTTATTCAATGGATGATGATTTTTGTTTATCTTGTTATTATAATAATTAATAATTGTTTTGGCTGTATATATGTATATTTAAAAAGATTACCATATTAGGAAAATCTTTTGGTTTCTGCTGGTTCCAGTTTATGCCGCCACAAGCTTCTTGAGATCTCCGATGGTGTCGTCGTCCTCGTTAGACTTCACGATTCTACGCTAGCCGTCGTTAATCACTACCTCAGTCATAGATCTTCACGATTATTTTTTTCTTTTACAACCACCGAGACAATCAGTCAACAATATTCTCTTTCATTCTCACTTAGGGGATTATTGATGGATTGTAAATAGAATTATAAAATTCACACACCAACAACGCGAATACGATTTTCACCGGTATATCGATTGTAGAACTATGTTAGTTAGATACGTTTTATTTTTTAAAAGACAATAAGCTTAAGCACAAATGCACAAACCTTAAATATAAGCTTAACCACAAATGCACAAACCTTAAATAATTATAGTATAACAATCTAAATTTATACAACTTACAACTGAACCAAGTTACAGAATAAAAAAACTGAACTATGTAAAGTGTTAATTCTGCTCTCAAAGATTCCAGCACTAGTATAGTAGTATGCATCCAACAAGATGTGTAGCCAAACATTTCGCCAAATATTTACTTTTCTGAAGAAATGTCACTTTCGGATAATCTAACCACAAATTTTGTCATATGTGATTGTGTTACTAATGAGCATGTCATCTAGACGATTAAACAAACTATAGCTTCAAAACACATATCCGCAGACACTAAATTCAGAGTTTTTATTATTATCCAAGAACGAGCAACCCTCACGAAAGTCTTTACAACAAGAGTCCCAATAATCAAATATTTCAAACATAATACGAAAACTGAGTAAAATAAATCCTTGATAGGCATAACAAAAGCATCCAAGATTTGTAAAAAGAAAAACCTAAAAGAGCATATCAGTCACTTTGTAAAAATAAGCAGAACATTAAGAAAACAAAAGATGACTTAGACTTTAAGACTTAAGACTTAGTAGTACTGTACATTCACACGTACCTTCCCTTCCCTGTCTCTCTGGGAATCGTTTAAGACAATGATTGTCTCATGTCATCTCATCAAATCCTTCATCAGGCAATGATTGTGTCACGTCATTCAACTACAGTCACCTCCTGATCAACCTTCCAGTAGTTAGTGTCGTTGTACTCCTGCATACTATCATCGGGGCTCTCCTTTCCCGGAGAGGCTGTGGCGTTGTTCCTCTTCATTGGCCCTGCTTCTCCCACTATGCCTTCCTTGAGAGCTTGATCCATTGCCCTTTCGGTTCCTTCTGGCTCTACTCCCACAAACTCAACATCTTTTCCAAACAATGAAGGCACAGGCGGTGATCTCGGGCTAATATCACCTTCTGAGGATGAAGAACCGTTTGGGATTCTCACATCAGGCATCTTCACGTCATCTTCCTGGAACGGATCTACTGTGACCGGTGTCGGGGATGAAGAGGAATCACCACGTTTAACCCATTCTGGCGACAATTCATCTGAACCCACATCTTCATCAATCTCGATATCAGCGTCCACAGGGACAGCTTCTGAGGTTGAGGCTGTGGCTGCAGCTGAGTCAACAAAAGGGTTCTTGCTTTCTGTAATCAAACAGTCTTCGTCTTCTTCATCTCCACCACCAGAAGTTTCATTCAAGCTTACATCTTCCATTGCTTCCTCCGAAGATATAGCTCCTGTTCCTGTGTTTTCGCCCAATTCATCTCCTTGGAACGTGAACCAGTTTGAGTTTGTGAATAAGTTGCTGCATCAAAAATATACAAATTCATTGTTTTTAGAACCCATTATTTTTTTCTATCTGATACATAGATTGTATAACTCAGATTTGAAAGCTTACTTCGCCTGTTCATCACCAAGCCTTAGAGATGATATAACAACTTCAGCAGATTCATCATCAAAATAAACATCCTACAGAGAACATTACTGTCAGGCCTATTGTAAGCAAGCAATATTTTCTTTGAATGTAGAACATTATTACATAATTAAAATGAAATACCTCTTCCTCTCTGTCATTGGAGCCATGCTCCTGGAACCATAAACATAGATTTCAGATTCAGCCAAAATTTTATAGAATATTAATCAGAGATATAAAAAATTACCTCCACAGCACCATTGTTCTCTTGCATGTTGTATCTGAACTGGTTTAAGTTATTAGCTAAACCGGCAAGATCATAATCCCTGTCGTGAACTTCATCATCGTCACTGTCCCTAGTCCTATCATGTAATGCAGTTGGGCGTCTGCATGCGAAGGAAGTTAAAACAATGATTAACATGGGATAAATTCAACACTAGCACGATTAAATACTCTGCCATCTACAATCTTCAAACCAAGTTTCCTATAAATATGTTTTTACTTAGATAACATAGCATGTAAATTCCGGGAAGTATATCTGCGTCACAGCTCAATAGAAGCTCATTGCATAAATAGTTGTGAAAAGAAGCCATAGAGGTTTGAGAAGAGGCATACCCGCAAACCCAGCGATAAACATTCTCAACTGCATTTCGATCGTGCAACGTATTCGCTTCCCACTCACCCCATTCGTTATTTTCCTAGCAAAGAAAAACTCTACAAGTCAAATAGTTGTATCTACCAAACAAAATGCGACTATATGTACACAAATTTGACGTAAGACAATGCCTAGATAACAATGCCTAAATACAAAATAATATATATTTCGTGGGATAATTCATTATGGAGTATGGACACATCTTGAAGAGAGAATCCAAGTAAGTTACATTGGTGGACTCTCACGAGTACGAAACCAGTGGTTCAGTAGATGCACATAAATAGATGTTTACAGATACCAATTAGCACAATTATTTAACAGTTCAAATTGTTATATGTATGTAGAAAGACATGTACTGCAGACAACAGTAAACTGCAACTATTGTTACAAAAAAAGTTATTGTAGCTGAAAAACAAACCTCAAGTATAGACTTTATCTGGTTACTGTTAGTTGACAGCTGAATAAGCTTGTTTGAAATTCTCGAGATATGACCAACATTTCCCACCCTCGGAGCTTGCTTTCCAGCAGCAGCTAATGTTGGCTGCATGAAAGCAGGATCAATTATATATACAGTAATATAACTCAGTGCATCGTTTTCATTAGAAAAGTGAAAAAGTGGGTCTAACGGGTTTATAAATCGGATAATAAAGAAGTATAACAATAACTATAATTGCTTGGCAAACCACACAATCTGGTGTTCCACATCTTGCCTCACAGAACCGACGGAAAAATTTCCACATTTTGTCTCACAGAATTGGGGAATGTATTATGTCCATCTCTCAACAAACTTTGCTCACCAATATGTAACAATTAATACCTGCTTATCACCAGAAAGAATTGGCTGTTTCTCTGTTTTGAGAATTTTTCCAATCAAATCGCACTCTTGGAGAAGATGGTCAACAATCTCATCGTTTTTGCTTTCCAAACACGATACTATTATACTTTCCACCTGATGGTGCAGTGCATTATTATATGGGTACCTGCATATTTGGAATACACAGTTATACAATGATTTAGCCAAGCAAAACATAAGAGACGTGCAAATTACCGAACAATTTAAAATTTTGTAATCCGACGCAGGGAGAAGTACTTACTCAAAGAACAGATCAAGAACTCTTCTAATAGCTCCTGAGCTGGCTAGTTCTTTTCCTGTTGCTTCACTTCGATTTTTCAACAAGACAGCAATGAACTCCACAATCTAAGACAAGCCATCAAAAGGAAAATGAAATCAGACAACAAAATTATACAGAAAACACTCACAGGAGTACATATGTCATTCCAATATCTGATAACAAATCCACCTTATATCTAAAACATCTTCCAGTTGACAGTAACTAAAATTTCACAATGAAACCTGACCTTCAGACGATGACTGCCAAGAGGAGGCTTCAACTGCCCATAGGTAGTAGGTAAGATTTTTTCATCAGAGGTCACATTCAAAAGTGCAACAAAGTCACCTGCACCAGAAATGAAAGCAGTATAGGAAAATTTATATAAGTAGTTCTTCAAGAACATAAGAATTTGAGACATATTTTCAACAAGAATGAGAGCTCAAATATATCCGGCTAGAAAGATCAAGCATATATGCCGAAGCTACTAACAAGAAAGTAGAATGAAAGCAGTACAGAAAAATTCAAATAAGTTGTTCAAGAACATAAGAACTTGAGTCAAATTTTCAAATATATTTTCAACAAGAATGAGAGCTCAAATATATCCGGCTAGAAAGATCAAGCATATATGCACAAGCTACTAACAAGAAAGTAGAATGAAGCACGAAATTGCAGCAATAAATAATAAAGTAAGAAGTTTATCATTTTTGCAAACATTTCTCGTCACTAGGATCAGTATGAGATGCTAGAAGATGTTAGGATGACCAAAACAATCAGATCCTAGCAATTAGTAAAAGCGCTAATACAATGTTATATTGAAAAGTATACAGCAGGAAAAAAAAGTATGCACTCATGTACAGAACAAAATGGGTCCTCCCAATCAGTAAAAGAGATAATACAATGTTATACTAACCAAGTCTAGGCAGCATGGTGGCAATAGTCTCCGGATTCACAGAAACTGGAGACTCGAAGATTTGTTGGCCCCTGAATGAATACATAAAGGGGGAGGAAACTACAGATCTTCTTGGGCTCAACAACGAAATGCACACTGAAAGTGTGTGGACAAGGCTCGATTTAGACTGGGAATCTTCGAAAGCATGACCAAATATCCTTGCAACAAAGCTGCAAACAAAAAAGTCACTGAGTTATCTTAAAAACTAAATATGTTTCAGCATATTCAAGAGTAAGACAACCTACAAACCTTGAACTAGAGAGTTTGGTAGCCAACGGTGACGGTGCATTTTGAGAGATAGTGCAGAGTGTTTCAGCAGCATTTGCATGAACTTCAAGAGAGTTCTGATCCAACAGAAAATGAAGACAAAACTTTTAGAATCTTCATGTCCGAGATAATCAAAATTAGAATATGCAACCCTTTTTATTTGACTGAACAAGAACCACACATCCAGAAAAGGTTCTCTATACTGCATTCAGGGATTTGGAAGTAGGATAAAACAGAGACGTGCACATGCGGGAAAGTCTCTCCAACTATTCTATATTGTTATATAGAGGAAAAAAAAAACAATGTGCTTTTCAGTGGCAGTCACATGAAGAACCAACATATCCCACTTTTTATTTAAACAATAATAAAGAGAAGAATTTAGACGTAGCTTAGAAAAGTCCATGGTTCCTATATTTCAATCATTGAAAGCAAAAAGAAGAGGAGGGGATGTATACACACTTTTAAAAATTATACTTACTGATGGGCTAAGCTTATCCACAATCATTTCAAGCAGATTGCTATCAGCTAACCATTGCATCACATCCAGGTGGTTGGGATACACATGATCATCCGCACCAACCAACCGAATTAGAACCTACACAAATCACATAAAGATGGCTTAAAAGTGATTACCAGAATCAAATATAAGGATAGGAGAAGAAGGACGAGTTACCTCCATAATGGACGTAATCCCTATCAAATCAACCAGTTGCTGGAAAACATTCTGATGGGCCTGTATATGGTATTTTGAAACATTATTAGCTACTTTCATATCGAATGTACACTACATAATTCAAACAGTAACTTTTTCAAACAAAAAGGTGCATCTCAATAATATGTCAATCTATTCAAGGAGTTTCTAGCTAGGTCACAAAATAAGTTCAGATCGACATAGTACAATATGATTGACGGTAGGTCGAACAGAATTATTGAACATAGGAAATTAGAAGGACAGGGCAAATCCCACTTAATATGCTTTCTGCCACACAGTCTTATTTTCAATCAGAACTTAGCTTGATTTTCGTGCTATTAGCAACATTTTCCAATAAAACTCACTTTTACATAGTTCATCAGCGGGACTGTCTTCCTCAGCATGAGGCATATGACAACCTATACCCAAATGTGACAAGATACATTGTTAGTAAGTAACAAACTTGTGGAGACATCAAATCTAAAAAATTTCTAAGAACTAAAACTATAAAATGAACTATTGAAAGTATACAAACCTTGCTGAAATACCCAGCTAGCATCACACTGTGGGAACGGTTAGGTTCCAAAAAGGAGAAAAGTAGGTTCATAAGCTGCAACAGGAAGTAGAAACCATTAAATTAGACCAGAGGAATTGCAACATCAAACTCAAATTAACAATGTTATGCATTCATCAAAATAAAGGAAGAATAAAATTGGTACAATACCTCCTCCTCGTCCACTAAAGTCTTTAGAATAACATCAATTTCACAGGTCAAAACTTCAGAGGAGATGAAAGGAAACCTAATAGAAAACATGCTTAAAGTTAATCAATCCTGGTTCAAGATAGTTCGCAGGAATATTCTAAATCAGGTCAACTGTACATCTGAATAAAACATAAATTAGCAAAAGCAAGGGAAGTTATCCCTGATAAATCACAATGCACATACTTGAAGGCGCGCTTGCTATCAGCATCTTCAGGAGATTCTTCAACAATAAAACGTAATAACTGTTCCACTTGGGCTCTTTCTCTCAGACTGCAAATGAGCATATAAAATAAGAGCATAAAAGGCCAACATTGCAACCCTTGCTACTACTATGAGAAACTAAAACTTCCTTAGTATACCAAGGTGATCCTGCAAAGAAAACATAAAGAAGTATGCAGTGATTCTATCTACGTATTTGTGCAATATATGCAATATCGCATATCATCTTCAAACTTTTTAAGAAATGGTTAATATAACCACAAGACACATGTCATAGTACAAACTAAAAATATAACAAATCTACACATAAACGACAACAAGGTTAAAAGAAAAGGAGGAAGCCTAAAAAATGAATTACAAATTTATGAGCCGGCTGTTCAAAGCTCTGCATTCCTGGATTATGTCTTCCTCATCCAAGAGTTCTTCCAAAGTGAAGTCTTCCTTGTCTAATATGGATTCGACCTGTCAATCGCAAGTTATAAATAAGGAAAACAAAAACCGAAAAATGAATAAGAACTTCACATTCACCGCAACTCCAGTGTTCCATATCTAATTTCTCTCTTCTCTAAACTACATCACAAGCTTCCAAGAACTAGTTCCCTCAGAATCTCACCAGAAATGAATCATTACGAAGTAATAAGCAACATATACAACAAAACATCGAAAGATACTAGCTCCCACCACTATATCAAACATTGAAAACCCAAAATAAGACATCACCACCATGACTTTTGAAACAAACCAATTCGAAGCAGTAAATGTAATCTGAAATCAAACTCAGTATCAGTACCAAAACAATTAACCTCCACAGCCAATTCCTTTCATTTTCCAATCAAAGAACCATCAATCAGTTCAGAAAACCAAACGAAATCTCAAAACAATCTCAGCAATCGTCACTTTGCGTACGAACAAAGCAGATTCAGAAACGAGAAAATCGAATATACAACGATAACAAATTCCGAATTCATATGTAGAGAGAGAACTTGCTGTACTCACCGGTGAAGCAGCAGAGAGAGCAGTCAACTTCCAGAACATGGTGAAAGGAGAAAGCAAGACGATGATGAAGACGAAGACGAAGAAGAAGAACACGGAGCTAATTAGATCTCTGCTTCTCAGAGCCAAACTCAATCACTAAAATCTCAGGGCACTCGTGAAGAAAAAAAAAGAACTCGCCTGAAAAAACCCTAATTTGATGGTGGTGATGGTGGTGGCGAAGAAGGAGAGGCACAAATGAGAAATCACATAATTTTAGAAAGCGTCCAAAAAAAAAAAAAACTAATCTCGGAGAGACATAATTCAGCAAAAGAAAAAAAAAAGTAAAATAATAATAATATTATTGTCTGACACATCGAATTAGATTAGGCCTAAAGGGTTACATAAATTAACCAGAAATGTCGGTTTAGTTTCGCTTAATTCTCGGTTTAAATCTGAAATTAACAGAGTTTTTTAAGCAAACCGGTTACAAGCAGCTATTTTTTTGGGTTATATTCAAGTAATTCGACTCAGTCAAATTTAGATGGTATTAGAAAAATAAATCTAATTTTGACACAAGATGATATAACTTTAATTTAGTATAATTCCATTGGTAGACAAATTAATCGTAACCAAAAAAAATTGAACCAAACCAATCCAAAATAAATTATTTGGTTTGGTTATGATTCAGTCCAAAAATTCATTTGGTTGTCATATTTATTTATCGAATGTTTTAGTTTTGGTTTGGTTAAAAATCATAAAACTGAATGGTTTTTGATGAATATTTGGAATACCTATATATAATTGTATTTTTCAGTTTATATTATAGTATTTAATAATTTCCTTAAGATATTTTTTTATTGGACTTATAATTATATAAATTCATAGAAATTTACTCTTTAAATTATTTGGGAGCTTTGGGTTTTCGAAACTAAATTTACATTAAATTATTAAATTATGTATGACTTATTGATTGATATATTATTTCTATTATGATGTTTATTTTATGCTACAAACGTTTTTTATGTAAAAATATAGAATAGCCTAAAAACAGAACTGATCCAAGATACAGATGGTTCCATTTTCTATAAAACCGTAAAAACCAAACCATAACCAAACCGAAATACATATAGTTTCTATGGTTCCAATTTTCGTAAAACAAAAAAAAACTGTAAACTAAGAAAGCGAACCAAAACCAAACCAAAAATCCATACGCACACGCCAACAATAAATCCGAGCGATCAGTTCGATCCAAACTTAAACCAAATTTTTTGGACAATCAAACCAAATTGAAAATATGCAATCGGTTCAACCGAGAGAATAAAAACCAACGATAACCAAATTTAGTTCATTATTTCATTTCAAAATTGTAGCCCTACTGGTTGTAAGGATGTTTCGATGTTAGGCGAGATTTTTAATCTTGGTTAATTGTGGTTTAGTGTTAAAAGAATGTATAGGATGTATTAAATCGTAATATTTTATTCAATTACGGATTTTAAAATTTTATAAGTTTTAGTGTTATTTGTTCATGTATATTAAAATCTAATCCTATTGAAGTATTGATTTGAAAGAAAATCAATTATTAAAAATATTCTTTGTATTGAGTTTCAAAATGTTTATAATGAAGAAACCAAATGTGGTTGGGGTGTTACAGATGATATTAAATTATCAGACTACAACATAAAATAAATATTTTGGTATCACAAAGGTAACAAAACAAAAGAAAACAATGACAATGTTTATTTTTGTTTTGCTTTATCAATTATGTAGGTTTGCCCCTCTTCTCATACTTGCGAGCCCAAATGTGTTTTCCGTACATCAGAAATGATTTTTTATGAGTACCATTGAGTATGCGGTCCACAGTAGCAACTGAATCTAAGAGAAGTCTTGCGTATAATGATTGTTGTTGGCGGCTACTATTCACATTTGCATTATAAGCATTTGGGTTGTCTTGTTGCATATAAACGCCCTCAACACAATCTTCCCCGAATTCCTTGGTAAATAGTTCAATCACCTCTATATGACTTACAGGAAATCCACGAGAAAATGTCAGAAACAAGGTGCGGTCACTCTCGGTTGCGATGCAGTTAGCATTCCATCCCCATAGGCCATGAGGGATGAAAAACCCACGAACTTCATCAATCATTACATTGATGCTCCCAAAAATCGGATGGGGGAAACCAGGGATGCTAAGTGGTTGGCGAAATCTTGTGCCGAAGGAAGTTGATGAAGAAGATGGAAGAACTCGTTGAAGGATGTCAGAGAAGATTCTGGAGCAAACGGTGTTTAAGAAGTTCTTGATTCCTATAGTAGCACTGTACCGATTTTGCTGGATTAGTTGGAGAGACATGTTACCTTTAAGGTATTTTTTGGTGAGAGGGATTTTGTAAAAGCCATTTCGAGGATCGGAAGAATCCAGGCATCGAAAGCATGAGACAGCCTCGTAAGAAAGAGCTGCAAGGAGTGGATCTGGGAGAGCCAAGATGATTGAGAAGATGTTTTCAAAACCAAAGTCCTCAAGCCAAAGCCATGTGGCTATGACAAGAAGTGACTCAAATGGAGGTCTTGAGAAATTCATGACCAGTTTAGAAAATATCGCTCTTTCTTGAGCATGAAAAACATGTAGTTGTTCTGTGCTGAGAGGAGACGACATAGTCGAATTTGATTGTAGAAAATTTTGGAGAACGTGAAAGTAATGTAATGTATTGTTATTATCTAATGGTATCGTTTTATACACATACAAGGCTCACAAGTCTTAAAGGTTATTTTTAAGATAACGAATGCAAGGATAAAAATTCATAATCCCCACTCGCAAGATTCTTTTCTAGTTTGGTAAATTATTCGTAATAAATTCTAAGGACTAAAAAAAAATAGAAAACTTAGCTTGTAAGTTTATATATATATATACATATACGTGTGTGTATATAATCTTATAAACTAAGATTTTATTTTATTTTTAGAACATAATCTTACTATATGGGATATACACCAAACTTTTTCCTTAATTAAGTTGGTCAATAAAATTTTTTCATGTCTGTGTTCCTTTCTTTTTATCTCATTCCCCTCTCCTTCTTTCTTTTTTTTTTGGCTATTGGCTAAATGAAAAAAAAAAAAAATTCTAGTGGACTATAGAAAATATAAAATTGATAAATATATTTTTGATAATTTAGAAAATGTAGTCAACCAAATTTAGATAAAGATATCATCTTATCTAATATTTAATACCATTTTTGATAAATATATAATCTTATCTAATATTTAATACCTTTTTTGATAAATATATCATCTTATCTAATATTTAATACCCTTTTTGATAAATGTTTTACTATTTATGCTATTTCAATTATTCAAAATATTATCCTAAATTTTTTAATAGTATAATACTACCAAGTTAAGTTATAAATCAGGACACCATCATTGCAAGAAAGTAGCTAGCTCATGTAAACATTGGTTGGAATGTGACTAAAATAAAAATATCTTAATGATTCATCATATTATAAAAACCATCATACTATGACATTCAAATTAACTTTTCATTCTTTTGTGATTTAATAGAATGCATCACTTATATATTGACTATGCAGACACTATAACATACCATATGCTGAAAATTTGTTTATAATTCACATTATATATTACATCATGCATCGTAAAATTTTGGTCAACATGATATATATATCGAGAAAAAACATTTTGCTCCCATAGTATGCAACTCATAAGTCATAAATCAATGGCTGAAGAAAACATATCTAGTGATTTTTTTCGTTATGCATATCAATGGCTGCATAAGAGATATGACGATTATAGTGAACGATGTCATGAAAGCTCGTTAGAGAAGTAATGATATTGATATTATTTTAAATGATTGTCTAGTTTACTAATTGAAAAACATATGTAACAAATGTAGCAAGCGAAACAATAATAAAACAATTAACTTAACATCTTAAAACTTATTTTTTTATTCTTTAAGTAATAATTTCTCTGTTGAAACTTTTTTTAACCCCTATGAAATGTTTATCTACCTCTACCACTAATTGGCTCTGATATTATTATATTGTTTATCAAATTCTACATTTTTGGTTAGATTTGTAAATCTATTAAGTACATTTTGTATTAAAATCTATTTTGTGTTATAACCTTTTATTTTGTAATATTTTCATAATCAAACCCTTGCCTTTTATTTTGTAATATTTTCATAATAAATAACAAAACATAAAAGTAAATTTTGTAATTAAATCACAAACAAATGACAAAATTGGAAACACATATTTATTACATCAAAAAAGTTTCCTAAAATCTCTCTCTAATAACTTGAATTTCTCTCCAATATATTTATATAACCTTATTTGTTTTTAATTTATTTAATTTATATTATTACATGAAACATATTTCTAATAAAAATACAAATATTTTTCTGCACATTTTGCAATTTAAATGTTTGAAAACGGATGTATATAACTCAATTGATAAATGAAAAAATATATGTACAACGTCAACATAAGGTAATATAAGGGTTCAAAACCATTATAAATATAACTAATATGCTCCCAACTACATATCAGCATGAAGTTTGATTTCTCAAGCATCCAAATTAAAAAATTTATTCAGTTTGATCCAGTTCTATATTTAAGAAAAATCCGGTTATAATATTATAAATTTAAATTTTTTTTAAAAATATTAGAGAAATTCTTGCTAATGCCCTAATATTATAATATTTAATTTAAGCTTTATAGAATATTGAAAATATTGAAAATATTTAAACTCTACAAAAAATTAAAGTATTATTAATATTTTAACTCTAATTTTTTTAAATATAATAATATTGTACATAAATATGATTGAACGGGGTTTGAGTTTACATAAATATGATTATATTTTTCTTACGGGTTATCTATAATAAATTGTTTTACAGGTTAAGTTAAAATATAATATTTTTATTTATAACAAAATCGTTTCGCGGGTTGACCACATATATCTATGAATCTACTTATAATACAAATTCATAAAATTATATAAAATTAAATGAAATAAACACATATAAAACTATACTATATAAACCAACTACAAACATGACCAACCAAACAAATATATTAAACTATGGACCCGTGGTATACCACGGGGTAAATCCTAGTCTAAAGAAGCAACTAAAGGCATATAAATTGGTAGGACTTGTGTTTGTCCAAAAGACAAAAACAAAAAAACAACCAATCGCGGGCCGTCACGTGTCAGTGGAGCCCGTGAATAGTGGTAAACAAGGAAAAGGACAGTCCCGCTGCCTACGTCCCTCTTCAATTTGTTCTTTTTTCTTTTTTTTTTCTTTTTGAGGGATTGGGCATGGATACACCATTGCACATAGTCTAAAAGAAGCATATGAGTATAGAAAATTCAAACAAAGAAAAAACTGATGAGAAAAATCAAAATTAGAGAGCTGTATATCCTAAGCACTATGGTTAGTGAAAGAAATGGTATTCCCAAAATTTAAGATGATTGAAGCTAATAATGCATTAGATTATATTTTTTTAATAAACTACTTGAACTATCAATTTTTTGCCGAAAACAACATTAACTAAAACTGTGTTGGTCAATTGTGACCAGTCATATGCCACGTGTACAAATTTTCCTAAGTTAAATGCCACATGTCAAAGATCTAATTTTTTTAAGAAAAATAATCAAATTTAAAACGAATAATACAAAAATTCTTTGAAAATTAATACTTGAATTGATAATTAAATCAATATTTTATATATATATCTTATTATATAAACCTTGGTTTTCAAAGTCAGCCATTAACAAGATCGTGACACGTGTCAATTATAAATGATAAGATTTTGACACGTGTCATAACTAATTTTGTTAATATTTGGATAAAATAGAAATATTATTAACCCTCTCGAAAAAGGAAATATATAAAATAAATATTATAATGAATTACATATTAAAAATTATTAATAAAATTAAACAAATAACCTAATTTCAGTTATGTCAATTTGGTTTATTAATAAGATAGGGATTTAAAATTTATAATTAACAAGAATATATGGCGGTTTTTGTTTACCGAAGAGGATTAAGGTTTAAACTTTAATTTTACAATTAAATCAGGTTATTTGTTGGTTTGGGTATATAAATGATAAATAAGAATTATGGTTTATCTTTATAAATTAAAATTATGGTTTAAGTTTAACAATTAAACGAGATTATATGTCGAAACTTGGTTTTCAAATTTACTAACTCACGTAATCATGATAAGTGTCAAGTAAAAACATAAGTTGTCGCAACATGTTATATCTAATTTGTTAATATTAAGATACAAATAGAATTTTAAAATAACATTAAAAAAAATTATAAAAATTAAAGAGAAGTTTTGAGAAATACCCCTTTTTGTGTACCACTTTTCAAAAATACCTCTGTTATCTAGAGAATTTTTGAAAAATACCCCCTTTATCTATCCATTTTCAAAAATACCCCTTTTTAAATATAAAAAATGATAAAGGTTTATATAGTTTATAAGGTACTTCTAAATAATAACTACTACTGGAAGATTCGATAAAAATATTTTAAAATGTTTTAAATAGATTTAAATCGTTTTTGTAAATTTTATAAGGTTTTTAAAAGATTTTTAAAAGGGTTTATACGGTTTTTATAAGGTTTTTATAATTTATTTTTACGCTATTTATGAAAGGTGTATAAAGTTGTAGACACATATAAAAGTAATTTGTGTATATATTTATAAGCTTACACACATATTTGGATAAATTTCAACATTTTTAGTGGGGTTTTTGATAAAGTTTGAAAAGGGGTATTTTTAAAAAGAGGTATATGAAAAGAGGTATTTTTGAAATTCCCCCCTTTATCTATCCATTTTCAAAAATATCCATGTTTAAATATGAAAAATTATAAAGTTTTATATGGTTTATAAGGTACTTCTATATAATAACTACTACTTGGAAATTTGATACAAATATTTTATAATGTTTTCAAAGATTTTAAATCGTTTTTACAAGTTTTATAAGGTTTTTAAGTGGTTTTTAAAAGGGTTTATAAGGTTTTTAAAAGGTATTTATAAGTTGTTTTACGCTATTAATGAAAGATATATAAAAATTTAAACATATATAAAGGTAATTTGTGTGTATACTTATAAGTTTACACACATATTTGGATAAATTTCAACATTTATAGTGGTTTTTTTTTATAAAGTTTGAAATAGGAGTATTTTTAAAAAGCAGTATGGAAAAAGGGTATATCTGATAAATTAAAAATTTAAAAAATTGATATCTATAAAAAACAAATGTGTAAGCTTATATATTAAGACACAAATTATCTTTCTATGTGTGTAAATATTAAATACTATATAAATACCTTTTAAAAACCTTTTAAAAAAGTTAAAAAAAAATTATTTAAAAAACATATAAAAACTTTGTAAACCTTATAAAAACCTTTTAAAATCTTATAAATGCCGTTTAGAACCTTTTTAAAACTTTATAAATATTTGTATTGAGTCTCACAATACTAATGATGATCTAGATGTACCTTATAAACTATATAAAAGTTTACAATTTTTCATATTTGAAAAGGGATATTTTTGAAATGGATAGAAAATTGGTGTATTTTTAAAATGGGGTACACCAAAAGAGGTATTTCTCAAAAATTATCTTTCAACTATTAACCTAATTTTTGGTTTTGTGAGTTGTAGGTTTTACAATTATAAGGGTTATATGTTGAGTTTATAAATGTGCATTATAGTTTAGATTTTATAATTATACGAGATAATTTATCGGTTTGAGTTTATTAAAGAGCAATGAGATTTAGGTTTTACAATTTTAAAATATTTTTAAAGAAAATATGTAGTTTTTTATAATTCACATTTGAAATTTTTTTAATGTTATCCTCAACGATGCTATAATTTATTTTAGAATCTTTATGTTTATTTGCGTTGTTTATATGAATATATTTACAAATGACTATATGTGTATTTAACATCATATTTTAGATTAATGTTAATTTGAAAAAACATTACCATCATATTAAATAATTATTGATTAATTTTCATAGTCTGAAAATGATTTTTTTTGAAAAATTGAAAGTTACGAATTTGTTTTTTTTACAAAATGGTATAATCATGTTTTAGAGGATAATTGCTAAATTAAGTTTTTTTAAAATATTTTAGCAATATTATGAGTAATGGTTAATAGCTCCCAAATGTTTTGGTGATTGTCAATTTGACATTACTAGATTTTTATAATTAACATATAATAACGAATTTTAAGAGATATATATATATATATATATACACACGTTTATTTGATACTTCAAACCCAATAAAATCTCTTTCCAAATGAAATTAATTTCTCTTATTTTTTTCAAAAAAAAATTAAAAATTATTTTTTATAAGTTATAATAAATTTTAATTTTAATTTAATTTTAAATAAAGATAACCCGTCCATCGGACGGGTACTATACTAGTATATATATATATTGGCGTCATAACTAAACCAAATTATTCTTTAAACGAATCAAAACATATTAAACCGAGTTTTTGTTTGGTTGACTTCAATACATACGTACCTAATCTATTATATTGAATAATGGAAATACCCAAAATTTTCAACCGAACATAATTCAAATTCACATACCTGATGCGAATGGGAAAAAAACAATATAATTCGAAACTGAAACGGACACGTCAAATGAAAAATAATCAAATAAAAGCCTTACATTAGATGTTTATTCAAGTATAAATGCAAGGCTTAATTTGTATTCCCAAAATTTAAGATGATTGAAGCTAATAATACGATACATTTCTTTAACACCACCTTCTCCAAGATTCATAACATTCACAAGACCATCCTCAGCCGAAATTGCATATCTCCTTGACCTAACTCCAAATATTGACTCAATCGAACACACACACACATATATATATATATAGTGAGAGCTAGAGGACCAAAGTTTTTGACCATAACATATTGTCTTGGTCATATCGTTCGTTCATCACCTTTAAAACTATAAACATTTGGCTTTTCGGTATTCTAAGAGTCGAGTTTTGACCAGTGAATATCAAAACAAAATAATGCTTTCATAGTTTCATTCATCATTGGAACTTGAAGCTGACATGACCAAGTCTAAGTCATAGCAAACAAATTCATATTATTACATTCGTTAATTAGTTTGATTTCTAATCTAATATTCACATTTCTTTTACATTATCTAATCTTGATGGTTTATACCGAGAGTTTCGATGTTTTTTTTTTTTTAATTGTTAACGTTCAAAAATCAACATGCATGGTGAAACATAGTATTTTTAAAACGTGTATAGAAGAAAGTAGAAGTTGATCAATGTCGAGTGACTCGATGGTTGTATTGTATTGTATATTTGTATTCTATGTGAATCACAAAGAATCATTTAAAGATAAAAAGTGAAGGCCTTTAAGGGTTTTGAGAATACAATTTTTTCGAATTGTGTTTGTCTCTAGCTACACAATCGAACCATGGATGTTCAAGATATCAACTTGTAGCTTAATTCACTACGAGGTAAAAAAAGAATTGAATGTTTAACTAAACAAAAAGAATTGGGCAAATTAACATATAGAAAATTATATATACTAGTGAAAATTAAATAGTAGTATAAGATTATTTATATAAATAAATGGATATGTGCTTACGCATCACTTTAATTAGTACCAAATTTTATTTAATCTTTGATTGTTCGTGAAAAGTGGTTTGGTTAGTGGCAACATCTAAAAGTAGTGATTTATTTATATTATATGCTTTTATTTAGAAAAAAATATTCATCATATTTCTTTCTAGAATTATTTAAGAAGTTTCAAGTAAATTCTATTCATCTTCATTTTCGTTATCTATATTCAGCTAAATTCTCGTTTATATTCTTTTAAATATATTGGGAATATCCTAAAACAAATTAGCTTGAATATCATGTAAATAACCCTCAAGGCTACAAAAAAAAAAAAAAAAAAAAAAAAAAAAAAATCCTCAAAATCACATAAATTCCATGCTCCTTTGCTACCTCAACAATAAAAAACCTATCACAACATTTCTATTCCACAATTAAATAATCAAATTCCATTTACATCCACACTTTTAAATAAATTTATCAATTTCAATTCTAATAAATACATAAAATATACAAAAAATTGAGAAAATTGTCAATTACATCTTTAAATGCAAACGAACAATACTTTTATAGAATTGTCCATTCTAAATAAAATTATTTTCTCCACGTCGGTCCAATTTCGTTTTCATTAAATGTACAAAAATATCTTTCAAAACTATTTTCATTATTTCTGCAAAAACAAGAAAAAAAAAAAAGTTGGTCACTTTCATGTAATTGAAACCTCTACTTTTCTCACCAACCACACCCACATCAAACAAACCCAATAATAAACCCCACCAATAATTATACTGTTTCCCCTTATTTCTTATTATTTTCGTTTTCTACCCCACAAGTTTATTCAAGTACGAATTTTCCCGATTTGAAATTTTGTAGTACAGTTTTTACAGTACAATCTAACCTCCAAAAAATTAAAAACATTGGATTATAATTTTTATTAATTTATCGAGACAAAAAATATTAATAAAGGACTGAAAAAAATATTAATTTATAAACTGTAAAATACTCAACATTAAAAACTTTGCAATATTCCGAAAATTACAAAAAAGGCGTAATCTAGAAAATATTATATGCCTCTTCTCATCAGTTATTTTAGTAAAAACAGTAAAAAATATATATAAACCCTCAAGAAAAAAAAAAAGAGAGAACCTTATACTTTTAAGAAATTAATCTAAGAACCCAGTCTTTTCCAAAATTGCATTTCTAACCCTACTCATATCTCTCCCTTTCAATGTCCTCCCAACACCTTCATGCACAGAGAACGAAGCCATTCTCGTCTTCGCCAAATACTCATGCGGCGGTAATACCTCTCCTCCTCCGCCGACACCGCCGTAACCGCCACCGTCATCGTCGTTTTCGATGCTTTTTCTCCGGACATGGCGGTTATTCTCTTTCCCTAGAATCTTAGACCAGTCCGGTACGTTAACCGGTAGAGACGAAGATACCACCGTAGTGGTTTTCGCGGCGGCCGGAGATGATCGACGGTTCGATGAAGCGAAGAGTTTACGGCGAAGATCAGACGAATCGGATCGGGTAGTAGTGGAGTAGAGATCGGACTCGTCGAACTCGAATTCTGAATCGTTAGTGATGGTGTTGTGAGATCGATCTGATGTGGGAAGGTAGCGATGACTCGGCCGTTGGTAATAGCTCTTTCTCGTCGCCGTCGTCGCCATTGATGGGTTTGGTTTTAGTATGAGAGAAGAGTCTCTCTCTCTTTGCTTTTTATAAATGTTTTTGTTAACTTACAGTTTGGGTTGGGTTAAATGACGTAAATGCCCTTTTGGTTTTGTGGTGGAAGGAATATTACATGCGTCAATGTATAATGGATTTAATGGTTTATGACTTTTGTGGCATATTCTCAAAAAATAATTTTTGTTATCTATGAAACTATCTACATTAATTTAAGCAAAAATCATATTTATACATGTTTTAGTTAATGTATTTTCCTCATTTTTTTTACTTTTTTTTGTGACAATGATTAGTTTAGTTTTTGTTTTGATGTTTTGTTTCTATGGTATATTAGTTAAATGTGTAAATAAAATTAGTAAAGTAATTTTTTTTTTCTTTTGTTGAAAGGGTTTAGTAAAATATATATCTTCCTATATTATCGTGTTTATTTTGTTGGATTCCTAACGAATTTGAAGAATATTCCAAGTTAATATAACTTTGAGACCCAAAAAAATAGTTCAGTTGTCTATATATATTTTTTTTTTTTGTAAGATTTTGTTGCTTGAGAATTAAAATGAATAATTAGTCGACAAAAGGAAAAGCTAAACAGTTGACAACAACAAAAAAAAAAAGCTAAACGTTTTCAGTATTCAAATAAAGCAGCTAAAGACGGACTTGTGTAGAAATGAGGTCTCAAATGAGGATTTGTTTAAAAAAAAAAAAACATTGTTCTGCCTAAATGGCGATAAAAACAAGAATTGGGCTTAATCATAATGAAATCTGACGTAACCCAAAGTATATAAAATGCTAATTATCTTGAATACTACAGGCCCATTTAGTTAGTTATTAAAATCCAAGACAAATATATTTATTTTATTTTTTGGTGTTGATCCAAGACAAATATATTGTACGCCCAGTAAAGGTGATCATAATATTTTATCAGTCTCTTAAAATTCCAAAATACTGACCCCGATACATCTATCATGTTTTGATTTTCAAAATTAAATATTAACAATTAACGTGACAATTTATGAAAAAATTAAACAAAAAATCTAATTGTAGTTATGTAAATTTGATTCATTAAGAAGATATGTATTTAATTTACAATTAAACGAGACTATAAGTCGGTTTTTCAACGATGCTATATTTTTTTTTTAATTCTTTATGTTTATTAGCTTTTCATATGAACTTCTTTACACATATATTTAATTTTATTTCATATCATATTTTAGATTGGTAATAAATTAAAAGAACTTTACCATCAAATTTAATAATAATTCATTAATTTTGATAAAATACAATAAACTGCAAAGCATGGGAATGATTTTTAAAAAAAACTGAAAGTTACGAAATAACAATTTAATAAGATGGTATAATCATGTTTTAGGGAATAATTGCTAAATTAAATTATTTTAAATATTTTAGCAATATTATGAATAACGGTGAATAGCTCCCAAATTAAATGTTTTGCTTATCTTTTAAAAGAAATCTTTGGATAGTCATAATAACGTTTTAATTTTAATTTTATTTTGAACAAATATAACTCGTGCATTAGAGGGGTACTAAACTAGTGGGATATAAACGATTGTGTGTTTTGCCTAAACAAAAGAAATTTTTTTCTCATTTTCCATTTTCAGAGAAGAGAGAAAATGCGGCGAAAACGGAATAGGTTGGGTCTTCTACCTAGACCACTGATTCTAAAGAGAAGAGAAACAAGGTGAGTTTGATTGTAGGTTGCTGGTAGTGAAACTAGAACTATTTCCTCTCTTTAACGTTTTCCAAAAGTTTTAGTGACCTGATTTCCAATTAGCAACGTTTCAAATAAGAGTTCAATCATCTGCTAGGTTGCTTTGTAGAGATGTGATGATTCGTTTTGCCTGTGTGTGATGATTCTTTTTGCTTGTCTGATTGGTGTGTAGGGGAAATATTAATATGCCCCTGTGAGGATTCAATATCGGTTATATGCTCAACTTCCTTGAAAAATCTTGTACTTATGAAAGAAAATCTTAAAATTTTATGAGAGAAAATCAATGAAATTATAATCTTTTATTTCTATGGATAATGGTTGAAAAGTTCTTTGCATGTGGGATCAAAGTGAAATCCTTCGTTTTGGTCGTAGCATTTGCTACTTTGTTGTCATCGTTTTGGTTTTCAAAGGGTTTTAAGGTAAAATGAGAGAATGTTATATTTTGTTCTATGATTGTACAATATTGAAAAGAGATCAGTTGAATATATATATATATATATATATATATATATATATCAGTTTAGTTTTTTGGTAACCTTATTACAGCAAACAAAGTATTCTCAGGCAACAATTGTATATATCTTAATATTATTTTTATCAAAAAGTTTACCTTCTATATATTTTCTCTTCATGAAAAATACCTTCATTCATATGCCTTCTCTTCACATGTTGTCTTCAAATCCAAAACTTGCTCAAGGGAGGCTATGATCTGAATATATTTGCTTCTTGTTAAACTATTGAGAAATTTCTTTACAAGCTTGGATTCTTCAGTCATAGTGAAGATGATTTTGATGCAATCTCCGATAATTTTCATGCAACGCTATATTGTATATGAGTCTCTCATCTTGATTCTTTCAAACTCGGTCATAAAAGTTTGTTATCGCGCCTCTTTGACAAGATCATCTCCTTGATGACATGTTTTGAATGCTTCTCATATCCTTTTGGGATGTCTTGTTCGCCTACTTGTAAAATAAGGGTTTTCGGGATATCCTTGAAACAATAGTCCTATCCAGGCCCATCGGTTCACATGTGCAACAAGTCCATTTGTATAGGGACCTTTTTGTTTTTGCAATTTTTTACAGCTATTTAGGAACAACTTTACATATTTTAGAGTCCTTTTACAAAATAAATATATTTTACACCTATAAATTTAGTTTCTTTTTATATAGTTCTGTACAAGGTCTATTATATAAGTAAGTCGGGGCTGGTCCTATCGAGACATTGTTTCTGTCGTCTTATCCTTCACCATTTTTATTTTCAACAATATTTTCATCCTCATTGTTCATACCCTGTAGTCAGATACGTTTAGCATGGGCCATTGAATCGATGGTGGTGAAGTCTTTGTGCGTGGAGGGTTGACGTCTCCCATGGCTACATAATGTCAAGTAACTTTCTCACCAAAGTTACGATATATAGCCTAAAGCTTATGATACCAAATATAGTTTTTAGAACAATCTTAGCTTTGTATAAAATATACCTCTCTTTATTAATGTTCAGAATTATATATAGCTCAAAAACCAAACACCAAAAAAACTATGTTCTCACACATAATTGTCACAAACTCAACAGACAACAATTATATTTATAAAGCTAGCACAACCATGCTAACCCTAGTTCTATTAGAATTAGATAACTCATATTCTAATTTAACCTTATCTTATCTTAACTCAACTTGGTAAAGATGTCCCTCGTTGCAAGTAACATTGAAGCTTATTCAACAAAAATATAATCTCCGGTGTAGATTTGACGGCTCTCCTCTTTGAATCTGCTGGATTTGTTGGTTTTTGTTAGAGTTATATGTGCTATGTGTGTATAAATGTCTGGGTAGATTAGTCATTCTATAGTACATATGATTAGGTTAATCTCTTGTATAAATACTCAGCTTTTGGCTAAAGCAATACAACATAGAAAACCTTATCTATACGCCTCTAAGGTTTCTGACAGTTTTGATTGACGGGAAACCATTCGACATAGACGACATCTCCTCCTCCGATCGTAGTCTCGCCGGAATATTATTTTCTTCTCTTTGGTTAAAAAGTTTAGATTACACAATGCTAATAACGTTCTTTGTTACTTTCCTTAGTTTCTTCCTTAGATCTGATTACCTTTAACTCCCAAACAAAGTTTCAGTGCTTTTCACACAATTTGATTTGCTTTATTACTACAAAAAAAATACATGCGAGTGTGCGTGCTGGTGAATAAGATAACGTGAAGGGTCAGCTCTTCACGTGAACCCCACGTGCCCATTTCACATAAACGTGATCCACTGCTTCGCTCCTTTTACTACTCCCGTACGCATCATCCTACGTGTCACAATCTCATTAGTCGTACACTTTTCGTAGCCGCAAATCTAGCGATTCGTATTATTAGTTTTATTCTCTACTTTTCTCACACTTCAAAAAACTAAAAACTTCTTCAGATCTCTTTCTTCTTCTTTTACTTACTCATCATCTTCATCAGAGAAGATCTGAGAAGGAAAAAAATAAAATTGAAGATGAAGCTCGGAGTCACCATTGTTGCTATGATGCTAATGCTCGTACTCGTCTCAGGTGAGATTTCAACTAAATCTTCACCAGCTCCGTCACCGGATCTAGCCGTACACCCAGCAGATTCGCCTTTGATGCACCGCGTACCTACGGAGGATATCGGATCTCCTCCTTCTCCAGCGCAATCTCCAATTGAATACTCTTCTCCTCCAGAACCTGAAAAAGAACACTCACCTTCTCCATCTCCGTCTCCGTCTCAGTCGAACTCTCCTTCACCGTCGATCTCTCCACCGTTACCGAATGCTTCTCAGTCGCCTGCTTCTCCGTCTCCGTCTCCGTCGCGGGAAGCAAGTGATATCATCAACCACAGTGATATGACTGGGATCGAAGGGAAAAAACCGTCGTCCGAAGGAGGTGGTGGGAAGAAGGTTGGGATAGCTTTCGGAGTGATTGCGGCGGTGTGTGTGGTAGGAGTCGCCGGATTTGTGTACAAGAAACGGCAAGAGAATATTCGCAGATCTCGTTACGGTTACGCCGCCAGAGAGATTCTGTAGAGAGTCTCAGATAGATCCGGCGAGAGGGATAGGTTGATTTAATTTTTGATTTTTGATTTTTTTTGTTTGATTACTATAAAATTTTAAATTCGAAAAAAACATTTATTGATATATAGTTATTAATTTATTTTCGTTTGGTATTATCGTATAATCATCTTTTGAAGTTTTTTAATATCCGGGTGATGAAATTTATCAAACTCAAATCATATGTGATAACTTCTATATTATATGTTTCAGATGTTTAATAATGCACTGTAATATAAATACACTTTGAATTATTTTATTGGAAATTTTTTGAATTATTTTATCAGGAAATCTTTGAATTTACGGCTAAAATATGAGACACAACTTATAAGTCAAAATTAAACATTTTTGATTAAAAATTATATAACAAAACAGTTTTATAAAATTGAGAAATAAAATTCTTAAGATATATTTAGCACTACATGTTGGCCTTTCGAATGGAAAAAACCGTATATTTTTTATTTACGATTCACCAAATGTATTTACAGTAGTACGGATTAAAAAAAAAAACAAAATTACTGCGGACCAACTACATATTGAGTTTACATATAAATAAAGTCGATTCGTTACAGTTTGTTATTCGTTTTAAAAATACAGGAAACTAAATTGCTGACGGATTTGTCTTCCCTAACCACCGTAACCATTCAACTCCAACCTTTGTAACCATTAAGCCCAACCGCTGTAACCATTCAAAACCGTGAGAAAACCATTTAGCAATAAGTGTTTTTCTTTTTTTTTTTAATCAAAAGCAACAAGTGTTTAACAATACAATTTAGCACTAGTGGTTTTTGAAAAACCAATATCTAAAACTAAAGGTCATTGTCGATTTAATACATTGGTAACGTGACCTGCGACACTGATGGCAGCTGACCCGAATGTGTCTCACTCTCATATGCTTATAAGCTTCATTGAATTGTCTCATAAGATCAAAAGATCCAATCACCCAAAGTTTCCTTTATAACAAAAAAAAAAAAAAAGAAAGCAAACAGACAAATAAAACAATCAAGAAGAGTCTTCAAAGATGACGGTATTAAGTAAGATTGCCACAATGAACTATTACAACGATATGTTTGCCATGTTCAAGTATACTGGTCCTAGCCTTCAGCTACATTTGCTATCCCATTAGGTTGTTCTTCTTCTCTAGCTTTGCGTTTGCACCAACAAAAGTATTCGGAAATAGCCCCGTCTTCACCAGTAACCCATGGATGCTCCGCTACAGCTTTCAACGTCATCCTCTGGTTTGGATCTGCCACAAGTGTAATATAGCGTGAGCCACATTATACACAAAAGGTGATATGTTTATCTACAAAGGGTACCCTTTTGTATGATCATAAAGAACTCACCTTTGCAAAGGAGACCTTCAATCAAGTTCTTGAGTTGAGGATTCAGTCCATCCGGGATTATCAATGGGTTGTGAACAATCTGCAATATTAGGAGATGTCTGCTTTAGTCAAACTGTTTCCTAGGAGATGTCTCTAAGCAAATAAACAAATAAGTGTAGCGTGAGAGGCGAAACCTTGTCATAAGTATCCTGAAGTGTATGACCAAGAAATGGGTATTGTCCTAATATCATATGATACAAAGTAACTCCCACTGCCCATGTGTCTGCAGATTTGCCACTGTATGTTATACCTAAACAACATTCTGGGGCAGTAAACACAGGGGTTCCGGGAGATCTACGCAGTTGATCATCATCATCCTAAATCAAATGTATCATGTTTGATCAGGTCAAATCATACAATAAAGAAAAAATAAACAAGACTGGAAATAATGAGACTATCAGTACATTGCATGCTTGGCTGACACTGAAATCTCCTATTTTCACTCTCCCTGTGCAAGTAACCAGCAAATTGTCTGGTTTGATGTCCCCATGAATTACATTCTGTTTTACCATACGACAAAGAGAAAAATCACGAGTGAATCATATAAACTTCAGAGTGGATGAAGAAGTATTTGACAGTTGCAGATCATACATGAGCATGAAGGTACATGAGACCAGCAATTACATCGCGCAAGTACTTTCTAGCAGTGTTTTCTCCGAGAGCACCCGGTGGTCCAGAATCATCATAGTCCCATTTTCCATCAACATATTCGAGAACTTGACAAGAAACACTATGGTATTAGATGACAAAATAATAACCAACGACTTGAGGTAAAAAATATACAAAGTAAAGGGAAAGAAATACCCATGTAAAAATCATCAAACTCAGGGTCGTCAATCACCTCAATGAGATTAACGATATTAGGATGCTCCAGGATTTTCATAATCATAACCTACAACGATCAAGATATAAAACATATATGTAAGTTTTCCGAAATGAATCCCATTAGAAAATTCTATCAGCATTGTTCACAAGTCTTTTGGTATCATGATACCTCGCGAAGAACATCCCCCATTGCAGTTTCTGAAGGTGCAACCCGTAGCCTTAATAAATGTGACTTGTGAAATGACTGTACATCCAAAAAATATAATCACCACATGTCCATAAAGCTTTAATCCCATCATGTGATCAACAAAGAAAATATTTGTATAATCTGCTTTATGGTAATATTATTTCAAATGAACAGTGTCATCATAGAAGACTAGCAAATCAAAATAAGCTTTCAAGTGGTGCCATGGAAATATAAACAAGGGCATACCTTAATAGCATATTGCTTGTCATCAACAGTACTGCGATATAGAATCTGTTATACATATAAAAACAATGTTACGGAATCTATAACCCTTGATTAAAATGTGCTCAAGTGCGACCAAAAGAGTAGCTTTGAACTTTTATTTTACACTTACCACTTTCCCATAGCTACCAGATCCAATTTTACGCTCACGAACAAACTCATTTATTGTCTTATTTCCATCTTCATCCTGGACATTAAACAAGAAACAAAGTGGTATAAGCGCACCATTCAACAAAGTACATTACTCATGGGAACAAAAAGTCCCATACTCGCATACCTCTCCGCGTACAAGCTTGTTAGTTTCCTTCACTGGAAACTGCCTGCAGATTAATCCACTCTGTAATTTACATTTCAAAATTTCTTCAGATCGTTTAGAACGGCTCTGCTCCTCCACTTCCTCTTCTTCTTCTTCTTCATCTCCTCCTTCCGCATTACTATTTTCATCACCATCATTGGAATACATATCATCATCGTATGGATTTGGCGACTGTCTTGATCTCTCAGAGCAACCAAAGCAACCAAAACAACCCATCACTTGGGCAAATGAAAAACTATCACGAAACATTATCTACACCGAAACTTATGAATACTCAACTGCTGACACGCTAACAATTTCGAAACCTACAAGAAACAAAAGCGATAATCAAATAACCTGACTCAAATAGTACCAAAACTACTCACCTAGAGATCAAAACCAATACAAAATCAAAGTCTTACTCTGCAAAAAGAGGGGCTTCAAGGCCCTGTAAGCTTCGTTATTCCAAAGGATGCCACTCAGCAAGATGAATAAAACAACTTGAGATATCGAAACCACTACAACTGAAACGCAACATTTCGAAGCTCCACCTTTATATTAAAATTGATCTCAACTCTTCCTCCAGAGTGTATCTCCCCAAAATTTCTAATAACTATAACATAGATAGCTTCAACATCCACCAATAAACTCAATATGAACTCCAAAGCTTCTGCAAACAAAGTCAACAAATCAAGAACCAAAACACATCAAAGATCACAACTTTGAGGTAAAAGATCAAACTTTTTCGACGAAAGGATTAAACTTTTCCAAACCCATATGACCAATTCACAGAACACAAAAGGAGAACCAATGAAAAATTCATAAAAGACGAGACTTTAAAGAAACCCAGTAATGATGGCTTCAAATAAACCCCAATAAATTTCATAAATCACAAACCCAATAATTATAGAAGAATCTTACATTGAAATTGATTGGGAATTTGAATTCGTAATCAACCAAAGGGACAAGAAGAAGCAATAGAGAAGAAGGGATTTGTCGGAAGCTTAGGGTTCTCTCTCTCAGAGACGTCGTGCGTGAGAGAATTGTCACCCAACCAACGAGATTTGTATTATTTTTGTTTCTGTGATATTTTAATGACAGTTAAAAAAAGGATTAGTATCAAACAAACATCACCAGCTAATCTGAGTTCGTCACTTCTTAAAATATAAAAAAGTAATTATCTTTTCTTTTTTTTGCCACTTTCCTATAGCTCTAATTTGTTGATCAACTCTAGATTTTACTATTCGAGAAATTTGAAAAAACTCCATATTTTATAAATTTTAAATTTTATTACAACTCACACTCAAATATTAGAATCTTTCAAAGCTTCAAATGACAAATTTTAGAATACGACACACCTTTAAGAGTTTATGACAAGTTTTAGAATAAGACACACCTTTAAATGAACACAAGAGAAGAGAGAAGAAGCTTGAAACATAACTGATCCTCGATCATAGTTTGAGCATTGTCTCTTCGAGTCCAGCAACATGGACTTCACACACGCTAGAGCGTCTTGGGAAATTCAGGAGTTCCATGAAGATGAGAGACTCTTCTTTCATCGTACGACCAGCCAATCTCAAAGTAAGCTTCTTGAGGATTCTTGAATTCTCGAGGAAGTACTTTATAACTTCCACTTCTAGTCCAATTTCACTGATTGGTGTTTTCATCTCCACGCTCTCCAAGCTTGAGTAGAAACACCAAGGCACATATGAGAAACGAGTTCTCTCTTTCTTATTAGTGGAAACATTAAGCTCCTGAAAAAATACCACAAAAGAAACAAATATAATAAGATGGGTTTGGATGATCTTATTTTATACTTAAGACCAAGACAAACCATACCAAGATGAGGGTTTTAAGATTGGGGCAGCTCCGCAGAAGGATGGGCAACATTTCCAAATCCGCGACAAAGATTTTAGCATGCAAATGAGACATGATAGGAAATTGAGGTAGGGTTTCTAGTTTCAGGTATTGATGAATAACCTAAAAGAAAACAAAAGAAGTGTATAAGGAAGATAATTAATGAATTGATTCATTGACATTATATAGTATATGTACCTTAAGAGTTTCCCAACATATGATCATGTCACGGACGCTTGATGAGATGTTTTTGAAGAAATGACCAATGCTATTTCTCTTTTCCAAGTCATTAGGATCCAAAAAACCTTTCACATTGAAATCAACAGCAATATCTACCTTGGCAGATGGAGACATTTTGTATATGATGAAGCTTGAGGATTTTTTATCTTTAAGACTCAAATACTTGAGTCTAGGGGTATGGATCAGAACTTCCCACTTTTCATTATCCTGATGGTTAGTATCTCGAACCAGATTGATACTAGTTATTGTTTGAGAGACCACACGTATGACCTTCAAATCATCTTGAACTATGCTCAAATCCTCAAGAACTGGACAAGAAGCGATAAGTGTCTCTATAGCCGCATGGTTGGTGAACTTAACTTCTTCCAGATGCATTGTCTTAAGACGCGGTAGGGAAACATGGTTCAACTCGTTAAAGGCCACGTCAAAAAGTCTCAAGCATACCAAAGTCGGGCAGGCAAAGAGCATTATTGGCAGAAGCTCAAGACTATTAAACCGCGTCGAATAATTAATCTCAAGATGTTGAAGTTTACGCACAAGTGCTTCTTTCACCCATGGTTTGATAGCCGAGGGATCACTCTTCACTCTCTTAGAAGTAAGCTTTAGCTTTGCAATGGGTGAATCATTAGACCTCAAGAACTCAACAAACCTATCGACAAAATTGACAAAGGAACTATAATCCGGGAGTTCACGGTCATCAAGATCTAACCCGGGAACGTAACGCCAAACTGATCTCCATCTAGAAGACAAAACACTTGTCTTAACAACATCTTTTGTAGGTAGATGCAAGAGTACCCGGGAAAGAAGAGGATTTGGTAGTAAGCTTAGTCGATCTTCCCTACCAATGGTTTGATATCTTCTTTGGTCAGTCTGGTGTATCTCTTTTGAAAAAAGAAACATCTTCCACAACACTTTATTATTCTGCAAATCATTCAACAACAAGAAAACAAATAAAAGGCAACTCAACTATTTCAATAAATACTCTCTACGGTACCAATGTACACCCACTTGTATTTACATGTATAGAATTTTTTATATTTAGATGTTTCGAGTATACATAGCAAGGTACGTACCTTGGCTTCAACCCTTGCACGAGCTTTTATATCTTTATTTTTTAATATTTTTGGGAGAGTATGAAAGCTTAATGTCTCTATACTTTGGATTCACTGTATTTATAGAATTATAGCCAAAAGTTTCAGAATTATTTTGTCAACATAATAATACCCAAATTCTATAGTCAAACAGATGAAAAGTTGTAATCTCATATTTTTAAGTAATACTTTAACTTTTTTTTTAATAAAATATAAATTCAAAGTCAAACATTTTGTTATTTTAGTTAGTTTCAATTTTGGCGCGTTATTTATTGCTATTAGTAACTTACTTTGGCGCGCTATTCAGTTTTATTGACAAGTTATTTTTGTGTATGCATTTTTTTGTTTATGTTAAGTAATTAGTTATTTAACAGTTTTGATTTTTTAAGTCAAGATTTAAATATCCAATCTTTCCAAAAAAAATAGTTGTAGGATACATTATCAAATGATAATTATTCTTTTACCATTTCTATCATGCTTGATTTTCATTTATAATTCTTTTTTTTTAATGATGCTTGGGTCTCATACTCATGTTAAGAGTATCCACCCTCTTCCCCAACTCGGTTACTTGGCAGTTCACGGTCCCTCCCTTGCGGTGTCCTCTCCGTCTCGGACTCACTCTCCATCGGATCTCTCTTCTCTTTCTCTCTGGTTTACATTCGACTCGCGAGGTTGGCCATGAGGGATTGTGATGGGGATGATTTAGCTCTCTCCCCTAACCCGTAACCATTATTTATATATGCTAAAAATCTAAGTGGGATTCATGGGTTTAGCTTAGCCCCACATGAAACAGTTTTGGGTTATTACAAACTAACGTAATATCCTTTGGGTAATAGCATCCCTCTCTTGGCATAAATGCTCCTATGCCAGTGAAGAGAATGTCCCATCTGCTCGATGTGTGCAAACATGCGCTGCTCCTCTCCAAAGCAGATGGTGAAGTTAATGGTCATTCGATCTACTGCCACAAATCCAGAAACTGACAGATTTGGAAAAGGTTTTATGAAACTGGTAGAAACTAAAGATTGAGTTTCCAAACTAGCATATTAGTGTCAGTTTCAATCATTTTAAGTAACCATAGCAAAATATAAACGAACTTTATTTGAACAATGTTGATACATTATGAACAATTTATGCAAATAATTCTACACCATGAGTCATGAAATTATTATCATGAATAAAAACTTTAAGTTTCTTGGAGCTGTGGCAACCGCGAAAATGGCACTGAGAGAAAGGATTCGCACTATTCATGGCACACATTATAAATTTCGCTATCTTTTAAGAAAACTGACACTAAGGGCATGGGCATCCATGGGACAACTATTTGTTCTATTTTTTTTTTATTTTTTATTTTATTTTTTATTAGAAAAAAAACAAAAAACAAAAAAGTAACCAATCGCGGGCTGTCATGTGGCAGTGGGGCCCGCAAAAGAGAGAGAGACGATTCTGTTTGGAGAAACGACCCAATTTTTTTTTTTCTTTTTTTTTTTAAACAAAAATTGTGGGGGACTGCTTTAAGAAACACTAATGCCTATGGCCTAAGGGATTTCTATGTAATAATTCCCTCTTAAATGATAAAACTTCGTTCAACATTAAAAACTAGACCACAGGGGAGAAAAACTCAAGAGCATTGAATCCTAACTAAGATGTATAAGAAACAAAAAAAAAAACTGAAAAATGTTTTAATTCTAATGAAAATTCAAAACAAATACTCATAAAATCATCGATGCTATTCACAAAATAAGACAATTATATAATGTCTCTTCTACATGTTTGGAGTTGATTTAAATTATGCATTATATTCCAATATTATAGATTAGAGATTTTTTTTTTTTTTGGGAAAATAGATTGCATTTGTCCTTTTTTTTTGCATTACTTTTCCCGTTCTTTCATATATTGCACTCTCTGATATATATTACTTATAAAATATCTTAAATTTTAAAATTGATTGATGAGATAAAATATCTTAAAAATTTGAACTGATTGAGGAGATAAAATAAAACTAAATGTAGTTACAGTATGAATATATTTTCCCAAATTATGTATTTCTATTTTTATTTTTGGATCACTGTATCAAAGGAAATGGAATTAAGTTACTTTATAATTAGGCTTGAATAACAAACCTTTTGTATCATCAAACTTAGTTATCTAATTTGATTACAGAAAAAATTGTTTCAAATTTAGATTTTGTTTTTAATTAATTTCCGGAAGGTAAGATATATGAATAACTCAAAAATATTATGTTCATGAGTAAAGAGTATATAGATTCCTACCAAAATAATCAACCATCCAAGACCTATAAATACCAATAGAATTTTTAGTTTTTTTTTAGAATAAGCACAAAGCTCAACACAAAACACTAAACATGAAACTAATGTGGGCAACAATTATGTTAGTTTTGATAATGGTATTATCAAAATCTATCCAAACAAAGGGAGATGAGAAGGCAAATGATGATCCTGCACTCGCACCGTCGCCGGCACTAGCACCTCAGTCAGAGAATGGACTATTGCCTAAGCCTATAAGTTGTGCTCTCGACCTAAAAACAATTCCAAACTGTACAGAAGCAGTGAGGCACTTCAAACTCCGGAATGTCACAAAAGAATGTTGCAAAATCTTACTCACTCTTCCAGGAGATTGTTTTGGTAAATTGTTCCCTATACGCTGGATCTATCAATCTGTACTTACAGCTACCTGCTTTGTACTAGGTTTTCATAAATAAGGTTTTTGTATAATTTGCTTTAATAAAGGATAATCACATGTACGATCTTATTTTGGAGACAATAATATTAATTAAGGTCATCTTTATGAAATAGATTTTTTTTGTTATTTATCTAGAACAGTTTCTTGATTCAACTATATGGTATATGATCTTAATTTTAAGGCTTGATGAATCCAGACGCTATAGAACAAATGGTGTGGACATAAGCCTCTTTTGATATCTTCTAAAAGCTAGGATTGACTCGGACATGAACATGAACATGATTGGTCTGTTTATTCAAAACAAACTATTTTGATTTGTTCGTTTATTCACTTCAAATTGAGGTTTCTCATCAGTTATTAGGATTTAGGTACCACTGATTATGAACTTCGGTATCCACGACTTATCATCAAAACCTGAAAAGTCGATTTGAATTATTTGTAAGCTTCAGAAAAATTCAAAATACAAAAGCATTGAAGATTACAAAGCGATGGGATTACCCTTTGCAACCAACAAATGTCGTTTGCAATTTTTTTTAATCAAATGTTCATCACCCACGTGATTACGAGTCTAAACTCATCCAAATTGGGCGACCAAAAAAAAAAAAAAGCCTCATCTAAATTGAGTCATATCATGGTGTTTGCATAATATAAGATATTTAATATAAAAAAATTAAAGAACATTTGGAAAAAAAAAATTAAAAACCAAAAACATTAACTTGCTCACTTGTAAATCAGTAATAGAAATCATATCACTTAGTTTTGTCAATTGTGATACAATTTAAGTGATACAATACAAAACATTTTCTGTTGTGAATGTCTAGAAATATATATAGACATTCGCAAAGAAGAATGTGAAGTGAGCAAGTAGATATATCATAAGAACTTTTTAAGAATTGTATAAGAACTTTTAAGATATATTTTTAAGAACTCAAGCTTTTTTTTCTTCTATGAAAATATTAATCTTATTATCAAAAAAGATTAAATATTTTAATTTTCGTCTAAGTTTGATAGATTAGTTATTTAAATTATTTTGTATTATAACGGAAAATAAAACTAGTCCATGTATTTTCTTGGTCATATTATGCATTTTACTGAAATACCTAAATAACTTGTGTATATTTATGAAGTTTCTCAAAACTAATATATAAAATGTGGTTATACAAAATTTTGCAAAATTCTTACTTTTTTCTTCCTACATTCTCTGATTTGTATTTTTTTTTTTGTCAACAATACTAAGATTAGCTTAAAAGAGTATTAAAGAGACACTTGTTTACATACTTTACTAGAAACGGACTGATACAAGCTTTACGTGTCAACAAATCCGCTTTTACATTCAAATTCTGATTTGTAAAATTTGAGCAATTAAAAAAAATACTGACATATTTAATTTTATATATGAAAAAAACATATCTCTTCTAACTTATGTATATATAATGTTTACCATGATATATAGAATCCAAGCAGTAAAGATGAAAGGGTATTTAGTTAATGCATAATTACCCTTTCATGCAGTAAATGAAAGAGATAATCTCATTCCCATAGTAACATTTGAGTATATTCCAACATTGAATAAACATATCTCTTTCTCGTGAAGGTAAGAGATATGTAAAATATGGATAAGGGACAAATATTAATATGCATATACTATAATGTAATGAATAAAATAATTATGATTTCTTACCAAACAAAAAAAACCAAACTATAGTTATAAATACTATGTGACAAATTTTTTTTTTTCAAACACAAATAAAGTTATACACACGATCCGAATCATGACAAGAATGTGGTCGACGATCATGTTAGCTTTGATACTTATACTATCAATATCTATACAAACAAAGAGTGGTCATGAGAAAGAGAATGATATTGCCACTGCAGCTCCATCGTTTGCACCACAATCTGAAGATGGATTGTTACCAAACTCTATATCTTGTATGGCTGATGTTAAAACAATTCCGAATTGTGTAAATGCAGTGAAGCATTTCAAACTCAGAACTGTCACAAAGAACTGTTGTGTCATCTTATTAAATCTTCCGGAAGATTGTTTCGGATATATATTCCCTATTAAATGGGTCTATCGTATGGTTCTCAAGATTGCCTGCAAAGTATTTGGTCACATTCCTTAAAGACTTTTGTATGCTTTGCTTTTTAATCAATGTCAGAAAAGTGTATTACTAAGGTTTTTTAATAAATTTGTAAAAAAGTTGATTAAAATATATAAAATAGATGTATCTTTTTTTAATATTTACGATGATAACATATATAATTCATGGACAAATTTTTATAAGTTGTGGTTTATCATTCACTGTCAAAGCCACTGTTTGGTTTGATGTTGGATGATCATATGCTTTTTTTTTTTAACTTTTTATTTTATTCATGTATGGGTTTCTGATATGTAGTATAAAATATCTTGGTTTGAGTCACTAAAACGGTAAAACCCAAAAAAAAAAATATTATGATACCAAAATTTTGATTAAGCTTTGTATAGTTCTAATTTCTAAACAAACCGGTAACCGAACCAAAATTTTGGTAGTCTTAAAAAAACCTGGTGGTTACTTTTTGAACCAAAATTTTGGTAGTCTAGTTAAATATTTTTAAATGTGTAATTTAAATTTTTTACCGAAATTATATGTATATATAAAATGTTCTTGTATTTTAATTTTTATTGTTTGAAGAGATCACAAATGGATACACAAGGTGAATAAAAAACCTACTTTGATAAAAAACAAAATATGACTAAAATCATAGCAATTCAATAAATTTCAAAAATAATTTAATCTTGTGCTTTTAATTAAGTAATTTTTGGAATATTTTTCATCTCATCAATATAATTTTTTAAAAAGAGAAAAAAAAACTCGAACATTAAAACTGTCGAACCAAACAGATCGAACTGAATTGTTGTATATTAAAACTCAGTAGGAACAAACAGAACAAGCCAAGAACACATCTAAACATCAAATTTTTAAGAATAACCCAAACGATAAAGCTAGATTTTAATCTTTAATATCTATGTTTCTGGTCTAAAAACCAAAAATAAAACATATCCTTAGTTTCCATGATTCTCTGGAGCCTTCATCCTGCTAGACACCATAAAAAATGAAAACCCATTTTCAATTTTCTTATAAATAAAATTAACTTCATATATATAGTACCAATAAGCAAATGTATGTAAAAAAACCAAAAAAAAAAAAAAGAGTATCTTAGTATAATTACTTAGAATGATGAACATTGGTAGGAAGAGAAGGAGGACCGCAATTAAAAAAGATGCACTGACGAACACAATTCTTATCCTCAGGCTTATCAGCACACATCTTCACACACCGTTTCAAACAATCCTCATGAGACTCCTCAGTCTTGACCTCACCTATGATGGTACCAACCAAAACCATCATCATCACAACCATCAACATTACCTTCATCTTCATCATCTTCTTCTTCTTTTAAGTTTTGTGTCTTTTTTGTTGTTTGTGTTATGAATTTATTAGAAAACTAGAGTGAATGATCTTTATTTATAGTCGTAAACCTAAACAGTTTTTTTTTCTCAGTCATAATTCATAAATTTCGTATTTAGTAAGTTGACTAAACAAATAATGTTTCTTCTTGGGTCAAATGTATCTTTATTAATATAGTAAGTAATACTAACATTTTGACGAACGTATATATCTTCGTTTTTTAAAAACATTTTTTGGAGCAAATGAAATATCTTTATATATTAAAAGAGAAGTACAAATTAGAACATTGTAAATTTATGATTTCAATTCCATAATTGTCCATTAATTATTGGTTTTAGAAAAAGAATTTAGAAATCAATAAGGGTAATTTGGTTTTCATGATAATACATTTGGATCATCCAATTAAAATATCCAAAATCCATGGGTCTTAAATATGAATCCTACCAAACAAATAACAAAATCTTAATAGTAAATCAATAAATTTAATTAATTATAAAATATTCTAAATAAAATCTTGATTTTTTATTAATGGAATAGGAAAAATATTTAAGAATTTTTTTTTGTTACAAAATATGTGTTTGTAATTATAAATAAAATAAATAATGATAATACTTTAGCTACACCAATGAATATCATTATTATATTACACATATAAAAACCTTAAGTCGAGTCTTATTCTTTTAAAAATATATTTACACACATTCAATTTAAAAAAAATTGTAGTGTGACAAAAATATTATTTTGATGAAAACAATTTAGAGCTTACGGATCAGTTGGTTGAGCCGGTTAAAAATAACTATGAAACTGTTATTTCTTTAACACTTTAAAGTGTATAACTGCAACACTTCATTATTAAATTACATTGATACTACGGGTTGAATCTAAAAACATAAAATTTAAATCTTACACTTTAAATAATAAAATTTTAAAATTGTTGTATTTATAGATTAAATATTATATCACGGGTTAAAGCCAATGTTCAAATCTGCCTACAAG
This sequence comes from Capsella rubella, assembly GCF_000375325.1. Classification (NCBI taxonomy): domain Eukaryota; kingdom Viridiplantae; phylum Streptophyta; class Magnoliopsida; order Brassicales; family Brassicaceae; genus Capsella; species Capsella rubella. The sequence goes on from NW_006238919.1 coordinate 6,561,811, forward strand.
TTTCTATAAAGCACAAATTAAAAAAAAAATACAACATCAAATATATAACCACATTAATTCTCAACCTTTACATATTTTTGCAACCTCTAAATTAATGATTCAAAGCATTTGATAAAGTTAGGAACTAAATCTCGTGCTTTTCTAAGTTTATGCATGTGTTAAAGTTAGGAACAATCACTCTGTTTACATCAATCAAATCTATATTACTACAATAAAAATATCTTTTAAAATAATAAAGTAACAAATCATCGTAGCATAACCACTAGATATATAAAGTTTTTAAAATACAAATATTATCCTGCTGTATATTGGGGGTTAAATCCTAGTATCATGCATTAGATTATATTAATACAGATACATTTGACTCCAAAAATATTGTTAGAGTCTTACTTCAAAAGAAACAAATATCATTAGGTTATATATAATGTGAGGTAATCTTCTTTTCTTAAATTAGCTTTTGGATATGAATTAGATTCATTACTAGTAGTTCTAATAAAACACGATTAGTGTGGCGTTTATGGCACAAAATTGCCACCATCTTCTAACAAAGGTAAACATAACTAATTCTTAGCAATGTTGAATAGCTTCTGTCTTGTAGTTCAACTCCTCACATAATCTGTTAGTTAATCCTTTTTTTTTTGGATATCGATTTTGTATATATGATATACTCATAAGACTTTTATTTAAGAAATTTCATTGTCTTCTAATCCAAATTACATGCACGATTACAAATTTGAAATCCCAAATGCTGAAAAAATGTCATCTCCATTAGCATGGGAAGAGTATATATGTATTTATTTGAGTACATTCTTTTTAGTCGATGATTTTGTTGTGCAAACTTTTTTGGAACACTTTTTGTATCAATTATTTCTTAAAGCCAAAAGTTTTTATTTAAATGATGATTTTGATTAGCATACAAATATATCAATAATATTCTCGATGCATGTTTCTACTCTCTGGGGTTTCTCATCCCTGCGGTCTCCACCCTGCAATATCCCCATATATAATTAAAACCATTGTCATTTATATTATACACACAACACAAGAAAATACATCCATATGTGGATAGTTGTTTTAAACACAAGTATTCAAGTTCTATATCTTAAATTTTCTTGCATAAACGTAAGACTTAAAGGCCCATAATTTTTAATTCTAAACTGTTGAATTTAGAAAAATATTTTTTTTTATCAAAATAAGAGTCCATTATAAAAACATTATGTCGATATAGTTTTGAAAAAAAAATCCTAGAACAAAAAGGCCCAAAAAATTAAATTGACTTAATTAGAAACTAATATTTCAGATAAAAGGTTTATTAATTTTTCTGTTTTGCTTAAGGTTGTCAAAATGATTAAGACGGACTACGTAAGACATAAACTGATATTTTGTGCTTATATATGTTAAGTTTATAACTTTTTTTTTGGTAGAAACATCTCTTACAAAAAACCATAATAATTTGACACAATGTATTGTAATCAGTAACGAGATCATTACTGTAGTGATTGAACTCGATGACTTGGTGGTTTGTGGCAATGCTCACGTATACATGGATTGATGCATGCATCTTCAGGGACATAAAGACCACCACACTTAAACATGCACTTGTCCTCACATGAAAGACCTTGTACTTCTCTTCCCATGGTCGATATTACTACCACCACCACCAACAACATCAGTACAATGCACTTTCTCATAGTCATTTCTCTCGACTCTTTTTTATTTCGTATAAAAGATTATGTTTATGTTATATATATACACAGATGAGAACATTTTATAGTCGTAACGTACATAACTAATGCTTACTTATTCTTTTAAAAGTCGTCCTTTAAGAAGATAGGAATCATATACTGTATATGCAATAAATAGTAAAGGATTTTATATTCAATTTAGTTACGTTGTTTTCTTTGATCATTTTCCCTTGATTATATTTTCTTTGATCATTAATTTCCCTTTTAAACAGTTTGACTGCTCATAACAAAATTCAAAAGATAACATAATCTTTAGTATAGGGTTATATGGAAAAAATCCTTTGCATGATATACTGTTTTCGAAACATATATTTTCCACCAATGTCTGGCTTACTACTAGTAAAATATGGAAAAATTTGATAAAATCTGCCAATATTAAACTAGGGATTGTATTGGAATGAGGATTTTAAAAGATTTTGGTTTTTCCTTAAACTTACATGTTATTCAACTTGTGATATATAAATATCTTCTCAAATCCTATGTTATTGCACTTGGAATTTTTTTTGGTAGAGATTGCACTTGGAATTTATGTAGGACAAAATAATTCACAATCACTTGTTATTCAATGAAAGGTTTATAAAAATAAACATTAAGTCCACTGTTATTGAAACTTAACAAAAAAAAAAAGTGAAAGAGATACTGAACTTTTTACCAAATCACTAATCATTTAAATAAAATCTAACAGATCTTTACAAAAGGGAATTTTAACTAAAGCGGTATGTCTAAGAGCTTCTAACATTCAAGTTAGAAAATGACGAGACCAAAAAAATTGAAAGAAGTTAACGGTTTAGAAGCAATACAAGCTATCTTTTTTAGAAGATTACTGTTTTTAGGAACGAAGCTAATAATTTTGAATGAATAAAGACAAAGACGTTAGAGTCTTTAGCTAGTTAATCTCCGAATGTAGAGTGTAACATCTATAAGAATTTTTCTTCTCCGGATTCGTATACCGTTTGAGATCTTTGGTACCACTAAAAACATTGTGTAATAAAATGATCTTGACATATTGCAGAAGAGATACACTACTAATGTCATTTACATGATATATATAGTCTTGTATATACAATTCGGGAAATTAAGAAAGGTGAAAAAAAAAAAATGAATTGCGACAAGATATGTTAAATATGGAAATAAGAAATGAAAATTGAATAGGAAAATAACTAAAATTGATATATTAGAAGAGAGAATATATAACATTCAAAATTATCCATGAATGGATTGTTATTGACATTATATATATAGACAACATTAGTATTTGACGTTATAAACATCAAAATATTTTCATTAGTATTTGACGTTATAATCTCTTGTTTCAGGTGATAATGAATTTGTTTGTTTTTGTCTTTGTCGATATTTATGTTGTGTTCAGCGGCGTGTGAAGTTTTCAAGTTTGTGGAGTTTTCGTCGATTCTTGTGTGTTTCGTGGCACGTGAAGTTTTATAGTTCGAGTGTAGAGTTTTTGGTCATTTTTGTATCGGGTTTCGTGGCACGTGAAGTTTTTGGTTTAAGTGTGGAGTTTGTTCTGTTTATCGTGTATCGTGTTTCATGTTTCGTGTTTGTTATTTACGTTTAATGTTATTTTTTTTGTGTTGAGTGGTAGTCAAATTTTCGTGAAGTTTTTGGTTTTGAGTGTGGAGTTTGTTCGGTTTCTGTTGTGTTTCGTGCTTGTTATTTACGTTTAGTGTTATTTTGTGTTGAGTGGTAATCAAGTTTGTTGTTGTTGTTGTTGTTTGTGTGGAGAGGAGAGTCTGAGGGATTATACCTGACTCTTCATTTGTAGTAACTCAGTCGACTACGCACAGATTTGTCTTGAGGAGTTATGTGATAAAAAGACCTGTGCACATGCATGAAACAAGAGAAAATGTAAAATATGAGTGTAGTAGAGAAAGATCAGAAAATTACTTTACTCTTTTATGACAAAGAAACAAGAGGAAACAAGAAATTTACCCAATTCTCCCAACACTTCGAGAATGCGATTCTATACTTCGAATTTAATCCATTAAAGTGTTGTAGCTCTGAAACAGAAGGAGATTTCTTATGATCAACAAATCTATCACTCAGTCACACCGAATCTGCTCCGAATACAGGAAAAAGTATGGCAGAGTCTTACTGTTTTGTTTTCCTTGCTTCAAGGTACCACTAGAAGTCGATTTTGAAATCATGAAACACCTTTTGTCACTATCCCGACCATCATGAAAGTCACATTGTTAGTAATAGCATGACTGAGACGAGATAAGATGTAAATCAAACAACCAGATCATGGAGATGTACCTTGAATAAATCTTGGACATACTTTTTCAGGCACATGAATCAGCTACTAGTTCCAGCCATGAATAGAAAAAAACAAACGTTAAGAAACATAAGTTTCTTGTCCACTGACTCTCAAGATCTCGGAAATGCATCTTTATCCTGATTTTCACACAACAGTTGATTTTTCCTGGAATGTTTCATAAAAGTATAACAAGTTGAAGTCATTACACACAGGGATAATTACTGAGTGAAGCTGATGAGGTGGTATAAATTTTAAGTGACTCACTTTCAACCAATCAAAAAGATCTTTACATCCTTCTGCTCCCATTTCCCATCTATTAGAGCTATGTAAGGAATCTGCATTAAAAGAATGAAATAGACAGCCACTTTGTGAAGACGCACAACACCGAGCCATAAATCAATAACATGCAACATACATTCTCTCATGTGCTTCTTGTTGTCACCAAGACATTTAGAACACCAAATTAAAAATTCGGAAGTAGATCACTCAAGTATTTTGGTAAAACAGACAAGCCATGTTATATTAAAATGTACAAATTTTATTGATTGCTTGACATGTATCTCCAACTTGGAATTAAAACACTAATAGTAATAGAGAACTATAGGAAAACTTCTAACCTCATACCAATTCCAGTTGGGTGGATATGTTTATTAGCTTCTTCTGAAATTTTATTTACAGCTTCAGTTGACTCCACACGCACCTACAAAAGTAGAAAAAATGAGTTTTAACTTTAAAGCTTATTATAAATTTCAACAAAGCTACAAAATTATTGTTAGGTTTAGACAACATAGAATATTTTCAATTTGTAATGGACCTTCCAGTTAGGAGTTTTAAAGCCCTTAAAAAGACAGGGGTAATCCTGCTACTGATTTCTTCTCTTGGTCTTATCTCTCTTCGAAGCTGCAGGAACATAATATAATTACAGAAAGAAAAACAAGAAATTCAAAAATTACCAAAATCCACACTAGTGTACCTCAAAAGGGGTTTTCTCATATTCAGCGATAAGTGCAGGCTTAAGAAACCATTTTGATGTCTGTAAACAGAAATAACACATTTTGGTTCATGATTAAATTATGTTTTTCTAACAAACACAAGTTGGAAAAAGCAAAAGTAGCTTAAAGAAAAAAAATCAACCTTAGCTAAAAAACTTGTGAAAAGCACCCAAAAGGTTGATTGCATCCCAAGATCTTTACAAGAATCTATCAAATCATGAAAGAAAAAACTCTTTCATCCAAATGAAAGTACATTAGATATTGTAGTTTTAAAAGTAGAGAAGTTAGGGGACCGAAATATCTAAGTAAGAAAATCTTTCAAAACCTTAAGTTAGCAGAAGAACCTTGGAATTTAGTTGCGCTTTCATGTTTTTGTAAAGCTACAAACGAAAGCCATGAATCATCCTTGTGATCAAATTAACATAAAAGTCGAAGAAAACTTACTGCAGTACATACCCTCTCGAAAACAAATCCAGAACCAAAAGCTTCGCAGAAAGCAATAGGACACTTCAGCAACTCGATCACAAGTGTCTGCAAATTAACACAAAAACTCAAGCAAATAAGCAAGAAAAAAAAAGAACAGAGGTCATGAGATTGCATTCATCAACTGAAGGTAGGTTTTACTTAAAAAAATTTGGCATTCGAAGATATGTGAGTGACTTGTTGCAGAACCTGCGTTTCCAAGAAATAAGTTCCACGGTTATTTTCACAACAACAATAGTGGAAATACAATATAAGAAGGTTTTTTGATACCATACCTGCACTTTCTTCTCATCCAATCAGGAACTGCACACAACAACCAAATCAAGATTTCCACTAACTTGTCTACTTCGATTTCTTCAAAACTTAAGAAAAAGTTGCTGCAAGGAAATAAATGTAAATAAAAATCACCAAACTGAAATATAATTGAGATAAAATGGGCTTATACAGCTTTGATCTGAAGAAATAAGAGGCAACATGAAACAGAGTTGAACCATTGGGAAATTTTAGAACTCAATTCAATAGGAAGACAAGCCAGGAAAAAAATAAAACTAAACTACAGAGAAAACAGGAAGTTAAAGCGAGAAACAGAGAATCAATTATTACCGCAATGTTATGTAGACAAATCCTTTGCCATCTTGTGAACGCTAAGTGCTCCATATTCAGTGGCTGCCAAAAGCTTTAATTTTCATAAGAACGCTGTATATAAATAATATCATGTAAAATAACACTGCTACAGTTCTACTACATCAAAGATGGATGCAGAAATGGCTTAGAATTTTCATCTTACCACACACTAATAATCAGTAGGGAAAAATGAATGAAGCACTAAGGTGTGCTTTGTACCAACACGGTTTACTTCTCAATATCTCAACTTCTTTCCATATGTAACTTTTCCTTCAATCGTCCCTGCTTGCACATCAACAGCCAGATAAATTTGGTTTGGATACTAACGACACTTACAAAAGCTTGAGTGGGACAACACATTCATACCTTCCTATAAAATTTCTATATGGTACTGCATAAGCCGAAACATGGATCTGAGCAGCATTCATCAGATTCCAGATGATTGGCTATGAAACTATATAATGAAATTTAAATGAAGAACTAAGAATGTTAAACAAAATATTCAACTTACACAACACAAAAACATATACAGAAAATTCAAAAATGGATTTGTAATACCAGGCCATGATGATTTTTTACGTCAAGACCCGCATGCCTTCACACCCCATTTGCCGAAGTATGAACTGATCTGATTCTAGACACTTAGTTGAACTCCGCTGATTACTGACAAATACAATATTAAGAGTGAGGTCAATGAAATAGAGGGGAAGTGAAAAATTACCATTCACCTCTTCATACATAGGGTTTTCTGTACATAGCTGATCCTTTTCATGATTTCACAAGTCACAAGAAATTATCAATGTGCAAGGGAAGCAAGTTGACAAGTATACATGGATGTATGATTATGAATGCATGGATGTATGTATGTATTGATGCATGGATGAATGCATGAATGAATGTATGGATGTATGTATGAATGCATGAATGAATGAATGAATGAATGAATGAATGAATGCATGAATGAATGTATGAATGCATGAATGAATGTATGAATGCATGAATGAATGCATGAATGAATGTATGAATGCATTCTTCAATTTATAGACGTTGGTCCAAAGACAACCGTACTTTGTGTTTATTAACATTACCTACCGCTTCCTTGATTCGCAGTACTTCAAGGTTAGTTTGCGATACTGAAATTGGTAACTATGATGAACCAGAACCACACTAATACATTATCATCATCAGCAACCAACAAAATAATTTGCAAAAAAAAAACATATTTCAAGAAGACGAAAATTGTAGGAGAACTCACCACTGATCTGTTCTTCATCAAAAACTAAATTGACCATATTAAATTATTTATATTCTCCACAATGAGCTTCCCATACAGCTTCACGCCAACATAGTAAAACCTTAGATGCTTCTGAAAATTCCAGAAAACACAAGAAATTATGAAAGTTAGACAGATAATCCTAAAAACCGTATTGAAATGGTGGTGTATATATATTTCTTTTCTTCAAGCAACAAAGACTTTAAACGAACTGTAACATCACAAAAATGTAAACCATAAAGAACAAAGAGCAAGATACAAACCGAAGAAACATTGATCCAGAGCAAATCTAACCCGAGAACAGAGGAGCACGTAACCATTTTTTTTATCTTCGATTACTATCCACCATCACCAGTGAAGTTGACGAATTCAGAATATTCTTTATCTTCCTGTCAGAACCCAATCAAGCAAATCACAAAACTATCACAGAGATGGTAGCGATGAAAATTAACAAAATTGATTGATCTCTTGGCGCATAAAAGCAAGAAGATTGGGGGTAAATTAAAGAACAGTCACAGTGATCTAATCAATCGAAGGAACCAAAAATGTTTTATAATCGAATCAAGCAACAAAGAAACAAAACTAGTAAACAGATCTATCGACTAAACCCTAAATGTTCGATAATCGAATCTAGCAACAGAGAAACACAATTTGTAAACAGATCTATCGACTAAACCCTAAATGTTTGATAATCGAATCAAGCAACAAAGAAACAAAACTAGTAAACAGATCTATCGACGAAACCCCTAAATGTTTTATAATCGAATCAAGCAACAAAGAAACAAAACTAGTAAACAGATCTATCGACGGAACCCCTAAATGTTTGATAATCGAATCTAGCAACAGAGAAACACAATATCTATCGACTAAACCCTAAATGTTTGATAATCGAATCAATCAACAAAGAAACAAAACTAGTAAACAGATCTATCGACTAAACCCCTAAATGTTTGATAATCGAATCAAGCAATAGAGAAACACAAATCCTAAACAGATCAATCGAAGGAACCCTAACTGTTCAAAATCGAATCTAGCAACAGAGAAACACAATTAGTAAGCAGGATCAACCGAAGGAACCCTAAATGTTCAAAATCGAATCAAGAAACAGAGGAGCACAATTCGTAAACAGAGCAATCGAAGGAACCCCAAATGATTAAAAATCGAATCAAGAAATATAGAAACAAAATTCAAAATCAGAATGATCGAAACTCTAAATCCAGGAATATGATCTCTCATGTAAACTGACCTTAGAATTGATAACCTTAGCGAACGCCATTTCTAGTGTTTAATCGCCGGAAAACGAAAAAGGCATTGATGCGAAACTTCTAGAGACAAGTTGCGAAGAGAAGAATTTTAGGGCTTCAAAATGAGAGAAAGATTTGTTTACGGCTCTTCTTCTTCTTCAAACGGCCTTGGTTCCGTTATAAAGAGAATTCAAATTTCGAAAAAAGCAAAATCCGAAGACAAAAATTAACCGTCTCAAATTCCAGCTTTTGTACACTGTGAGGTGCAAGCAAAAATTTAAAAAGTTATTTTATCCTCGAGCAACGCCGGTTAAAGGTGGTTCGTCCGGTTTCGTCTTGAATTTGGTTTCGTAAAGAGAACAATTATTTTAAGTTAAACCGGTGTTTCTTAAGTTAAACCGGTGTTAGATGTAACTAGGCATATCAATCGGGCTAGCCCGGCCCGGCCCGGCCCGAAACCCGTAAAACCCTCATATATGTGAGCCCGGCCCGGCCCGGCCCGAAAAATTTCCGAGCCTATATTTCAAAGCCCGGCCCGGCCCTAACAGGTCTACAGGGCTTTTCGGGCTTTTTTGGGTTTTATTTACCGATAAAAAAATCAATTTCTAAGTTCATAATAGTTTTTTAAAAACTATATTTAAAGGTCTACTATAAAAATAATGCATCAAATTTTAAATAACTTATCAATATTCAATAAAACTAACTTAATTTAAGAGAAAAAATAAAAGCCAAATAAATTATTTACACTTTAACCCAATAAAACATGGAACTAAAATACTTTAAAGTATAAGATAGAGTCAAAATTTAATAGATATTTTGATGATTTCAAAATCATGATACTTATATATATTTAGTTTTAGCTTTGTATAAAGATTTTAAAAGTAATAAGTAAGATTAGTAAGTAAATATGAAAACTATAACATTAATCAAATCTTTTAATCAAACTAAAATATTCAAAAAATTCAAAATATATTTGTATAAGGGCTTTTCGGGCCGGCCCGAGCCCGACCGGGATAAGCCCAAAAAACCCTTTATCCCGAATGGGCTTACCCCAAAAGACCCGGTTTTTTCTGGACATATATATTTAAGCCCGAGCCCGATGTTTTTCAGGGCCGGGCCAAACTAGCCCGCGGGCTTTAGCCCTAATTGACATGCCTAGATGTAACTTGTACCTTGGATCTAATTATATTTATGATTTATATATGTGTGGGACTTAAATATAACGTACTTCTTTTAATCGAAGAAAAAAATATACAGTATTTATAAAATAATGCTTCCTCATATGAGGTCAAAAAAAAAAATGCTTCCTCATATTGTAGAACACAAAATAATAAAAATATATATATATATATTTATATATATATATATTTTCTTTCCATTTTACTAATTTGACATTATGGCCCAACACTCTAAAGTCCGTATATACGTACGGGTATGAATGTTATACATGAATTTGGATAAAAAAAATTATATTTTATGGTAGCTATATTCAGTTCTCAAAATCTCACTCGAATATTCGTCAACTTTGGAACAGGTAACTATCTATTTTGGATGGTATATATATATTATGACAATTTAGATAATTTAGATAATTCTTTGAATATATCATTTTTCCATCTTGACAATTTAGATAATTCTTTTTGCAATTTTTTTAATGAATTTTATATGATTTAATAGTTCATGTGTTTACTAAAAACCTAACTCATAACTTAGGTTTACAATTGATCCGGATCCGATGTCATGTCGATCCGGATCTGTTAGCGTACCAATCCAAATTTTATGGTGAAATCATTGTTATTGCAAAAATTCATATTGGATGAAATTCAACCAAAATAAGTAAAGTTATATTTAATTTCATTTATAAACACCAACATAGACATGGGCGTTTGAGTCAATCATATTATTGTAACATATATCTTCGTCCAAAAAATAGAGGAGAATAATATTTGTTGATTTTATTTTTTGTTGGGTATTTTTTTTTAATGTTTTAATGTGAGCAGTGGATCATCTAGTTACAAATGCAGGAATTGATCCACTCTATTTGTTTGAAGAAATCGATGATCTCTCTAATGCGTCACCGGCTATGGTCATTTTACTCAGACCAAAGATCTTTCTAAGATGATATGTGTTTTCTACTAACCCTTTGAAATTATTTTTTCCTTTGTTGCATAGGTCATTAAACGTTTTTTTTTTGGGGGGGGGGGGGTCTGTATATTGCACCTTTTTTGCGTCTCCATACCTAAGTGAGTCCAGATGAAAGATCGTCGCAGTTGCTTCTGGATGTGGTTACATTGCCTCACCCCGATTGAGCTTTTATTGTGTAACATCTTTGTATCCATTTGCCTCTTATAATTTACTTAATGAATTAGATAAGTAAAGCCGCTCTGATCTCCTTTTATGAAACACTAAGAACAGAGTTTGGATCAGAGATAGGTGTTACAATTGTAGCACCAGAGATCGTTGACTCGAAATAGATCTAGATATGGGTGTAAACTTGTAAAAATATACACAAAATACTTTTATGTGTGCGTAAAATTAGATATATATATATATATATATTTTAATAAATACATCATAAAAAAAATTCTATAACCTCTTACAAAAATTAAAATCTTATAAATAATTGGATCGAATCTCCTAATAGTAATTATTATCTAGAGGTAACTATAAAACATATAAAATTTTATAATTTCTCAGAATTAAAAATGGATAGATGAAATGAGCATTTTGTAAGAGGATTAAACCAAATGGCATTTCTCAAAATTTCTCAAATCAAAAGTAGAGCATATATAAAGCATTTCTTTACAGAAAAAAAAAAACAATCATAAGTCAGTTATATGTAAATATTTCTGTTTTGAATCTTTTCCAAATTATATATAAAAAAATAACATTTTTATAAAACGGATATCTTTCTTTCAAAGCATATAAAGAGGACTAAATGTTTTCTCACATTTATATATAGGGAATTCTTGTAATAAATAAAGTTGAATTAAGTAAACGTATATTACGCTTTAATTTTGTTTTGTTTTGTTATTTTACTGGTCTTCTACCAAAAAAAAAGTATATTTTACTGGTTTACAAAAAAAAAGTGTATTTTACTATATTAAGCCTTCGTATTTAGTGAAAAAGAATCTAGCGTCAATATATTCACATAGATTTCCTTTGTTCCCAACAGAACAAAACAAAAAAAATAAACAATACAAATAGTCAGCCCAAATAACCAATCAAACAAGAATTAAAACTTTGTTAACTTCAAACAACGAGAGGAAACATGCAAAGAATGCTAACTATGCTTATGATAGCTTTGGTTATCATGCTATCAATATTTACACATGCAACAGGGAATGATCTTGCACCTGCTCCAGCATTTGCCTCAGGACCTGAATCAGAGCAAAGATTTCTCCCTAGGCCTAAAGCTTGTCTTCACGACGTGCAAACAATTCCAAAATGTGTAAACGCAGTGAAACACTTCAGATTCCATAAGATCGATAAGGAGTGTTGTAACGCCTTACTCTCTCTTCCTGGAGATTGTTTCGGGTATATTTTCCCTGCGCGTTCGGTCATTCGTTTTCTTCTTAAGTTGGCTTGTAAAATACTTAGTCACATTCGATAAAATAAAAATTTGTATATTAGAAAAAAATTAAATAATATGTATGGACTATTTTATGATGATTTGTTCAATAGAAACTTTGATCTAACTATGGTTACATAATATAGAAAAAAAAATCTAATTATATTTTTTTTATGATACAAACATTGCGATACTTATTGGAAGGTATTAGACCAACATTATCAATGGGATACCCTCTAGTGTAAATCTTATGCTTAAGATCCCATTGACAATAATGTTCCTCTTAGAAATTGATCAATACGATAAAGAATCTCATCAGTCTCAAATTTACATCAATTAAAAAAGAATCTCATCTGTCTCAAATTTATCAGTGCGATTTTTTTTTTTAACTACTTTTAAAAAGTAGATTTATTTTACAGAGCATTTCTTTACAAAAAAAAAGAAAAGAAATTATTTGTATAATTTTCTGTCTAACTCTTTTTCCAAATAAGAAAAAAGTAACATTAATTTCTGTATTTTTTTTTTCTTTCAAAGCTAGTATAAAAGAGTACTATGTGTTTTCTTACATTAATTTATATATAATTAATTTTTGTAATAAAATAAAGTGAATTAAGTTAATGTATATTACACTTGAATAATCATATTTTTATTTTAAATTTATTATATATAAAGTGTATTTTTAAGCTCAGCTTCGTATCTAGTGAAAAAAGAATCTATTTATATTAAATACATTTCGGAATGTAATGCATGAATAAACATAGATTTTCTTTGCCAACAAAATAAACACATAGGTTATAACCTTTTCTTTTCTTTTTTATAAAACCTTCAAAGAGCGAGAGGTAACATGCAAAGAGTGTATATGATCATAGCTTTGGTTATCATCATCAAGCTATCAAAAGTTATATACACAAGAGGAAATGATCTTGCACCTGCTCCAACATTAGCCTCAGGACCTCAACAAGAGCAAGGACTTATCCCTAAGCCTCAGGCTTGTCTGCACGACGTGGAATCAATTCCAGGTTGTATAAAAGCATTGAAACACTTCAAATTCAAACAGGTCACGAAGAAGTGTTGTAACATTGTACTCTCTCTTCCCGAAGATTGTTTCGGGATTTTATTCCCTATGCGTTTTGTCTTTCGTTTTCTTCTTAAGTTGGCTTGTAAAATACTTAGTCACATTGGATAGTTTTTTTTCTGTATTGTATATATTTATTTAGTTAGTTTCAGCAAAAAATTATATAACTTATGAACCATTTTATGAGATGATTTGTGAAATAGAAACTTTTATCTAACTATGGCTACACAATATTGAAAAAAAAAATCTCTTATGAAGACTATTTTTGAGGAAGAAAAATAATAATTATAAAGATAGTAGAATTAAACTGTTTGGAAAATACGTAGTATAAAAAATAAAAATAAATAAATAAATAGAAAAATGGTTGAGAAAAATGTGAGTTTGCCACATAAACACCAAAAAATCTCTTTAAAAATATATTATATGTGCTTTCATATCTACATATAGTGAATCCTAGTATTAAATAAACAGGAAATAAGTTAATTTCCCTTGAATAACTAAAGTGTTTTTAAATCTAAAAGAGAAATAAAGTTTTTTATTATTCATGTAAAAATAATTAAGTTCCCCTATATATAAAAAAAACTTTAATTATTTTAATTAAGTATTCTTTTAGTATATATTAATGAGGTGAAAAATATTATCACCATGTGTACTTAAATGCATGAATAAACACAGATTGTGTTGACAAAAGAAAAAAAAAACATAATGTAGATTGTGTTTTTGAGAAAAAAAAAGAGAAAAGAAAAACTATATAAAATGCTAACCAAAAAATCCAACCATATATAGAAGTTTATTAATACTAAGGGCATGTGCATCAATGGTATTTCCCCCAGTCCCTCACGTTAAACGAGAAGAAAAAAAAAACCATAAAACATTAAACTTTACCATCGTATATTACTATTAGCGGACCCCACTGACACGTGGTGGCTCTTGAATGATTATCGTTTTTTTTTTTTTTAATTTAAAATAAAGAAAAAAAAATGTTGGTAGGACGTCAAACGGCTGCGCTTGCTCTAAGAAACAATCAAACAAGGAGCTAAAACATACAAATAATGTTGACTTTGACTATGATCTTGCACTCGTACCATCGATGGTAATGGCACCAGGACCATCGGTGGCAGTGGCACCACGACCATCGGCTACACCAGGACGACCTGAACGAGAGGACCAAGTCTTGCCTGACCCAATAACTTGTTTCCACGACGTGAAAGCAGTTCCAAAGTGTATGGAAGCAGTTTTGGAATTCCGATACAAAGAGGTTACAAAGAAATGTTGCAAAGTTATGCTCTCTCTTCCCGAGAGTTGTTTTGGGGTTTTGTTTCCTATTCCTTTTCTCTACCATCTTATTCTTAAGGCAGCTTGCAAATTCATTAACAAATGATGAGATTTTTTTTTTTGTAATATTATGTTCTCTAATCAATGTCAATAAATAATATATGTAGAACTATCTTTATAGTTTATAAACTGTTTTATGGCTACGTATTACAGCGCAAGATCTACAATTTTAAAATCTTCACACTCTCTTTTTGCCTTAATAGTGTATAATAGATTATAATTAGTTTTAATTAAAGACATAATCATCAGTTGTTGTGTGGTCTGTGAAAAGCTTGCATTGGTCAAAATTGTTTATTTAACTTCTATATCATTTTCTACGAATTAACAAAAATGAACCTGTACACAAATTTAATAAAAAGAACTATCATTTAACCTTTTACCAAAAAATTAAATAATATATATTAAAAAAAGAACTATTAAAAACCCAATTATTTTCAAACATAGAAAGTAAGTTTAATAACTAAAGAAATCTTGTCAAAACAAAAAAATAATAACTAAATAACTTTATAATGTCTTAAATTTATCATTATTTTTTATGTTCCATTATAACTTATCACTTCCTTAATATCAAGATAATTTTTTTATATATAATTTGTGTTTGTCAATTGTCATATCTATAATGAATCCTTGTAAGTTGTAATAAAGAAAAGTTCATTAAGATAACTTCCATTGAATGATAAGATTTGATTATTATTATTATTATTAAGAACAATTAAGTTTTTTATTTATTTTAATTAATCTAAAACTTTATGTAATGGAAATTATTTTAATATATGTTAATGTAGGGAGAATACACACAGATTTCATTTTTTTTATTAAAGCTATATATAGAGAGTTCCACATCCAAAAGACCCCAACCAGAAAAGATTATCAATACTAAGGTAATAACATCAAACATCAAGCAGAAGAAATATGCAAAGAGCGTTGGCCATGATCGCGATAGCATTGATAATCATGTTATCAATATTTATACAAACACAAGGAGAAGATGATCTTGCTCCTGCTCCTGCTCCATCTCCGAAATCAGAGCTCCCATGTCTGCACGACGTGAAAGCAGTTCCGGATTGTGTAAAAGCAGTGTTTCACTTCCGATTCAAAGAGGTCACAAAGACGTGTTGTGATATCTTACTCACTCTTCCTGATGATTGTTTCTTGTATCTGTTTCCTATTCCTTATATCTACCATGGTCTTCTTAATACTGCTTGCAAACATGCTTCATAAAATATTTGCGATATTTTTCTTTCATATGTTTCAACTATCTTCACTAATAAAATATTGTAAGAAAATTCTTTTTAATTTATGGATTATTTTATAAAGATTTCTTGTGAAATAGAAAACTTATCTTACTATGGCTATATACAATTTAAAAATCTTCTATGAAGAGTGTGAAGAGTGTTAAATTTTATTTTGAACCGGTTTCAAGTTTCAACGTTTGCAAGGGCCTAATTAATTAAGATTACAATTTTTGTTAGCATTTTTGAATGTTATAAATTCATAAACGAAAGAAAGAGAAAAGTTTAATGCTAATAACAAAGAGAATTATTAATCGTCAAAACTAAGCAAAAAAAAAAAAAAGAAAAAAAGACTTTTTGATACAGATCTTATCATTTTCCTAACATTTTCACAAGAATTCATAAAAATTTGGGCTATAATCCTAGGCCTATGTGGCTCCAGGCCAGTCCTCTCTCAAGTTGTATTGGACTACTTTTCTAGTTTGGGCCGGCCATACTCACAAAAAGCTCATACCAATATACCATTTGCTGTGCTTACTGGATGAACCACTGGTTCCATCACATCTCCCAAAACTCGTTGTTTAAGATAAGCGACACAATAATTGAAACAGGAAGGTTAACATATATAAGTACCATTATATATGTTACAACTTACAACTACATAACTTCTTCAACACCTCTATACAACCCCATATGCCTTCTCTTCGACAATATCGCAGCTTTTTAACTTCACCTAGGTGCAAAATTATATTATTACGAAACTACGAATGGTTTGATAAGCTCACTAATGACTTGGTTCATTTGTTGGCTACCTCGCAAATTGTGTCAAATGGACTTTCTCATTTAAAATAAAAAAGACCCCATTCTAGCTTAAAAAGTGACAGAAAAAAAAAAAAAAATTCAATAACAATACAAAAGTTTAACCTTTATACAAGGAAAAAAACAAAAAGGTACAACGACTTAAAGTTTAAGTTCTTTTCCTTGTTTCTTTTTAAGTTCTTTCAAAACTTTAAAGCATGAAATAATTACAAGAAAGAAAAAAAAAAAAAAACAAGAATGAGAAAAGACATAGCGTATGCTTTGCTGTGCATGCATGTTCAGAGTTCAGACGCTTCGCCATGCATGCAGAAGTGGACCCGAATTAGCTTCCCATCTCCGTCAACCGAGTGGACCCAGTATGCACCACCGAGTTAACTCAGAGATTCTCTCCGAGTAAAAAAAACTCATCTCTCACGGTGTTTCTCCGCCGTGCTTAAGCTGTCCTCTCGTCACTTGGTCTTAAATAGTTTACGTTTCTGCATTTAGGAAAAAGAAACATCATAAACAGAGGAATCCTACCTTTTTCTGCAACTCCATACACACATGACACATATAAGAATAACATATAATGTGATATAGTTACCTTTATCATATACATGGACAACGATGTGTTTTTACCAAACTACTGGTTCCTGTCGGCGGTTGGTGTACCGTCGGCGTTGGCAGGAGGAGACGAGTCGGGAATATTATGGTTGACCATCATTAATGGCCAAGTACGGTGTTGACTTCCCACACCAAGAAAGTCTCTAGTGAAGCCTCCTTCATCAACTTCTTTAGTTTTGATATTCTCCGTTTGCTTGTTGTTGAAGATGGATGTGGTACTCATTAGACCAAAAGCCTTGCTATTGTTTGAGCTTGATGATGATCTCTTTGATCCCATTTGAGCTGCCTTTTGTAGCAATGCCGTGGCTGACATGGATGTTACTTGTCCACCGTTTTGGTTGTAGTTATTAGAGTTGTTGTGTGATTCCGAAGAGAACAAAGAACCACTAGTTACAACGTTTTTGATCTCATGTTCTTCTTCATTCTTGGAGATTCCCCTTTGGAGGATGTTGTTATTGTTGTTTTCGTTGAGAAGCCATTGGTGAGATGATTGTCCTTGTAATTGCCATAGATTTTGAAGCGAGTCGGATGGGCTACGAGTTGATGGAGAGGCAAAAACATTGGTTTGTGTGGTGGGAAGCTGGTTGGTGAAGGTTTGTCCCAAAAAGGCTTGGCGGTTGAAATTGAAACCTTGTTGATGATCCAATTGGGAAGATGTAGTATTAAGCTGTCCATGTTGATGATTTGGATTGATGTTTCCAAGGTTGATTTCTGCGTCCGGGGCATTGTTTAAATATCCGGGTGTGGCTGGAGCTGCAGCTGGTGGAACTGAGACAAATCTAGCACTCTCTTCAGCTAAGGCATCACAGAATGCTCTATGTGTAATAAAACTATCCTTCCTGTTACGATCCATTTCAATCATCCATTAATTATACTAAATTAATAACGTTACATATGTATAATCAAAGATCTTATATATTGTTGGTTCATTTACCTCCGCAGCATATGTTTTATAGTATGAACGTTGTATATATAGTTTAAATTTATATCTTTAACTAGAAAAGAAAATAAATATTGACTTAAAAAATGGGTGTTGTAATATATACCTGGAAAAGAGGGTACCACAGTCACATCTGTATTCTCTAGTACCACAAATCTTGCTATGAGCTTTCCAATCGGACATGACAGCATACTTCTTGGAACACTTTTCACATTTCCACTTCTTCTCACCATGTTTCCTGCTAAAATGCTTCTTGATTCCCGTTAAGTCACCAAGGGCTCGGGCCGGGTCGTGGTGTACGCAAGTCTTCTCGGGACAGATGTACACTTTTTTCTTAACTAGCTCCTTGTTAGTCCTTTGCTTTAGCTTCCATGGAAGGTTATGACCTCTACGGTGAAGCTGAAGGTTCTGGTCTCTCTTAAACCCTTTGTTGCAAACCTCGCATATGAATCGGTTAGTCGCCATGAGTGAGTTTGGCGATAGAGCGATGACTTCTGCATCTGGATCTGGTTTAAGAAATTTAATTAACCAAATAAAAACCAGTGAAATAATATCTAAGGAAAGTTGGAACAAGAATCTTGTTCTTGATTTTTAAAATTATCAAGATATTATCGTATAATTAAAAGTCTAAGATTTAGATTAAGTGTAATATATATAGACATACCTGGATTTCCCGGTAGATTTCTCTTCCTCTTGGCTGAGTTAGAAGAGGTAGCATTAGGGTTAGGGTTAGGATCATTTGGTGTGATGTGTTCTTGGTGAAGGACATAGCTGGGAAATGAGAGGTGATGATGATGATGATCATCTGGCATCATCATGTTGATATGGGTTTAGTTGAGAGACAGAGAGAGAGAGGGAGAGATGGAGAGAGAGTTTCGAAGTAAGAAGACAAAACAGGTGGACAGAGAGAGATATACAGAAACACTCTTTAATTTGTCATACAGTTCTCTACTAAATCAAGTAAAATTCTGAGAGCAAGAAGACAGAGAGTATTATGAAGAAGAAAACAAGTGAGAATGTATCTAAACTTATTATATTTCCATTATAATATATAGAGTATAAAAATAATACACCTAATTTACAGAATTATATAATTCATATATTGTTCATTAGTTTTTATTCTGAACCTCAAAAAAAATATATTAATGTATTGTTTTCTTACGGCTATTAGCGTACAAGAAGTTCAACTATATATAACTTTGACAATTAAGCTTTATATATAAAGTCATCAAGTGTTCTTAATATAAATCTCACAAGACTTGTAGAGAAATAAGTAAACGCAAGATATTTCTTAAGTTCGAAAATTTTGAAAAAATGGGATAGATGTTTTATATTTTCCAAGAAAGCTTCAAAAAAGAGTTTTGTATTTCTCATTTTTTTTTTTTCTTGGGGTGTCGTCGGTACAAATTTTTAATAAAATAATAAAAGAAAAATTTGTTTTATTATTTGTGATAGTAAGCTTTTGGACAGTTGCGAAGAGTCCTGTAGTATAAAACCAAAAAGAAAGCTGGCGAAGAGGGAATCTCTCTCTCTTCACACACGACTGTTCCTCTCTTACAAGTCGGTCAGCGATAGACTTGAACTGGACCACTGTCTATATACTAACACCTACGTTAACGTTAAGTATGTATACATAAAGTCTACGTACGTATACAATCTAGAAACATATAAACACATGTGTTGATCTTTAAACTTCATCATGTTCATTCATTTCTAATTACGGTGTTGGCTCTTTGGATTTTTGGAATCGATTCATTAATTCACATATATAACATATTAACATAGTATAGTAACAATAGCTAGGTTGAACCAAGGTTAGGTACGAGTAAAAAATAACATAAGTGATTTTCTCTTCAACAATATTTTACAAAACGATATATGGCTATTAAAATCTAATAATAAGAAAATATTATATTTTAGAAACCAAAAATACCAAAAATAAGATAAAACTTTGGTTTGGACTTTGGAGGTTTTCTAAGAAAGAGACACATAATAGAAAGGTCTCTCAATTTTGCTAACAAAGTCGTTTATTAAACCGTTTCTCGTTTTCTCTTATGCTTTTCTATATATTATTTCTATAAAATTTAATCTTGAGAGATAGAAACGAACGTTGGAGCTGCTCTAAGGATTTTATACAAAAATAATTTCTTTAACTAATTATTTTATTGAATTTTGAGCTTACTTAAGTAAATTATTTATGAGATTTATATCCATTACTTATTGATTAATCAATTAGAAAAGTTCTTGTTAGGTTAATTATATGAGATCCATTTCATAATTCTTTATTTTTTCTATCTAGAATCTCTAAGAAGTAAGAAGAACCTAGGTAAGTTGCTGATCTTTAAATCCTAACAACATTCTTGGGTAAAAAAGAATAAAATCCAAAAGAAGTGATGTAGAGTTCTAAAATAGACACAAGGGTCGACAAGGTATGTGATTGGGGTCCCTATAGATAAAGGAGATTAGATCTCATCTTATTGTTCAGACAAAGATATATGACTGTTCCCTCTCCTCTGCTTCTCCCTATCCAAAAACTTTCTCTGAATCTTTTTTTTTACTGTAGTTTTTTCCTTTTAAGAGAATCATAATATGATTTAAACATTTTGAATAGATCAGGTAATCTTGTGCTAGAAATAACAAAACTGTTAATGATCATGTAAGTATTCATATAGTCTGCATGCAAGTTGATTATATCACTAATATGTTAGGATGAATGGTGGTCATGATATGAAATCTAAGATAAACAGTCCATCTGATTCTGCCAGCCAAAATATTTTTTAGATTTTGTTTTGTCTTATTGAAAAAAAAAAGTAAAACAAGACAGATTTTTAAACTTGTATGTCTACTTTATTTATGTAAATTGTCTATGAAAGCAATAGAATGTTCAAAGTGTGGCTTTTAATTATGAAACTTTTTTTGTCTCACAAATCAATCAAAACTATAATAGCTAGGCCTATGATCCATAGTCAAATACTACAACAACTGGTAATATGGTTGATGTCCAACTTCGGTAGGAAAACCACAAAAATGACCAAAAAAAAAAAAAAAAAAATTCCTTGCAATATATATTTTATAGAATTCAGTTCATTGTTTGAAAAATTTGTTTGGACTGCATTCACTATAGTGGGCTTAATATGATTTAGTACGTGGCTCACTAAAATGTCAAATACAATAAATTAAGCCCACTACAAATCTCCATAATAATTTAAATATGACTGTTGTCGAGAATGTATAAGCCAATGTCCAGTGATTATTCACTTATAATCTATTTTGGCTTTATTCATGTCAGATATGAAAGATTTAGAACCTCAAATACCATCTTAATTATGATAGTAATGTGTTTGTGAGAAGTTAAGTATGATTTATTTTGTAATATGTTTAAAATATACATACTTTTGTATAGAGGAAAAAATGAATATGATGCAGAAAGAAAATCTTCCAGTAAAGAAAATATACTGAAGATTTGGTGATAGAGACTAGTTGCCGAAATTACATTATAAATTAGACTATACAAAATTATTTACTATAATATTTGTGCGTATATCCTACTACGGATTCTTACTAATATTATATAAATAAGTGTAAGTTTATTTGATTTTAAAGGTCTTCACCAAATTTTTAACGTCATCGATTAAAGTTATAAATTCTACGGTAAAATATCATCTAGATCAAAAATATTTGATAAGGACTTGAGAGAAATGAGGAAAATCAAGTTCTCTTTACCTACAACGATCCAACAGCTTCCTTCCAAAAGTACTTATCGAGTATTAAAATAAAAAAGTAAGGAACAGAGAGAAATATACTATGTGTTTGTGTCAGTCTAATGTATATGCATGCATTGTGCAAGAGAGAAACTATAATACAAATCATTGTCTTTATGTACATGGAACTTACATTTGGTCTCTACAAGTAGTACTAGACTTTGTGTGTTCTTTAATCTTAGGTTTTGTTATAAGCGAATCTCATGTTTGCAACTTAGTGAATCGCATTTGCTATAATTTACCTTTTAATTACATCGTTTTAGGCAAACCGCGTCACTTAAAGTCGATTGGTTTAGTCTATTTATTATATAGAATTTTGGTAAAGACTTGTTAATACTCCAAAATAAATATTGTACTTAGTCTATTTATTATATAAAAAATTTAAATTGTATACATACATAAGCACAAAATGCTTGAATCTGAATCCAAAACCGTAGATATTGTATATTTGAAATGGATCAAGTAACAAATTGTGGTAATGCAAGAAATCTTAAGCATAAATACATTTGATGCTTATGACATAATCATTCAAGTTATAGTAGCCAACAAACCATAAAAATATTAGTAGTTTGAATTACCGTAGTTAAAAAAAAAAGAAAATAGCAAAATATTTAAGAAAATGAGGTTAGATGACTCTTAATAATATTTTCACCAAGTTAACTATCTTGCTTTCTTGCTTTCCAAGAAAGTAACATTTATAGTTTGGTAGAGAAATTAAATTACCATAAAGCTTCACAACAACGAGAGAAATGTCGATGTATGCCATCTCCAACTTTAGTTTAGAGCACTGTAATTTGAGAAACATAGTGATTTTTTTCACAAGTTAGAGATTGAATAAAATATACATATAGAGTTAAACTTAGACATCAGGCTTACTTGTAGATGTAAGAAACGATGCCAAGGACCACACAGAGAAGAACAATGTCGATGCAGAAGTTGCGGCTTGATCTCATCTGAAATCCTCACCCAATTTTAGCACATAGAGTTGTGAATCACAATAGTAACTGATCAAGAACATAGCTCTGTTTTAATTTTTACCTGCACAAGCTGTTTCTTGAGTCGAACATTGGTGTTCTTTAAATCCGAAGTTGCTCCATCGACCTAGAACAATCATGCAGATCTATTATATGTCTAGTGTTTTGATAGAGAACCAAACGTAACCTAACGAACAGTATCTTGAATAGTTACGGATCTATGTAATCTTGTCGGCTTGGACTCTAAATCTCAAGTATGAGACGAGCTACAAGACTTTTTAGATAGAGGAAGAATCATCACAGGAGAAAGAATAAGAATTTCACCTTTGTTTCCATTTCTTCCATCAATGGGACTTGCTTGTCAAGTTCCTAAAAATCGAAAAGTCGTAAATCCGGATTAAATAGTAAACTCGATTACATGTGCCATATGATGAGTGAGTACAACAAACCTCGTTCATGTCACGTGCTAAGTTCTTCAGTGCATCCAAGCCTTCTGATATGACATCAAGACCCTCGTCCTGAAGAAAAGACAGAACATATACTAATAATGTGCACACGTACTAATATGAACATATACTAAAGACAGAACACGTACTTGTTTCTTTTTCCTCATCTCATATTCTTGTCGAAACTGGCTAGATTCTTCAGATTCCTGGAAAAATCCATCGTCCATGTCTTCCTCTAATAGTAACCAAGGAAGAAAAAAAAAACTCATATTCACATATATACATTACTCTTGTGTTATAAGACAAGAACATGGAAACAAAAGAAACATTATACTACCAGACATATCAAACTTGATGTTCTTGTTAGGTGCAGAAGCACCTCCTCCCCAATCATTACTAGCTTGCTTTGCCGCATGTTCATTTCCATCAGGTATCACTTGAATCCTATCGGCTAATGAGATAACTAGATCACATCGGGATTCTTGTTCCTCTCTCGTAAGCCCTTTAACCTTTCACAAAATCAAAAATTAGAACCAAAATTCAAACACAACCATATGATATATTCCTCGTCTTGACTCATTACTCATTAGTAACTAATAATGTTAAACCTTCTTAACAGCGAGTTTCTGTAGTTTAACAACATCTTCAGCTAATCGCGCTTTTGTCCTTCGAACCTCAGCATTCATAGCTACCGCGGCTGCTCTATTCTTCTCCGTTGACGCCAACTCCGCTTTCTACATGAGTTTGATACAAATTTAAGAGTCTTCACTCAAAATGAACCACCTTAATATATATATGGTTCGAGTAGCGCTTGGGACGAAATCATATAACATGCTCTGGTTTCGGGCCTAAAACTACCTATATCATATTCTACAATTCTCACATCACATTCAATCTCAAAATCTTCTTAGATGAAACAAAAAATAATAATAATAAATAGACAAAACCTTTTTTTTCAATCATCATCATAAAACCAAATTTATAAGTATGAATCTTGGCATTTTAAAGACTTAAAGAAAAATCCAAAAGATTAAGAAACATATTTTAAAAGAGAAGGAGATCACGACGAACACGAAGAACAGCTTCGATATCGGAATCGATGGAAGTGTAGAGACGAGAGAAGGCATCGTCCCCGGAAGCTCCAAGCTCACGCTGCTTGTCAATGTCATACTTGTCGTATTTTTTGCAAATCTCATCGACTCTAAAGATAATATCAATGACAGGCATTTTCTTCTTCTTCTTCTTCTTCTCCAATGTCTCTGATCTGGTTCCCTGTTTCTTCGTTCACAATCATTCTCCATTTTTTTTGGAGTCTCTCCCTCTTTCAAGAATGAGGCGCAGAGCGTAATCGTCGGTCTAGTAATAATAGTTGGAATTGTTATTTTTTTTTTGTTTTTTAATAGTAAATTGAAATTTGAGTATACTTTATTTTTTCAGCCCATATTTGTAATGGGTCATATGGCCTAATTAAGTTTTCTTGGATCAAAGAGTCATTTGGGTATTAAATGTTAAAACCATTAATTTGTATTTAAAACCACCTTGAGGACTTAGCAGTACTAGATTATGAATCTTGAAGAACTTTAGTTTAGATTATCAATAACAATTGATGGAGATGATTTTAGATCCGACTCAATCGTTAATAAGTGGTCGAAGCAATTCAGCTGGATAAGTGGATATGCGAGTTACTTAATTAATTACTACATTTTGAGGTATTACGTTATTTTAGTCGTAGGCAAATTAAAAGAGGAGGAGTAACGATGGAAGAAATGCATGCATAGAGATAGGTTCATAATTCTTCATGTTTGATTTTTTTTGTTCTTTTATTTCTAAATGTAAAATAAAGTATATATAACCAAGTGCTAATAGTTCGATTGGTAAAAATCTATAGCAAAAGCTTAGAGGTTGCCGGTTCGAGTAGCTCTTGGGACGAGACCATATAACATGCTTTGGTCTCGGGCTTAAGGGGATGTATGGGTTTCGGCCCTGAACCTCTTTGATTATTCAAAAAATAAAAAATAAATAAAGTATGTAATAAGACCATATTTGAAACCAACAAAATATAATGATTTAATTTAAATCATAAAAATATTTTAAGATATTGTAGAAAGAAAGTTGGTGATTTTAAATTGTTTGATCTTTGAACATTGAATAATAGTTTTGACTTAAAAGTATAACTGATTTTGCTTATTGAAGTAGTTTTGACTAATTGGATATACTTTTAACTATTATGAATGTGTTGACTATGTGATGATAGTTTCCATTAATAACATGTTGAAAGCAATACAAAAATTTGGTCATTTCTTCTCTCTTTATATATATAAAGAGTTTCCATCAGTTATATACATATATAGATAAAGAGTTTTCATGAAATATATACATATAAATCTTTAAGCAAAATATCTGATTAAGAAGAGAGAGATATGAAGAACAAGTGGAGTGCTATGATGGTTTTGGTTTTGGTGGTGATGGCTGCCATTGGAGGAGAAGCAAGGACGATTCCATGTGAAGAGACGTGTATAGAACGCTGTGGCTATCATGGTGTCCAAATAACACCGACCTGCTTGAAAAAATGTTTTGATAAGCTATGCATGCATCTTCCACCAACAAGTAGTATCTTTCAATCTGTTTCGCATTCAGAGTAACTCTCTCTCTCTCTCTATCTTTCTCTATATACATACTTGTGTGTATAGTGAGTTGACATGGTTTATGTTGTGTTTATGTAGGATGAAGACTAAAGGGATAGAAGAAATGCATGCATAGAGATCGTTTTGTTCATGCTTGATCTGTTTTTATTTCTTCTATTAATATATGTAAAATAAAATATATAATAAGATAAATATATACAAAAATTTCATATTCATGCAAAATTATTGGTGGACGTGTAGCAGATATCCTAAAACTTTTTGTGAGATTTGTGATCCACTCTATTTCGTTGGGAACATTGTTAACTTTTTACATATCCTTTCAACAGCTTTAATTTGCTTATCACACTTTGTTCGGATCCGCTTTAACGTGTGGTTGTGGATTGACTTTTTAAAATGGTTTTTTTTGTTACTTCTACTTAATATTAATTAAGAGTTTAAACACGTTAATAAGATTATTAGGATGAAGACATGGTTTATGTGGAGGTTATGCAGGATGGCGACTAATTAAGAGAGTTTAATTTCTCAACTGTTCTAAATATGCATTAAGTATCTTATTACTTTCTCCGTTTTGTTTTAAGTGATGTTTTCAACTTTCTATGCAAATATTTAATGTATTTATTAAATTTTGACCAATCATATTATACATCATATTTTCTCATTGGTTGAATTCATTGTACAGTAAAACCTCTATAAATTAATAATGTTGGGACCATGAAAATCTATTAATTTATAAAGGTATTAATTTATCGATAAATTAATAAGTATTAATTTATAGAGATATATTCCTAATTTGGTTTTCATGGTCACAACATTATTGATTATTAACTTTTATTTTTTTCATATAAAACCAAAAACTAAACAAATTACCATTCAAGATTTTGCAAAAACTAAAATTTACAGCAAAAATCAAAAACTAAAAAACTAAAAACCAAAAGCCAAAAACCAAAAACCAAAAGCTAAAACTCATTTAAAAACTACAAAACATTCATGGCTTTTATCATATTCATGCATTTGTGATCCTCTCTGTTTCGTGCAAATCGTTACTTTTTGATTAGTATACGAACAGCAATTAACCATATACTGTATATGCATTAAAGTCCGGAAATCTAGTAAATTTTATAAGATTTTAAAAATAACTTTAAAAATAATTTTAAATTTTCTTTAAAACATAGGAAATCAAAATTTAATAAATGAAATTGAAATATTCATAGATAATTGTTAATGTTGATTTGGTATTAATTGTATGATTTAATTTTGGAAAGAATTAGTTTTTATTCTATCTTATATTATTTTGTATATTAAATATTACATTGACTTATGTATAATGATTTTATATCATTCAAATTAAAAAATAATTTTTGATAATAAATTGTATTGACAGTATTTAAAACCAACAAATTAGTAATTTAATTTATATCATAGAAAATATTTTAAGATAGTATAGAAAGAAATTTGGTAAGTTTAAACTGTCTAATCTTTAAAAATTGAAAATTAATAATATTTTGACTTAAAAGTATCACTGATTTTGCTTATTGAAATAGTAATCTTTTGTTTGACTAATTAAACATATTTTTAACTATAGTGATTAATTAATGAATGTTTTGACTATAATGATTAATAAATGTGTTAACTTATATATATATAGTCAAACACAAAGATTTTGGTAATTTCTTCTCTATATATATAAATAGTTTCCATCAAATATATACATATAAACCTTTAAGCAAAAGAAATTGATTAAGCAGATATGGAGAACCAGACGAGAGGTATGATGGTTTTGTTTTTGGTGGTAATGACTGCCATTGGAGGAGAAGCAGCGTCGACTTCATGTGAACAGATGTGTTTTATACGCTGCCACCAGTTCCCCGGCTTACTGAACTGCTTGCAAATCTGTGTTGACAAGCTATGCAAGCATCATCCACCCACAAGTAGTATCTTTCCATCTACATCGCATTCGCAGTAACTCTTTCTTTCTCTCTTTCTCTCTCTTTTGCAAGTAATATGCATGTATTGTATTTACTTGTGTGTAGTATGGTGAGTTGATATGGTTTATGTGGTGTTAACGTAGGATGAAAGACTAAAGGGATGGAAGAAATGCATGCATAGAGATAGTTTCTCTATTGTTTCGTGCTTGATTTATTTTTACTTTTACTTTTATATGTAAAATAAAATATATAATAAATATCTTGAAACCTTTTGTGATATTTCTGATTCACTCTATTGCGTTAGGAACATTATTACTTTTTTACATATCCATCCGTTCAACAACAAACAATATAGAGTGAGTGGGCTTTGCTTACCAAAAGCAAGAGTTTGTATGGATTTACTTGTTAACATGGTTTATGTGGAGGTAATGCATTTTAATGACAATAGTGGCCAAATTAATTATTTTAAACATCTCCACAAGTACTGAATCGGGGTGTCCTACTCATTCAATATTTTACTATTATTTGCTACTCTTTTTCTTTTTAATCATTTGTTGTTTGAGTTTTACTACACAAATTAGAAAAAAATAAATTTTCTATTTTATCATTCTTTAATATATTTTCTAATTTTTTATTGGTTAAAACATTGAAGTAGTGGGATAAAATTTTAATTTTTATAAAACATTTGTATTGGAAATTTAAAACGGCACTATTATGAATTCTTTTAACTTTAGAACGATTAAAAAAATATAATTTTTTTTAGACAAACATAATAAATACTTTTTATGATTGTAGATTTTCACTAAAATTTTTTTTGATGGAGATGCTTTTAGATATATCTGACTCAATCATTAGCTATATTTAATTAGTGCAGTGGTGGAATCAATATAGCTGGATATGGAGTTACTAACCAGATTACGAGATTTTGCGTTATTTTAGAGCAAGTGCATTAGTGGGATTTGTTTTAGTTCCAAAAACAATTAATCGCAGGCCGGCACGTGTCAGTGGGATTCGCGAATAATGGATAATAAGAAACGGGACGGTCCCGTTTCTGCGTACGTCCTACCTATTAATTTTTTTTTTGATTTTTTTTTTTACTATAAATTCGGTGGGACTTTATGCTGGGTACTCTAATGCACTTACTTTTAGTTGAAGCCAAAGAAGAAGTAACAATGCGTTACCAAAAACAGAAAGCAAAGACATGTTTGACGTTTAGGAAAGTCTGAATAATCATATTAGTTTAATTTTATTAAATCAATTAACAAAAACAAAATTGGATTTGAACTAGACCTACTGAATTGGATACTGCCTCCAGCCTTCTTTACTCTAGGCACGGCTTAGAGTACCTACAAGAGTTGCATTAATAAAGTATATTATTATTTTAACATAAATTACATAGATAATTAAATTTTATTTTAGCAACTAAAAGTAACTCATTTAAAAGATAACAGTTGGTAATTAAGTGATTCTTCTAATAATCTCAAGAAACTGTACCTAAAAATATATTAAATCGTATCCTCAATAGTTTAATATGTCATATTAGAATTTTGTTTTGATATCATGTTTTGAATAGTACGTACTTCTTTTTTTTTATTGTTATTTTCGGGTTTGTATACAAATAAAAAAAAATGTTTTATAAATGATGTTGTCTAACCGAAAAAGAAGGTGAACTAAGTAGATAGATTGCTATATTATTGATGAAATTAATAAATAATCAATAATGTGATTAGTTGTCATTAAATTGTATTGTATTTTCAGTTAAACTATTGAAATTTGGAAACATATAGTGTTTTTGTAAAGTGCTAGTATTTGTTAAGTGAATGTCTAATTTTATCAAATGAACACCTCTAACAAAACTAAAGCTCTAAACCCTAATATGTATCTATTTAATAAATAAAAATTCACTAACATTTCTCAAGAAAAAAAAATTCACATGTTTGCTAGTACTAAAATAATGATTAAAACCGTCATTATTTATTTATTTTTGTTTACAAACAACCCAAAGTCAATTGCTCAATTGGTAAAAATTTCGGACAATGGCCTAGCTCACCAGGTCGAATAGCTCCTAAAATGAGCTTATATAATCTCCTATAATTTGGACTGGAAACATGTATAGGTTAGATCTATAATCTCTATTTGTTGGGAAAAAAACAATATATATATATATATATATATATATATATATTTTGACCAAAAAAATAATAATATATATATATCCATCTTCACTTCGTATAGTAAAATATCAGTTTTCCCAATCCATTTCATGTTTTAGTTTTACTAGCAAATTATACACTTAAAGTTTTTACTTATACTATGTACTGTACTAAGTCTTACTGAGTCAAACTGGGCGGTACAAAGTGGGACTTGGGATTTAATGTCACATTTAAAGCTTACCCCAAAACTTTGAAAAGGTCTTTGTTTGCAACAATGATTGCAACAACACTATTTATATAAACTCATCACATATCTATCTTCTTCATCTTCTCAACTGCACAAAGATCAAGTCACCGGAAAAAACATAAGAGATGACGGAGAAAGAAGAAAGCAACCACCACCTTGGCACCGTCAGATCCCTCCAAGAAACTCCCACTTGGGCTCTGGCCACTGTTTGCTTCTTCTTCGTCGCGGTTTCCATCTTCCTTGAGCGTCTCATCAATCTTCTCTCCATTGTAAGTACACAAATGTATTCACATGTTTACTGAATCATCTTACTTCTTTTTGTAAAGTTCTGTTTTAATTTTCTCCTAAGTTCTTGGAACTTTTTTGCTTTTCTTGCAAGAGTAACCATACATGTTATAGTGGAAACAATAAATATATTAGTTAAGAAAAAAAATTAGTATTTTAAACAATTAATATA
The DNA here is from genome assembly GCF_000375325.1 of Capsella rubella. Lineage (NCBI taxonomy): Eukaryota > Viridiplantae > Streptophyta > Magnoliopsida > Brassicales > Brassicaceae > Capsella > Capsella rubella. The sequence continues at coordinate 6,592,627 of NW_006238919.1, forward strand.
TATAAGATAGAACTACGAACGTACCTGCCAATTTTTTTTTAATATAATTTCTGATTAAGTCTTTTTTTTTTGGGATTTTCAGTTCGAATCTTTAGTTACAAAATGTTCGATTCTTCTTAAAATATGCGTATATATATGATATATTAATGTTAATTTGTTATATTATTGTCTTTTTTTTTTGTTTTTTCTTTTCTTGCAGAGACTTAAGAAAAATAGAAAAAAATCGCTACTTGAATCATTAGAGAAGCTTAAATCAGGTAAAAATTGTTGTTAGTGATTAATCTTTTTCTCTAGTAGAAGCTCACACGTATTTGTGTGTTTTAACAATCTTTTATAACAGTTTTATTAATCCATGAATTTTGGATGTTTCTATAAGGGCAGTTCTAATGGTGCTAGGATTCATGTCACTGATGCTAAACGTGACTGAGGTTGAAGTTTCAAAGATATGCATTCCCATAAAGTATGCAAAACTAATGTTGCCTTGCCGTAAAACCATTCATTCATTACAAAAAGATGATGATAAAGCTAATGATGATCATGATGATGATAATGATCAAGATGATGATAATGACTATGACAAAAACTTCCTTCACCAATGCTCCAAGGTTCTTCTTCTTGATCCTTATTAATTACCATCATTTTTCAAATGTTTTTAAGTTTCATTTGTCTTTTAATCCAAATGGAGTATACACAAAGATGTTTGTTTAATGATTTTCTATTTTTTCACAGATTAGTATCTAAATTAAGTCATATATGTTTAGAATCCGAAATTTTTCTACATACCTTCTAGAAATCAAAACAAAGGATCCAAATTGTCAAATAATTTAAACAAAATTGTCAAATACTTTACTTTGACGTTGACTTGGAGTCTTTGGACATATATATATACGTATTGTCGTTAGCAAGAGTCAACGAATAATACTACATATCAGTTTGATTTAACTCCAAAACTATATATTATGGGGTATATTCTGATATTATTCATGTGGTATAACTAATCTTGTCGGTATTCGAAGTTTGTATAAACTAAGTCAAAGTGAAAAGGAAATGTAGACTTTTTCTTTGCTTACTAGTAGTAGTAGTAACCTTAATTAAAAAGCATTTACGTACTAATTGCGAACTAATTAACTAATCTGACTTAGTCAAATTAAAAATTTGCAGGGGAAGACGTCATTCATATCACAAGAGGGTTTGACCCAGTTGAGTTACTTTATCTTTGTGTTGGCTTGTATGCACATTCTCTACAATCTTGCTGTTCTTTTCCTTGGAATGGCCAAGGTACATACATACATATTTTTGTATTATGCAATCAAATATTCTAAACATCATATTAACATATTAAAGAAAATATTATATTGGTCAAATGATTGTTTATTAATTTTTTAACGTTTTTAATAAACAAAATATATGCATTGGTCAATTTATTTCATGCCATTTTAATTAGACCGTATCTCATTTGTCAATTTATTCCATGGTATTTGAGTTAGACCGTATTCTATTAGTCAATTTATTCGATTTCGATTAAAATAAATCATTTGTAAGAAATTTATAATTTATTACAATTTTTTCCTGAATATTTTATCATAATATTAATTTTACAATTTACATATAAACTTTTGAATTTGTAAATCATATAGATGAAGAAATGGAAATCATGGGAGAAAGAGACTCAAACAGTGGAGTATCTAGCAGCAAATGGTAAGATTTTTTTTAATATATTTTTATTCTCTACTACTAAATTAATTAGGCCATCATTATCGAGACATACTAACGGATGTTAGGCTATTAAATAAAAGCGAAAATAATAAAACAGTTCTATTGGAAGAAGTAATCGGTTCAATGCTAAGAAGTTTTTGGAAGGAGGTTCTTGTGCCATGTGTAAAGTGCTGAGTGGTTAGAAATAATTATTAAAAAATAAAAATTTCATTTTTTATTATTTTATCCCAAAACATTTTTCATATTTCATTTTTCATTATTCCATTTAAACATCTTTCAAATGATTAAAAAGGTTTATAAACTTTGTATTAATTTAATAAAATATTTGTGTGCTTTAATTAATATGTTTTTATCTTCTTATGTTTCTCATTTTTATGTTCATTGTTTTTTTTGGTTACTAATAATTTTGAACTGTATTTTTTGTTTCTTTTTATTTTCAAATCAATTGTATGTTTATTTTTAAAAGTTTTCAATTTAAAAGTTATTTATTTAATTTGAAAATTTTAAAATATAATTTATATTATATTATTTAATTTTTAAGATTCTAAAGGTTCAACCAATAATCAACTCTAAATTTTTGGTTCTTAACTCAACCTCTTACATTATTAATATAATTAAAAACCTCTAAGATACATCTTCTCACTTATCCCTATAATGATGCTCTTACATGCAATATTCCTTAATTTCTTATTCGAAGAAACTTATGTTAAACTTAATATGTAATTTAAAAGATCCGAATAGGTTTAGAATGACAAGAGATACAACATTTGCTCGACGACACTTGGGTTGGACTGAAACATCGATTCAACTTTGGATTGTAAGTTAGTAACATACTCTTCATCTTTTAATCAGTTCATTAATATGTAATTAAAATATATTTAAGTAAACAAAGATTAATAATAAACAATTGTTTTTCTTAGAAATGTTTTTTCAGGCAATTTTTCAACTCGGTGGCAAAAGTAGATTACCTCACACTACGTCATGGGTTCATCACAGTTAGTACCTTATTTGTTTATCAATGAATTACAATTCTAGAAAATAAAACTCTATATTAAATTATTAATATGATCGTTTAATTATTATTATCGATGCAGGCTCATTTATCATCAAATAATGCTTTTAACTTCCAAAAGTATATACAAAGATCTTTACATGAAGATTTTAAAACTATAGTTGGTATCAGGTAATTCAAATTCTTACATATGTTTAATCATATTTTAGTAACACTTATTAAAGTAAAAATATCAAAATTAACTTTGACTATATATTATTACAGTCCTTTGATGTGGCTAACTGTTGTCATCTTTATGCTCCTCGACGTTTATGGTAACTTAAATTATACATTTATATAGTTTATATATATAAACTAGTGATTATTCTCATTTTTTTTTTGTTTTTGTTAATCATCAGGTTGGAGAGTATACTTTTATATGTCATTTGTGCCACTAATTGTAAGTTTTTTTAACTTAATATAACTAAACTAATTTAGATTTTTAAAAAAATATAATTGATGAATTAATAATTTTGATTTTAGGTAGTTCTAGTGATTGGGACAAAACTAGAGATGATAGTGGCGAAAATGGCTGTCACAATTAAGGAACATAACAATGTGATTAGAGGAAGCCCTGTTGTTGAGCCAAACGACAAGCATTTCTGGTTTTCTAATCCTCGTTTCCTCTTGAGCATTCTACACTACACGCTGTTTTTGGTAATCTCGTCTAAACTCCACGTCGTTTTTCTCTAATGCTTCATCATATGATTTTGCAACATTTTTTTAAGCTAATTTTGGTATATGATATATTGATACAGAACACCTTCGAGATGGCATTTTTTGTTTGGATCACTGTAAGTTTTTAATTCTTTGGTTTCCTTTGAAAAATACGAAAATTGAAATTGATATATCTAATACATTTCAATTTAATTATGAAATTAGTGGCAATTTGGGATTAACTCTTGCTACCATGATAACCGAGAGATCATCATCACACGACTTGTATTAGCGTAAGCACTACAATTTATACATTTTCTTTCAATCTCACCAAAAGAAAAAAAAACATGAAATTATGTTTTGGTATTATAAATTATATCGTTAATAAGTATATGAATTTATAATTATAGGGTGACAGTCCTAGTCTTGAGCAGCTACATTACACTGCCTCTTTATGCCCTTGTAACTCAGGTAACTAAGTCCCATACATATATAACTACTACTATTCTTAGTGTAATATTGTGATCTTAACTTGATTTGGATGCATGTGTATGTATAGATGGGATCAAGCTATAAGAAAGTAATCTTGGAAGAACAGCTAGCAAATGTGTTCAAACAATGGCATGGTAGGGTTAGAGACAAGAGGAAGACAGGACAAACTACAGAAACGAACAACGGTAACGATAACGAGGGTGATAGTAATGGCGACGATATTGGTTTAGCTGCGAGTCCAACTCAGTCAGAAGTTGCTTATGATTTCAGATCTATGGGTAGACAACCACAGGTTTTACAAGAGATACCGGTAGGTATACACAAGCAAGCTGAAAGGTGATAAGGTTGATGGAACATAAGGAAGAGAGAGTGTTGGTAGTATTGATAAAGCAAATAGAGTTTGCCTTTACTAATTATTGACTTATCAAATGACTTAAACACTTAGTTAGCCAGATGTTTAATTATAGCTTATTGTAATAAAAAGGGAGTGTATGTAGTATGATCCTATCTGAAACATGAATAATTGTTTTGAAGTTACCTTTTTATTTATTGTGAGGTTACTGAAGACATTGTGAATAATATATATACTTGTACAGAGTGTGAAAGTGTCGGCATTGGCAAGAAAACAGACCTATGGTTCTTTGAAAAGCCCGCGACCGATGACGATCCTTCTTATCTCGCTTGTTCCCGCACCGATTTCATATAGCTTTGCATCTCTCAGAAGACGTCCTGTTGCATATTCATTTATATATCCATTTCCGCCTAAACATTGTATCGCCTGCAACATCAAACCATATCTCTTATATGTATAGTTGTGTATAGTTATGTGCCCTTCCCAGTTTTGTTTTGCTGGTAACCATTAGAAAGACGAAATATAACTCTTAAAACTGGTTTTCCGGTTTAATTCAGCTTTACTCAGTAAAGTGACAGTAACTTTAAGCTGATGATTACATACAGAAATGGACTCGATGTTTAAGATATATCATATTGAGGAGAGAAAGGGTAATTGACCTGTAAAGCGACCTGCGTTGCTCTTTCGGCTGCACAAAGAATAGTTCCGGCACAGTCCTAGAAGGTAAGCATATACATAAGAGGACTGGTGTTATTTGGTTGCGGTGGTGGTGTAGGACTCTTTTCAAAACAGAAAAGGAGAAGAGGGGATTTATTATTGCTATATCAAAGTTACCTTTGGGTCAATGTTCCCATTGTCACAGTCCCTAGCAACAGAGTAGACGTATGACCTGAGATGCCAAAGGAACATTTTTTTTTGCTTGAGCTACATTTCTGCGGTACGGACAATATAAATTTCAGAGTACTGAGAGAAGTTTTCTACCTTGAAGACTGTAATGCAGTGTACATGTCAGCAACTTTACCCTGCAATTATTCAACCAAATTAATTTTAAGAATCTAAAGATATTTTGAAGAAGTTTAGGTGAAGGATGATGTAAACCAACCTGAATAAATTGTAATTCTCCAATTGGACGACCAAACTGTTCTCTTTGGCGAATATAGGGAAGCACAGTGTCAAGGCATGCCTGCATGATCCCTAATGGCCCAGCTGCTAAAACAAGTCTCTCCAAATCCAGACCTGACATCAGAACATATACTCCTGCACGTACAAACCTTATGTTCATCAGACAAGTATAAAGATGGGGCTTGTAGGACTCAAGAAATGTACAAAGCGTGAATGTAGCAAACATGTGTTGGTGATTAAGTACAGATTTCAAACAGGCAATTACTTTATCCCCTTAGAATACTTAGCATTTTAATTTCAAATAGTTGATCATCATATTACTTGGAAAAATAAACCATGCAATGTTAATTATCCATGAACATAGAGAATAAGAGTTAAAAAACGATGAAGTTGCATCAGTCAAAACCTTTTCCTTCCTTGTCAAGAATGTTTTCTTCTGGAACAAAGCAATTCTCAAAAACAAGCTCACACCTACTCAGAAGAGACAAAGGTCAGAGAAAAAGAGGGATTTAATTTACACAGATATCTTTATCTTGAGAGAATGGGGATTACGTGTCGCTTCCCCGCATTCCTAGTTTGTCCAATTTCTGCGCAGTACTGAATCTGCAAAGCCATCACAATGAGAAATGGATTTAAGTAACTTGCTCTCTGGATTCCCTCTTTCTTTTATTTACTAAAGATTATAGAAAGTCAGTTTCAACAAGACTGAGAATTTACATACCCAGCCATTCCCTTCTCTATAATGAAAGCCGTGATTCCTTTAGAACCTGCTTTGGTATCAGTTTTCGCGTAAACAATCTGATCCAACCAAAACAAAATAGTAGGAAATATGTTAAAACTAAAGTAAAAGAAGTATCAAACAAAACCAATTTGAGAAGTTAACATATAATCTAATGTATATTACCAGTGTTTCAGCAGATGGTCCATTAGTGCACCACATCTTGTTGCCGTTTATTATATAACCACCATCTACCTTATCAGCCTTGCATTTCATGCTGACAACATCTGAACCAGCTGTGAAGAATATAAAAACTAAAATCAGTATCCATCAGAATAAAGCATTCACTATCTGTATGTATGAGTGTGTGCTCTCACACTCTCAAACTCTTCATCCAAATTATATGTATCTTACCATTTGGTTCACTCATTGCTAGAGCACCAATATGATCTCCACTGATAAGCTTCATAACAGTAGATCATTAGTTAGCTAAACTCTAACAAGATTTTAAAAAAGAAATGTCAGTTAAAAATCAAATACATTCTTTCTTCGATTCATAATCAATTCACTAATAAGGTGAGATTTCTACCACTGGTGTTAATTGCTGATAAACCATTAGCATAGCAGTGACAATACAAAAAGCTCAGATGAAATCATACCTTTGGCAAATACTTTTGCTTTTGGGCTGTAGTTCCATTCCTCACCTGTAAAAAGTAGTAATAAATCTTCTCCCTTCATTTTTTACAGCAGCTCAAATACTGTTGTGAGCAATATATTTTTACCAATTGATTGATGCAAAGGTTGGAATGGGCACCATAAGACAGAGCAACAGACCCTGAAGCCCGACTAAGTTCCTCCATTGCTATACAATGATACAAGTAACCAAGACCTAACCCTCCATATTCCTCTGCAGGTAAGGACTATACGATTAGGTTCCCGTTCTAGACATACAACGAAACATGACTGAGCTGAATAGCAGAAGCATATTCATCTGTGTTAGGAAACAGATCTACCTGGAGCAGTGATTCCATGGAGATTGAACTCACCCATTTTCTTCCACAAGTTAACATCCTAGTTATAAAAAAGTATCAAAATCTAAATTTTGATGAGATATCTAAGCAACAAAAACGTAAGAGGAAGGAACTAAAGACTATATAAGTAAGACAGACCTTTGGAAATGAATTTGTTTTATCAATTCTTTCGGCATGAGGAGCGATAACATCTTGCGCAAACTTGGATACACTTTCTTTAAACTGCAGTTGCAATGCATCCAGCCATCCAGGGGATAGAAAGAATGTCACAAACAATTACAAGTCGCAACAAATGCAATCAAGATAAAATTAGATAAACTACTTATGATGAATACCACTGAGAAAACCATATAGAAAAATATAAAACTCTTGGCAAACATGTTAAAAGTCTCCCCTAGTGATGTAACAAAGACACACCATCAAATTCACTTACTTAAACACAAACTCTCAGATTATTTCAATTTGAATGTTATTTAAGTATTACCATGTGAAAACCACACAGACCCAGGAGAGGAAGTCGAAATCAACACCAGAGAGAACAACAACTAAGCTCTTTCTCTTATTTGGGTAGCTCTATTAACTACTTAACAAAGGGCAAATGTATGAACACACATGCACAAAGATGAGTCTTTTTTAAAACAACACCATTTGTTGTCAACTACCAAATGCTTCAGCAAAGTTCTGACTCCTAAAATCTGAACAGAGAAAAAAAAAAAAGAAAGAACCTGTAACTGAGTATCGTCGAAGAGGAGAGATGAAGAGAGAGAAGAGAAACACCTCATCCGAGTCTTGACGGCGTTACCAAGAATCGATCTCGCTGCAAAAAACCTCTGCATCTTTCGATATACACGAAGGAGACGACAAAGAATGTATTGGTCAAAATGCCAAAGTTCGGGTTTTTAGAGAGACCCAAGAATTTTAAAGTTTTGTAACTTAGATTTTAATAATAGTAAAGTGATAAGGATGGGAAAAGAGAGAAGATATGAGCAATGAGTCATGGGTCTATGTAGTTCCGTATACCACTTTGTTATTGTTTATGTTTACTAACTACTACTCTCCCATACCATCTTTGTCGTCTCGTCTCTAGTATATATAACACTGACACTGTTCTAAGATACCATTTTCAATATTAAGTACTGTGTTATAAAATGTTGGTGTTTTCAAGAAGTGTTTAAGAATCGAGAGGAAGAAGAAAGAACTGTTTTTTTTTTTTTTTTTTTTTCTATTCAACAGAAGAGAACAAATGTTAAAACCCCACATTTACAAAATGCTAAGTTTCCTCTACTTGTCCCATATTATCTGTAGTAAACAACTTTGTCCTATCGAAAATACAAAAGCTTTCCAAGTCTTTCATTAACTTATATGTATAAACCTAAGTTTACTCCTTTGCAAATAAACATCCTGCAATGAGACAGAGTAGCTTTAGTTTCACAGAGAAGATATATTAGCTTCGGATATGTTGATGAAGACTTAGATTGGCTTTTTTTTTTTACCTTGCATGAGAGCCTTTAAGATGCCCGAGCACAGAGAATGAAGCAAAGCTTTCCAAACTCTGGCTCTGATGATGATGATGATGATCCATTTGATTGTTCTGTGCATATATGTATATGTAAAGAATCAAAGTAACACCGGATGGATCATCCCCGCAAAATAAAATAAACAAGTTGAGGTAGGCTATACATATGGGTAGTAGCATCATCCAGACAAATAAATCATGAGTCATTCTGAATCTGAGTTAATGGAGAGATACAGCCGGGGTCTTACTGAACGCTTCTGCCTAGGAAACGAGAACGGGCTATCTGATCTTTGTCTACTTGCCTTCTCTTGTTTACTACTATCACTCATTCCCAGAAGCAACGACGCTGCAAATAAGTTAGATTTTAGTCAGTAACAAATCCCCGATAATTCAGACCACTCTTGTTCAGTTGTCTTTACAAGACCCAACAACCCATACAAGTGAAGGAAATCTAAATGCAACAGTGCAAATAAGTCATAAGCATGACAATCTGTATTAAAGATCTCTTCATGTTTCAAGAAAAATAAAGCAAAATCAGTTTCAGTCAGGGAAACTAACCTGTTTCTGACAAGGTATCCAAAACACCCTCGCTCGTCGACACTGGATTGTTTTCATTAACTCTGTTTACACCTACTGTCTCTCCATGATCACCAAGTCTAAGGGAGATCCAATCATCACTGGGAGTTCCATTTGACACCTCTGCCTGATTTCTTAAGTCAGACTGAGGTGAGGTATCAGGTCTTGTTGGCAGAAATATTTGAAGTGAGGGATCCTCTTCACTAGTTGCCAGAGGATTGTCCACTAATCCACCGTTTGCATCTGCTTCACGTTCCCCACCCAATTCTGGAAATATAGGAACAGATGGTATTGATTGCTCTGGAGCTATTGTGTAACCACTACTTATTGCAGGGGCAGAGTTCGGTAGACCAGGCTTTAAACCAACTAAATCCTCTGATACTTCAGCATCAGAAGCAAATAATTGGAACCCAGGGCCTCCTTGGGGTTCTGAAGAAAACTGCCAAAGGCGCATATCATAATCGTCGTCAATGTCGGTGAAAAGACCCAGGCCCGAACTGCTCCCAGCCATGGTGTGAGGGTCTTCACTGTACGAGTTAATACCAGGTGGGTGCAATGGAAAGTTTGCCTCGCCATCAGGTTGATTCTCATTGAAAGCAGGACCCCCAGTAATTACAACATCATTTTCGTCATCAGAATCACTTAGAACGATGACTTCATTATTACTTTCAACTGCTGGTTGATGATTCCTATCACTAAAGTTGTAGCTTGGATCTGCATTCATGGATAGAGAATCAAGCTCCAACCCATTGTTTCCAAAGTCAAAGGTCCCAACAGCGTCCTGGTTTACGCTAGGGTCATCGCCATCTCTACCACTTCCAGTTGCGCTACTGCTCATTGGTATAACATTTTGCTCCTGATACTCAACCTTCTCTTGCTTATTACTGGAAGACAAACCATTGATATTAGATTTGCTGACTTCCCAAATGCCATTGCGATTCTTCCTTATTCCAAGTTTCAAAGGGGTTAGATCGTCTGAGAAACCTTCTTGTTTAACTGATGTTAGCATTATCATCTTAGGTTTAATCTCATCAATCGTGGGGATGAGACTACCATCAGGTGTGTGCCATTTTGAGAGTTCCCCCAATTCTCTACGATCGCTGTCACTTTTGAACTTCACACGCCAAGAACCATCAGGCTTTATTTCAATCTCAGTCAACTCTGCATCACAATGTCTCATCTGCATGCAGGAAGAAAATCTTTGTAAATGTACTTAAATGAATAAAACATCAAATTCATCAAGAATTAACATCCACCAAATTTTACCTTTGATGTAATACGGCTAAAATAAGGATCTACAATTATATGCTCCAGAGAGTAGTTCTTCAGACAAATAGGACATTGCCACTGTAGTTACACAAACCACGGAACATATAAACTCAGTATACAATAGGAATAACCCAATTAACAAGACTACAATAGGATACCTGCCTTTCTGGAACGTTGATTTAGCTCCACAAACACCTCAAGGTCAAAACATCCCATGTGCACACAGAGTTTAAATCTCCCAGCAACTTTCATCCTAGAGCCGCTCATCTAGTGACATCAACAGAAAGGTAATACTAATCAGTCTAGAAACGTTCTCATACACACAATAAGGTAGTCAGGAGACAAACACACCTATTGGATTGCAACAACTTATTAAAAACAAGGAGTAATCTACCAAAGGAACTTACAGGACAACGGAGATTGACACCAAAGAAATCTGCAACAACCTCAATATCACTATCACTGTCAGCATCATCATTTCCAGTTGCACCTCCAATACATCGGCGTACACGCGCAAGAGCAGTTTCAAAAGGTTCACCTTTATCCTCATCCGGAATCATGTTTAAGACCTAGATGAAGAAGTAGCGGTAGGTTTACAGGAAACTCATAAGAGTGAAGTAGATCATGTTTTGAGCATTTAAGAACACTAGAAATAGTGATTAATACAGTGAGAAAGAAGATTTTACAGCATAACAGACTATACTTAAGAAAACAATATATAACCACAAACTGTAGTCAATTATGCCATTGCACCATGGATTCCTGACCCAGCTCATCATCAAAGAGAACCAAACTCAGCAGTCAGCACTAAATAGCCAACAAAATGTACTCACTTATGCCATTGCACCATGATCTAAAAATACCAGATTGACTTAGCTCAGGATCAAAGAGAATATATCTTTCTTAACATTGTATAACTAACAAATTGTAGTCAACATAGAACTGGGAAAACCTAGAATTTTCAGTGCAACCATAGTGTAACCCTCACACAGATTAACTTCCTTCGCATGCACATGCTCTAGTTTATTCTTACAGATTAAATTCATCTTTTTTTTTTTCCCTCGCATTGACTCTAGTTTTTTAATGTTTCTCATGCAACATCTTACAGTAAATACAAGTACCTGTTGCAGAGTTCGTCTCTTCACAAGTCTTACACCCAAACAAAAACTGCGGGAATCACATCCACTCAAGGATATCTTGTTAATTCCATCTCTAACACAAGGTGTGATCTGCCAAAAATATGGATGCATACTAGATTACAAACAGCTTCATATTAATTTTAGAGAGAGTAAACTATCCATAACAACAAACAACTGTTACTGAAAAGAGATGAAAAACATACCATAGGTCCATCATCGCGGCCATTGGCCCCCAGAAGCTGTGACGCTGGTCGGTTAATTGCTCGAACAGGTACACCTATAAAAAAAGTAACTTAACCATGAATCCATATCAAAAGAGAGCACATTTACTGAGATCTGCAAACCATACTTATTCCATGAAACCCATGTTCCTCATATTCCTCCTAATAAATCGCTAATAACACTAACACATATCATCCCTAAACAATGAATTGGACTCACATACCATTGACTTGCAGATCAGCATATTGAGGCCACTGCATCCTAAATAGAACTTTGTCATTCAAGAGCATACACCAAGCCTGAAAACAAAACAAATAGAACTGCCAATTAGAAAACACACACACACGTATGTAGTGTACATATCTAACCTCCTTTTTAAAATCATCAACCTGAATATCGTACTCATGTTTCACCAACAAATCTTTGTCTGCCCTTGTTATTTGAAATGTTCTGTCCACACTCTGCATTGGGTTTGAACTGAAAATTGTGTCGGAGTATTAGAAGAACACACATGTTATTATCATATTTAAGTAGGTGTTATAGATCTGCCTAGGAACAACCATGAATTCTTTTCTCTAAGTACTAAAATGAAACATAAGTCCAGCTACGAAAGCTGAGTGACTACGGTTCACCTCATCCCTCAATTGAAATTAACCCTACATCCACAAACAGTATGCAGACCGCAAGACACTATAATGTCTTTGAATTTCCACCACAAGTACACAAATCTAAACATGATAGTTACAACAAAAGACTTCGTGTACATACCCATCAGTTGGGGCTGTCGTTGTAGTTAACCTGACAGGATACAATGGATGCGCCATTGTAACCCAAAATCTGCACATAAAAAAAAACAATTAAGACGCGAAAATCAACACAAAACAATTTTTAAACAAAATCAAAACACAGAGCATAAAGTGGCATGTAGGAACCCCCCCCCCCCCTTTCATGTTATGTAAGAACAGATTTTTACTCATTTCCCAATCAAAAGAAGTTCATGAGCATCTTACGGGTCAGCACGGGTAAGTCGGCATATTTCACAGTAAAATGATTCAGGAAGAGGTGGGTTTACTTCCATAGGCTTCTCCGGAATAATGACACAACCAACATGCTCCCAGATATGACATCTCGGATCCTCACACTGAAATTTACAAAATCGTCTAATGAAGCCATAAGGTACCACCACCAAGAGATACTGCTAACTCAAAAAGGATTTGAGACGACTATTGTGTAACAGACTTACCTGTATCATTGACTCTGTCTCTAGTGAGCTTCCACAAATACACCGAACTTTGTTATCTGGTTGAAAGGGATCTTCAAGTTCTCCCTTAACTTTAACATTACTGATATCCGAACTAACTTTTCCTTTGGACGCTAATTCACTTGCCCCAGATGCTTGCATTTTCCTGTGGAAACAAAAAATTATTGTGGTAAAACAAAAAGTAAATGACTGTCCACAAGGAAAAAACAAGCATGCATAAGAAATCCATGGCTAAAACATACACTCACCTATATGCATCCTCCACTAGTTTTGCAACCTTTTCCCTTGCCATGGCATCCCTTTTAGACCACAACCTGCCCGCTGTCAGTAGGTAATGGAAACAACGCTTATAAGAACACTCAAAAGCTTTCCCTGATTACACAGTTCACGCATGAGTAAATAAAAATGAGTGCGCAATATACCAGGCTCATCAGAAAGAATAGTCAAGATCCGCTGAACAAGGTCCTGCATAAGTAAAAGGACAAACGGAGAAAAAAGTTAACATTAATCACAACCCAAACTGGAACCCCAATTAAACAGTAGACTATGAACTTCATGAAATTTCCTGGTAACTAAGCTGTAATCTTCTGTAAAAGAACACAAGATATCTATCTAACAATAACAACTACTACTTTCAAATGAAACAGGTAACCCTCTTCACCAAAGTAGATACATAAGCTCACTATTAGCAAATCAATTACAATATAATGACAGCATTGTCTCCCTCAAAACGAGAAAAGTCCAACTATGATCACCCAAACACAATCTTCTATTCGATATTAATAAGCAGAGTTTAACACCATAACAATAGCAAGTGGAAACATCAGCAGCAAAATTTCAAACCTGCTTTTTCCCTTGTTTAGAAAGTCCCAGCTGAGTAAGCACATCCTTGAGCTCTTTTATCCGGAAATACGCAAGTTTCTCCTGAAATATACATCTCAACTAAGTAAACAATAACATCCACTCAACTCAAAAATCATTTTTTTCAGACCGATCATAAGCAAATTGACTGTAAAAATTAAAAAAGCAAGCTCTTTTGAAAAGTTCTTCTCAATATAATCTTAATTAACCCATCACAATCAGTGTTAATACCTTGCAGCTAGCAACTAAATCCATCTCTTAAACCCACACACACAAAGACGTCTCAGTTCAAATCACAAAACCACCACCGGGAAATTGAGTAACACCGCCGGAGAATCAAGTCTCTATACAGCAACCGATCTAAACAAAAAAAGAGATTGATCATTCAAAAAAATTAGTCCTTTCCACCGAGTTCTAAAAATTATCAATCCAAGAACAAGAAAAATTGAAGAAATTTACCCAGAGATCGGATACTGCATATCAAATCATCAAAAAAAAAAACTCAATTTTTAGTGTTCTACAGATTCAAAACAACGCCGACAAATTTCAAAGTTTTCGCCTTTTTTTTTTTGTTTTTTTTGACTTAAGGAGGAAGGAGACGAGAAAGAAATCGATTTTTACAGATAACCGGAAGAACAAAAGCTGATTTTTATCAAATCCGGTTTAGTTTACCGCAATACGTCCGGGTTTAGTTCCAGTGTGCTAACATGTACGTAAAAAACCAGATTCTCTCTACAAAAGCTCACCTAACTTTGTTTTCTTCTTCTTCTTCTCTCTCACAGAATCGTATCGTATCGTATCGTAAGTTTTTGTAACTTATATCAATCAGATTTACTAGGATCACGCCACGTTGAGAAACACAAGCCGTTGGATCGATTACTTACCTGAAATTATTTTTGTAATATAAAGTAAGTTATCTATTAATTTGGGTAATTAGTGAAAAAAGGAAATCAAATTAAGGAAAAACTGAGAAAAAATAAACTTACAGATAAGATAAATGACACGTGGAGTCAAGACAAATAACGATGGCCAAAAACTATAGTGTTTGAAAATTTATCACGTGGTTCAAAATCTTACCGTTAATAATTTATTTTCGCGCGTTATTTAAAAAGAATATCAACAGTTTATTTTTCTTAAACAACATCAACAAAATAAAAGAAGGGGGAGAAAACATTGAAAATTTGGCTAAAAATTATTGAAGAGATGTAGTAAGGATACCTTAGCTTCAATAATTAAGTCAATCAAAAGCTACAGTTGAACAACTAACAATGTATATCTCTTGAAATATGCAGCAGGGCTCTTATTTTAATTTATAAGAATTAAACATTGTGGATTCACTATATATATATATATATATATATATATATATATCCAAAATCGTTAATATTGTTTTGGTAACAAATTAATATCATCTTGTAGTCAAGAAAAATAAAAATTAACATTTTATTAGGTGATAAAAATGAAATTTATATGTAAAGTTAACAAATTTTTATTATTATGACAATGGAAACTTTTGGCGCGTCATTTACTTCTGTTAATAAGTTAATTTGGCACGTTATTAAGGTATGTTAATGAGTTAGTTATATTTTAGTATTGAGTCTTTAAATCACTTAAATCTAAGCTACAATATACATTATTTCCCAAAATTTGGTATGACCAATGTTGATTTTTTTTTTCATTCTTACAATATTTTAATGATGGTGAGGCTCATTTTAGAGCATTGATGCTCCATCACATATGATAATAGAAAAATCTTTAAAAATGTATATATAATGAAATCAAAAGGAAAAGATAACATAAAAATCTTCAATAAAATTATAAATACTTATTTTATTTATAGAACATTTAGGAAAAATTTAATAAAATATTTGTCAGAAAGAATTATAGAATTAATGTCTCTTCATTACAAGTTCATTGAAAAATGATCAATGAAAATTAATCAAGATTATCCTATATTAATGTAGTCATGTTTCATATAAAATAGTGGATCACGAAAGAAAATTCAATTACTGAATACAAACTTGAAATATGTAAAAATTATAAACATATGTGTTTACACTTTGGCTAAGATATTCATCTTTGATGTTTCTTTCAGTTGTCATTATCATAATTAGAATCACCTTCATTGATCTCTTTATCATTACTCATTAGTATCACCTTCAAAAAAATCATGCATTTGTTGTTTAGTTATTTATAACAAAGTTAGAAGTTTCTGCAATGTGACAATAGACACTATTTTTCTTTTCTTTCGACGATATTATTTGGGAAACATAAGATACACATATAAAAATTCAAACTTTATTTTGTTATCTTTGATTCTTTGAACCTCACGCCACAACCGGATACGATGAACAAGTTGCAACACCTACCAAAACCAAAGGAAACAAATCAATGGGAGAGTAAAAGAAACCAAACCAATTCGTTTAAAAAAAAAAAAAAAAAAAGACTTACCACACATGTTCTTCCCCATTTCCATCTTGAAATAGCCTTTGTCTCCCCAAGCACCTCCCCATGAGTTCTTTATAAGCCAGTATGGAACATTGTCTTCAACTCCATAACCAACTGCTAACACAGCATGGTTTACATCCTGCAAATTATAACAAATCCATGTTAACATTTTCGAAACATTTTTGCGAGTTTCGAGAAAGAAAGAAAAGAAAACTCACCATAGGAGTGTTTCCACAGGTAGTGCTAGTAAAAACTCCCTTCTTGTAAAACCTGAATTCATGTACAACCTCAAACGCGATACTCACTGGTCTTACCAGTCCTACCGCGTGCTTCAGTTCATCTTCTGCACCCTATTAGTTTATTTATCTTAGAGAACAAATCTATGATTTGTGGAGGTAAGTATATATGAATCTTATTCCAAATCAGGCTTTTACCTGTGTAATGTTGACAGAGTCAAGAACTTGTACACCGATGTTTTCAGCTGAGAATTTGCAGACACCATCTTTACCAACATAAGGATAAGTCTCCTCTGTGTCAAGCCCACCATTGTATTTGATGTATTCAAAGGCTTGAGAAGGAAGTCCACCATGGCAACCAAAGTTGTTAAAAGTTCCAGCACAATCCACAAGCTGTTGCTCAGACAGAGATATCCCTTTTCCAAATGCTTGATGATAAGCTGCTTCTAGAGCCCCGGTCGTGCTGAAGTGGAACCATTGATCATATATCTCAGAGATTCTGATCTTGTTTACATCAAGAAATCACTGAAAAAGTTATGATCATGAGAATTTTACCTGAATGTCCAGCAAGATCCACAATGTCCTTGGTCTTTAACAGGACTAACAATACCATCTTCTCTCCAATCTTTCTGCAGTTTTACACAATCTGAAGACTTCAAGACCAAGCACCACAAATTTCTATCTCCATTCAAAGATAAAGAACAAGAAGTGAATGTTAACCTTGTCTGGAACTGCAGATTCGGTGACCTTGTGGGTACCCTTCAAAGTAGCAGAGCAGTTTTGAGCAGCTCCAAGCCTGTGTCTTTGAAACTCTTGCCATGTCAAATCAGCATATTCTGTAAAACAGAACATACTCACTAAACATAAACAACACTAATGTGGCTCAATCCATCAACCATCAAGGAACACAACTAAAAGCTAAACAAGTAGAACAATGTTTCCACAATGTCACATATACTAGAAACCACTTCAGTGCTTTAAAACATTAACAATCTTGAACTATGTGACCTGAGACAAAGCTAACATACTAAGTTCTTGAACTATGGTGAACTAAGACAAAGCAAACTGAAATAAAACATTCTTGAACCATGTGAACTGAGACAAGGCTCAAACCAAACGTTCTTGAACTATGTGAATTGAGACAAGAAGGATCAAATCAAAGCGTTAGAGATAAGACTTACGATTAACAGAGAGTTTATAAGGCAATTCTTTCTTATTAGTGGATCTGATTAAATCAAGATTCTCTTTAAAAACTGAGAATCTTAACTTAATCTCCTCTTCGCTCTGATACTTCTTCCCATACCTTTTATTCACAAAAACCCAAAAATTTACCGAAATCGTAAACTTCACATTACAAATACAAGTCAACGGAGAAAAATAAGTCAACGATGAGAGTTTTTACCGGTGAGCGAATCGAGAAAACGAGAGAACATGACGAGACTGGCCTAAGATCTGAACGACAGTGTCTTCAAGCTCGCGAAGATTGTCGGAGACCATTCTGATTGGATTGAATTCATCGAATCCGATATCTTTATCAGCCGTTGTTGCAGCTATGAGAATCAAAAGGATCGATGAAGATAAGATTAGTTTTACAGACATGGCTTCTTCACTCTGGTTCTTTAGTGTTTCTTCTTCTTACAAAAGTCGAGAAGAAGAAGATTGGAGGGAGATTGGGTTTCGCTTTCTCTATGTTTTGTTTTGTCGAGTTGGGTTTTTTTTATGTTTTGTCTGGTTTACACGTGGTGAGTTTTAATTGGTTTGAACTTTGGCTTCAATAATTGTATTGCTGATGTGTATGGTGACGTGTGACGTATATAACGGAACATTGTTGTTTTTTTAGTTCTTCCACTATATTGATATTGGAAATGGGAATCTTATGACAGGATAATTTAAAATAAACCATAAATCAAATTATTGAATTATCAATTGCCAAAAGTGTTTTTTTTTTTTTTTTAGAATTTACAGAATAGTGGAAAATTGATTGTTGTGAAATAAATTTTTAGTTTTTATTGATTTTGAATTAATCATGAATGTTAATCGACTTTGCTAAATAAAACATGAATATGACGGAGATTAAACCGTTGATTTTCTAGAGAAACCACAGCTTTTTGTTTTACTATCTAACATTATTTATTAACTGATAATCAAATCGTTAGATTATTATGTCAAAAAATTTAAATTATTATTGAGCTATGTAACTAAGCCGTGTTTTATTTGGTAAAACACAAAAGTTTGTGATTTTTATAAAATTTAAAAAATTCAATAAAAATTAAATATTACATACACAATAAGTAAAATTCATATATTCACCACTTTTGCTAAGCTGATATAGCGTTTTAACATTTTTCTCATTACCCTTACCAATTACCAAATTTCATTATTTATTGGCTAGAGAGACCAAAAAGATTAAAATAATTTAGAATTTCCACTTTTTGTTTAATTCAAACACTTATATTTTAAAATTTAAATTAAAAAAAAAAACTTGTAAAACTTTGTTGGAGAAAAACAAATAGTTTAATTTCACTAATCAGTAATCACCAAGTCAAAAGAAAGAAAAAAAATCAGCTAACTAACAAAATCAAAACTCACCATTGATCTCTCCAACAATATCTCCTAACCATTTTTTTTTTACTTCAAATGTTCTCATAACTTTCTCAACGTTATTAGACTAACAAAAACAACTTTAGCCCATAAGTGAAGATGGAGAGTAGTAGTAGTAGTAGTAGTAGAACCTCTGGTTCTTCTCGAGGCATCTCTCTTTGGTCAGTCCTACTCCACTCTCTTTGGACAACTCTTATGGGAATACTCTTCTTCCGTCTCGCCACAACCAATGGCCACAAGTTGCCTTTCATCCAATTCTTTGCCATTACCGGAACATTACTCATTACCTTACCTTGGATCATCCAACTCCTCATCTCCTCGATTGTAATATTCCTCCATAAGACCAAAGGTTACAACGGCCTCATGTGGATCGTTCAGTCACCAACAGTGTCCAAAGAAGTTGTTGATCACACAAATAGTGGTATGTGTTCTGTTTCATCCTCTCGCCAGGTTTTGAAAGAAAGTGATGCAGAAGAGATTGCGATAAGGATCGTGATTGGTGCTTCTGATGATAAAAAAGACGGTTCCTCTGCTGCTCCTTTGGGCATGTTCATGGAGATTGAAGGAAGAAATAAGACTAAACTGCTCACAAATGGATCTACTTGATTCTTTTAAGTCATGGTCTTTGCATTTAGTTGTTCCCCTTACCATTTCTGTAGTACTACTCTTAAGATAATAATATTTCAGTACTTGGTCATTACTTTACTTGAACCTTATGCTTAATCAAAGACACAACATCAATCACATAAACCATGTATATACAAAAGTTAACTTGAGAGATTTGTCACATCTTTAGTGTTACAAGTAACTGTTATAAAAACTTCTCTACATAACATAACTGATACAAAGTTTAAACATTAGGGACAATGAGACAGATGTGGTCTGGTCTCTATGCTGTACATCAAAGAAATGTGAATCAAAGTGGATAAATTTCATCTTCCATCACCATATATGATTGTGTGAGAAATGAACATTGAGTTGTTTACGGAGGAAGGAGAGGCAGATGAGGTAACTGAACTAGAAGTGATTGCCAACGATGGCAGTCCCATTAAGACCGGAGTGGAAACTCCAATCCCCGGAGTGTCTGGATAGAACTCAGGTAACCTTTGGTGTCTGTTTATGTATTGCACCACTTGTTCCATGTTAGGTCTTGCTTCTGGTACTATGCTTGTACATAGCAACCCTAGTTTCAGAACCACTTCTACTTCCCCGGGTACGAACTTACCTCTCAGTCTTGTATCTATTGCATCAAGTATAGAACCTTTCCTCCAGCATTCACAAACCCACTTGACCAAATGACGTTTCTCAACCGGTATCTCGGGATCAAATGGTCTCCTCCCACATGTTACTTCAAGCATAAATGCACCAAATGCATACACATCAGTTCTTGTTGAAGTTCCTGTTGATGTTAGCTCAAGCGCCATGTAACCTATAGTTCCTACAGCTGCTGTTGCAGAGAGGTTAGCTCCATGATCATCAAACCTAGCCATTCCAAAATCTCCTAAGAACCCTTGGAGATCTCCATTTAACATGACATTTGAAGCTTTGATATCTCGGTGTAAGACAACTTGGCTAGCTCCTGTATGCAAGTAACAGAGCGCAGACGCGATATCTCTCAATATTGCGAGTCTTTGAGACCACGAAAGAGGCGGCTTATCGCCGTGAAACAAGTACTGATCAACACTACCTCCTTCCATGTACTTAGAGACAAGCAATAACTCGCATTTTCGTCTGCAATACCCGAGAAGAGGAACCAGATTCTTGTGTTGTAAACTTCCCATAGTCACAACTTCAGCCACAAACTGTTTCATGCCTTGCTCTGCACCGTGTGATAGCCTCTTCACCGCTATATCACCTACAAGAGGCAAAGTTCCTTTATAGACTTCTCCAAAACCGCCTTTTCCAAGACGCCCATCTTTGTTAAACCCTCTTGTTGCTTTGTACAAAGATTCATACGAATAACGAAGTGGACCGTACTCTTTTTCCCATGGCTCTTTAACTTCTGCATATTTCTTTCTTCTGTAGTAATAAAATCCTCCAAGAACCGCGATTACGATGATAGCGAGTATAACCAGTAGAGCAATAAGCATTGGAGATGTTTTCCCCGGTTTCTTGGGACGAGGAACCTTTGGAAGTTTATAGATGTCAAGACTCTGTAGCAATACTCTGCTTCTGCTGAAGCTCCATCCTAAGATGTATTGATAACTAATCAATGAACCAGTGGCAGCCGAAAAACCGATAAATGCTTTTCGATCTGGGAAGATTGCGGTGAGGTTGATAGTTCTTGACAAAAGAGGCTTACTCGGCTTCTGAATCTTGAATGGTGCTAAAGTGACATTGAGTAGAGTATCTTCATAATCAATCCATACCTGAATAGGATCACCACTCAAGAGTTTCAAGGTTTTGTTCTTCCCTTCCTTGTCTGAATAATAAGAAGCTGAAGCAGAAACTAAAGATTGGAGGCTGTTCTCGTCTATACCGACATGGTTTTTGTCAATATCATCAAACTCTGCGCTCTGAACAGTATCAAGCTCGATAGCTAGGACATGAGAAGAAGGAGAACCATTAGTTGAGATGTTGAAGAGTCCTAAGTACTGAGTTGGATCTGTTTGTGTAAGATCCATTGAAGAAGATAGAACAAAGGCAATCCCATGACCACCATCAACTCCTGGCTTAGGAACAAGAGCGCAAACGAAATGAGTCGAGAAAGATAAAGACTTAGATGAAGCTGAACCAAAATCGAATGGTCGGTTGTAGAAAGCATGACCCTTTTGTTGAGTTGTGGCGTTGGTTAGCTGCAAAAGTCCATCTTGGACTTTGGTAGAGCCGTCAAGGTAAAGATTGTTTTGGTTTTGGTTAAAGCCATTGTAGATGAAACTCAAGTCTTGTTGACTTGATGAGCAAATCAGATTAACAACTAAGATCAAGAAGAGAAAAATTCTAGCCATTGGTAATGGACAAAACAAAAAAAAGACAGACAAGTTATGGTTTTGGGTTATGAGTTTTGTAAAATCTTAAGTTGTGGTTATAAGGGAAACGGCTTCAAACACAATTTTTCTACATATATTCCAAGTTCAAGAATAATATTCCCTATATGCAAAACAAAAAGAGTTGACTATAGACTTTTTAATTATATATAACCGTGATAATTACTCTAAAAATACGTTTAAGAATCTACTAATATACTAATTGAGAAAGAGTACTTGGTCTACTCTCGTATTATCAATATCAAGTCGAATTAAATTAAAGCGAAATAATCAATTACTTGTGAAGTGATCCATATTCCAAAGTAAGACCAAAGAATCTGAAGCTATACGACTTTGGAGTAGTTTAGTGCCAAGTCCATCCATGTGAAGAGAAGATAAGGTAACTTGTTTGACAAGTATCTGGTGCAAGCCCTACTTTGTCAAACCCAATTTTTTGCTTTATACATGAATAATGTTGAACCAGTCAACTTTATAAAATTCAAATGATTTATAATTGTTGCCAAAAAAAAAAAATGATTTATAATTTTTTCTTATTACAATCCTAGAATGCAGCCGAAAACAAAAGCAAATATATGAAGATTGTTCAGTTGTCAGACGATAGATCAGATCGCTAAGGCTGCAATGTCTTGTACTCTCGATTTTGCATATTTGGATTGTAGTCACCCTTTTCTTGGCATAGGCCAATAATGAGACTTAAGCCAAACCTTCGTATGGTTATTAGTATTTTTATGAAATTATATTATATGTTCTTTTTTTTGAACAAATATTATATATATATATTTTTTTTTTGGACAACATATTATATATTTTTAAGTAGATTAATCTATACTCCAATTTTAAAATAGCTTTTAAATGAGATTAATTTGACTTATTTAATTTTTAACTAGGTAAGTATCCACGTTGTGTCCGAGTTTATCTTATGTATTTAATTATATATAAATGTCATTAGCTTGTTAAGAATTTTTATTTACTTTGAAAGAGCATATAATCCTTGTGTTTGACTTTATAAACACAACTCGGAAATAACACTTATTTTAATTTCTATAATATACAGTCACACTTTGACAATTAAACTAGAATGGACATGTTCATTTTATCGCCGCAACTTTAATTTGCAGCTATCAAACGAACAAGAGTACATGTGTTTGCTGCAGCCGCATTTACATGCAGCGACAAAACAAACATATCCGATATCTTTTTATTATACAAAACGAATTATATTGATTGTTTGACCTAAGCATTTAAATCTTTGTAAAACATGATTCAAATAGTACCGACTGTTTTTGGTTTGGACTGAAATTTTTTTGCTGAATATTTAGACTTTAGATTAAACTTTATAATAAAATATTAATTGTAATTTAATTTCAATTAATATGGTAGTTCTTAATGCTATTTACATAATGTAAAAAAAATCAACATATTCAACTAACATATATAGAATTCCGTAAATAGAAAAAACAGAAATATGGTCTTCGATCCGCCATTAGTTACAAAAAATTTGGATTTTATTAGCATTATGTTGTTTGGTACTTTGGTATAAGCGTTTTTATACAATACTCTTCAGATTATAATTAAATTTGGTTTAGATTCAGATTAATTGAAGTTCAGATTCGGTTTGGTTTTTGCGTTCAATCATTGAAATTAATTTCTAAAACTATTCATATATGGACCGACCTTTATCCTAAAGTCCTAATTAACTCTTATCTTATAATATCCAAAACTATACTTATTTCCGTACAATAAACTTGTAGTCTTTTAGTTAACTTTAGTGAACTTATTTAGCACAATTATTTTGTATCTTACAATAAACTACTCAATTAAAAAAAAAAAGAATGATTTGTTTACCAAAAAGCTGTATACGTAACTTAGGAAGAAGAAGAGTCTACAACTCCCACATCGGTTCAAGACAGCTCCAAAGTACTCTTCAATCCTCATATAATTTCGATCTCTATCGCTTTTATAGAATTTCCTCTTAAGAGTTGAGATGTACATTTATCAACTCTTTAAGCTCCAAAGTACTCTTCAACCTTCAGATTCACATGTGTTTTGATCTCACATGATTGCTAAAACCATACATATATCATTGAAACGAAATATGATTCACCTAAATTGAAAAGTAAGGAAGAAGAAGAGTCACATCGCTTCAAAACAACATTTAATTTATATTATGTCATTATATATTTAAATCCTTGTTTAAATGTCACATATCGGTCATATATTGAATTCACCTCCGCATTTAGTCTCTTTATAGTAAAATCTCTACTACTTTATTCAAAATTATATTTGGGCAGCACAATGTTGTTTATTAAAAAAAAAATTAATTGATTATTTAATTTGTGAGTTAAATAATTGGTTAAATTTTCGATGTCAAAATAAAAAACATATTAAATTTTCTTTTAAAATACATATTCTTTTTTATTTTGATGATTTTTTCCTTTTCTAGTTTATGATCTATGTAATTTTATTACCTTTTCAACCATATTAATTTTTCTTTTAAAATTTATGTTGTTGCAGGAGAGATATACCAAAACAAGTACTAAAAAACAGATCCATAAATATAAAAATTAAAAAGGAAAAAAGTTTTAATTATAGAAAACTTTACGATCGCTGAAGCTTCAACACCATTTGTTCTTCCTTGTTCTCCGCCGCATTGTCTCGGCTCCATGAGAGATCAAACTCTTCCCAAAGAAGCTTCTTCTTCTTCTTCTTCTACATTCCCCATAGCACCAATCACGCTTTCGCATCCCAATTCGAAACGTGAGTTCTCCTTTTCCCTATTCTCGATCGCATCGAGCAACCAAGTGTCGCGAGAAACACTTTAACCTAGATCGATGATTCGCTTTATAATCAATCTCACGAGCTGATTCTGTAATGTAGAAGCCCTAATTTCTTGGGTATGTATGTATGTTGTGTGTGATTTGATTTGATTCTCTTTGATCCTTTTATGGCAATGGTTGAGAAGAATGGTTCTGCGATTGGGTATGTAGCTCGGAATCTGTTACTATGCTTATTCGTCGTAACTACGATCTTATTCGCGCTTTCGTGTTACTTTGTGTTGCGTTCCACTGCTCATAATCGATTCCTCAGCTCCACATTTTCATCTAAATCATTCGATGTGAATGTGAAAGGGGTAAAGAGGGAGAGAGATGATTGTAGTAGGTGTGTTAAGGATGATAAGTCGGTGATAGCGAAGGCGGCTCCTCTTAAGGTTTATATGTATAATATGGATCCAGAGTTTCATTTCGGATTGTTAGATTGGAAACCTGATGGGAAGAAGAAAGGTAGTAGTAGTGTATGGCCTGATGTTCAGAAGTTTATACCGCCTTATCCTGGAGGGTTGAATTTGCAGCATAGTATCGAGTATTGGCTTACGTTAGATTTACTTGCTTCGGAGTATGAGAATGCGCCGAGGACTGTTGCTGCGAAACGGGTTTATAATTCTACTGAAGCTGATGTTATCTTTGTGCCGTTTTTTTCGTCTTTGAGTTATAATCGGTTCTCTAAGGTGAATCCTCATCAGAAGATTAGTAAGAACAAGGATTTGCAAAGGAAGTTGGTTAGTTTTTTGACTGCTCAAGAGGAGTGGAAGAGATCGGGTGGTAGAGATCATGTGGTTCTTGCTCATCATCCGAATAGTATGTTGGATGCTAGAAACAAGCTGTTTCCTGCAATGTTTATACTCTCGGACTTTGGAAGGTATCCTCCTACTGTGGCGAATGTTGAGAAAGATATCATTGCGCCTTATAAGCATGTTATCAAAGCGTATGAAAACGATACGTCTGGTTTCGATAGCAGACCGATTCTGCTTTACTTTCAGGGTGCCATATACAGGAAAGATGTAAGTTCTTTTGTTACCTTGCTTTTAGTACTTGCGTTCCATTATTTATTATTCAACAAATCTGATTCTTGCATTTGAATTTTGTGATACTAATTTCTGAAAGTGAACTGTACAAGTTAGCTAAATTTGGTTTGGTCCAATGTGTCATATATCTCAGGGTGGGTTTGTGCGTCAGGAGTTATTCTACCTCTTGCAAGATGAGAAAGACGTTCATTTCTCGTTTGGGAGTGTGAGAAATGGAGGCATAAACAAAGCAAGCCAGGGAATGCACAACTCTAAGTTCTGCCTCAACATTGCCGGAGACACTCCTTCATCAAACCGTCTCTTTGACGCCATTGCCAGTCACTGTGTGCCTGTCATTATTAGCGACGACATTGAGCTTCCTTTCGAGGACGTTCTTGATTACTCTGAGTTCTCGGTGTTTGTTCGCACCGCTGATGCATTAAAAGAAAACTTTCTAGTTAATTTAATAAGGGGAATAAGCAAAGAGGAATGGACACGAATGTGGAAGAGACTACAGGAAGTGGAGAAACATTATGAGTTCCATTTTCCGTCGAAGGTAGATGATGCAGTCCAGATGATATGGCAAGCGATTGCACGTAAAGTCCCGAGTGTAAAAATGAGAATTCATAAGTCTAGAAGGTATTCTGGATCTGCTTCTGATACAGGGAAAGAATCAAGATGGTCTTCATTGATACCTCGGAGTTTTTGGTGAATAACTATGAGATTTTTTTGTCTGTCTTCATTTTCTCAGAGGACATCTTTTTTTTTTCTTTGTGTAGAGAGAAGTTTATGTTGGATCAGATGATTTGTGAACTTTTTCTCCAAATCATAGGTTATATATAGCCAGAGAGATAAGTCTTTATTCTAATTTGATTTCTGCTTTTCACCATAGAAAGAATAATAATGTTGTAAGTTGATTTGTTAAAATTGTTTCATTTTAATCTCTTTTTGTTAACTGTACTACTCAGATTTCTTAATCTCCATGTCTTTTTTTTTCACTTCTGAGGGTTCTAAACACCAACCTGTAATGTCAAACTTGGATTATTGTTCAATTTCACAGGTAAGCATGTCCAATTATGAAACTTACAGATTCTTGGATTACAAAGGACATGACGATCTGTTTGAGTACAACATCAACAGACAACATAGTCAACAGTTTTAAGTTAAAACATTTAAGTAGCAAGACAGATCTAGATGCAGAACATACACAGTTCCTTAGATTTCTCATCTCCCATGACCGTCCAAGATCGTGTGAGTAACAAACATAGAAACTGACGAGTTCCTTAATCTGGAGACCTCAATGGCAGATGATGCTACGGCTGAAACTGGCATAAAAGCCCCGATACCTGGAGTAGATGGCGAGAAATCCGGCAAGGGTAAGTCTCGGTTAAGGTATTGCACCACTTGCTCCATGGAAGGCCTTGATTCTGGCATAGCATTTGTGCAGAGCAGTCCAAGTTTCAGAACCATCTCAACTTCCGCAGATACAAATTCTCCTCCCAATCTTGAATCTCTAGTCTCGAGTAAACAAGCATGTTTCCAGCATTCAAATACCCACTTGACCAAATATTGCTTTTCAACTGGCAGCTCAGGTTCCACAGGTCGTCTTCCACAAGTTACTTCAAGAAGGAAAGCACCAAATGCATACACATCGGTTTTCATAGACGTTCCAGTTGTTATTAGCTCTGGTGCCATGTAACCTATAGTTCCCACAGCAGCTGTTGCAGATAAGTTGGCTCCATGGTCATGAAACTTGGCCATGCCAAAATCACCTAACCTCCCATTGAACTCAGAATCTAACATTACGTTAGAAGCTTTTATATCCCGGTGCAAAACAACGCGCTTAGTTCCTATATGCAAGTAACTGAGAGCCGAGGCAATGTCTTTAATAATAGAAATCCTTTGCAACCATGAAGGAGATGGGTTTTGGTTTTGAAACAAGTACTGGTCAAGACTGCCATTGGGCATGAACTCAGAGACTAACAGTAATTCACCTTTTCTCCTGCAATACCCGAGAAGAGGAACCAAATTGCGATGCTGTAAACTTCCCATAGTTACAACTTCTGCCACAAACTGTTTCATTCCTTGCTCTGCATCATGTGATAGTCTTTTCACAGCTATATGCCTGCTTAAGGGCAGAGTTCCTCTATAGACTTCTCCAAACCCACCTTTACCAACACGACAATCTTTACTAAACCCATTTGTTGCTTTGTACAAAGACTTATACGAGAACCGGTGTGGTCCATATTCCTTTTCCCACCATTCTTTAACTTCTGCATATTTCTTTCTTCTGTACCAATACATTCCTCCAAGAACCATCACCACAGGGATCACCAATAAGACGACCAAACCAATATGCAGTGGAGATAAATATAGTTTCTTTTTAACTTCTCTAGGAAGAGGAACCTGAGGGAGTTTAGAGAGGTCCAAGGTCTGTAATAGTTCTCTGCTTCTACTAAAACTCCACCCAAGTATATAATGGTTACTGAGCATGTTCCCTGTTGATGCAGAGAACCCAACATACATCTTCTCTTGAAAAACTTCTGAAAGATTCATGGCTCTTGATATAAGAGGCTGATTTGGCTTCTGGATATCTATAGGAGCCAGAGTAAGATTTAGAAACAAGCCATCGTAATCCACAAAGACCTGGATAGGCTCTCCACTCAGAAGATCTATGCTTATATTTTTCCTTAAGACACTGGAAAAGTAAGATGGCAGAGAAGATTCAAGAGATATTGGACTGTTCACATCAATACCAACATGAGGCTTTTCCAACTCATTAAACTCTACTGTCTTAACAGTATCGAGTTCAATAGCTAGCAGAGGAGAAGTAGAAGAAGTCCCATTATTGCTAAATACACCCAAATACTGAGTTGCGTATGCATGAGAGAGATCCATCGAAGGAGACACAACAAAGGCAATCCCATGGCCACCAACACCTCCCAACTTAGGAGGAACCAGAGCACACACAAAATGTGTATAGAACGAGAGCGATGAAGATGGACCAAAATCAAATGGCTGCTTGAAGAAAGCATGACCCATCTGCAGCTCTGTAGAGTTTGTTAACAGTAAAAGCCCACCAGGAAGGATCTTGGCGATCCCATCAATGAAAAGATCAGCTTGATCGAAGCCATTGTAGACAAACCGAGTTTCTTGTTGACTTGAGTGGCAAATCAGATAAAGACAGGAGAAGATCAAAAAAAGATGCAGTCTGTAAGACATGGTCACTGAAGGAGAGAGTCTGAAAAATCTATGGTAACAAGAAACCTCTTGAGCTGAAAAAAACAAGGTCTAGTAATAACTTCCAGGACAAGAAAGTCAAAACTCGAATTTTCAATATTCAAATCTCCTCCTAATTTCTAAGCAATTGCTAAGGAATTTAGAGTTGACTTCATGATAGAGCGTGACATAATATAACTAAACCATAGTCTAATCCCTCATGAACTGTCAACATCTCATAGTTAAAACTCTACACTGGTCAAATAAAGCAAACTTGTATTAAATCCTCCATGCTAATATAATCAAAAGTCAAATGAAGAAAACAAAAGAAAGCTAAGTACTTACATCTTTCAGAAACAATTCACGCTATACTCCCAAAGGAATCTGAAATGCCTTGGGAGTAAAAGTTGGTTCTAGCATTAAGAAAGGCAAGAGTCAGATGAATCATATAAGTTAAAAATTTAATGAATTCAAACTAAGTTAAATAGCTGACCAAGTCACAATCTCTGGAGTCTGATCATCTCTGATCCCTAAAGTCATATCTTAAGAATTCCAATTACCTTATGCAAAAAGTCTCACATAGAACAAAGCAGAGTCCCTCGTTTCATTTGTTCTTTTAATGCAACGAATTCGGGCCAGAATAAAGGCCCATTATTTGGCCCAATTTAAAGCTCTCTGGAAGCCAGAGAAGCTTGTGAATTATTTGGGCTGATGAGATTGGTTCTGATGAGATTATTGACAAAGTCAGAGCCATGTCGAAGTCCTTTTTTGCAAGAAGAGTTTTGAAGTGAAAGAGAACGAAGACAAATAATAAACATAACATGATAACAATGACTTCATACACACGTAACACGTTTTGGCCAAAAAAGAGAAAGTATATATAGGTTTTGTTTCCATTTGCAAAAGATTAAAGTTTGATTATTATTATTATTATTTTTGTGTAAACAGCCAAAATTCAAAATCTACAGACTAATAGATAATTGTTATCGAAAATATCCAAACGTTAAAATCAAAAGTTTTCATTTTTTGGAGCCACTTACCCAAATTCAAATTAATCATTTGCCACGTGTGTGTAAAGCAAGAAGCCACCTAGGGTTATCAAGTGGCAAAACTGGTAAATAAATGTAATTTACAGGGTAAATTTTTTATTTAATTCATTTCATTGTTAGCATTTTTATTTGCTTAATATCGCAACGGTTGAATCATTTTGAATCCATCGCTCTCTCACTCTGAAACCTCCTTCATCTTCTTCATCGATGTCTCTGTTTTCTTTTTCTGGGTAATCCAAGCGTCTCTGTTTTTGGACCTAATTTGAAGGTTAGATTAATTATTTTTCTATTAATCTTTTCGATTCATAGTTTTGAATAGTTGTTTCCATTTGTATGTTTCAATTTCGCGAATTTTCTGGAGATTTTTGGGATTAATTTATGCATCAAAATCAGAACAGATCATCGATTTTTGAAATTGTGATGATTACTTAGTGCGCATCCATGTTCTTCCGATTCTCAATTTGTTCATTTCTTATGATGATGATGATATACTTTTTGTAATCGCCGTCTAATTAGGGTTTTGCTTTGTATATGATTTTCATTTTTTTATCAACTAGGTTACGCTCATGGATCATTGATAAGTATCGTTGGTTTCATGGATAAATTTCAAGTTATCATTGCGTCGAGGTACTAGTAATCTCTTTTTCTCTCTCTCGTTATATTCTGTTTCTGTATTGAACATGTAACCATGGACTATGAAGTTACTAGATCATTTATGAAGTTATTAATTGAGATCTTTGGGAGTTTTGAATAGTTGTTTCCATTTGTATGTTTCAATTTCGCGAATTTTCTTGAGATTTTTTTTTGGATTAATTTATGCATCAAAATCAGAACAGATCTTGACCAAAAAAAAAAAATCAGAACAGATCATTGATTTGAATTGATCGCTTTCTACTTGTGATGACTACTTAGTGAATCCATGTCTTCCGGTTTTCAATTTGTACATTTCTTATGATTATATACTTTGTGTTATCGCCTTCTAATTAGGGTTTTACTTTGTGTTCATGTGAGTGAAATGTTGAATGGTTGTTAGTAACGAAATTAGGCTTTTTAAAGGAATTAACAATTTTTTTTTGAGTTTGAAACTACGAGGCGAAGATGATTGATTTTAAAAGCTTTTTGTTCATGCTTGAATTGTTATTTGCTGCAAGTACTTATTGTATTTCTATTCTTTATTTGTTGAGGCTTATGAATGGTTGTAAGAGAAACAGATTGGATAGTTCTGTTATTGTATAGTTTTTTTTTTGGGAATTAACAATCTCTAGGATCATAACTGGAAAACAAAGTACTAGCAACAGATTGCTTTTGTTATGTCGATTTCTTTGCTTTATCATTTATTTGTGAGTTTGTGAATGTTATTTTGTTTCTGATATTTGTTTTTTATTTTCGTGATTTCAGTAAAATTTGAGTTTCAAAAACTGTGAATTACTCTATCAGAAGGTGCAGAAACAGGAATGCTCACCATGTCCAGGTAAGTACTCACTCATATTGTTAGTTGTAAGTCTCATCTATCTAAGGTTGATCGTAATATGTTTTGAAATTCTATGGTTATGGTTGACTGTTACTGTTCTTTTTCATTGTGTTTTTCCTAAGCAGGATCTCATACAAACAAAAGCAGAATGAGGTTTTTTTAGAACCAAAGGGCTTTAACTCGGGCTTCATCTATTCAATATATATGTAAGTTACTTGATCAGCCATGGGTAAGTAACTCAATCTCCCTCTTGTCTCATTTCTTTGCTCTCTAGCTTTATTAATAAGTTCTTTAGCATGTTGATTTCTGTTTCATGGGTGAGGATAGCCTGGCATGTTTGGTTAAAACACCAAACTTGCAGTTTATAAAACCACAAAACACAGCACAACAAACAATCCAAACAAAAACATATAACTACACAAACACAAAACACAAAACACAAGAAAACATGAACACGTATACACAACACGCAAATCTTAAACTTCACGTGCAGAAACAAAACAAAAACACGAAACATAAACACGTAAGCACAACACTCCAAACATAAACCTCACGTGCAGACACAAAATATTCAAATAGGCAAAACAAAAACACCAAAAACACAACACTAGACAAAAAAAAATCACGATCATAGACCATAATTCGTTGAACTGTGGTGTCAATGTTTATAAGCTAATCAAAAGTTCAATGCAGATGACCTTGGGGATCCCTACAACAAAGGAATATACGAGTGTCAGGTATTATCTTTGATCACCACAGTTCAAATATCAAATTCTACAGTTTGTTCTGCAGCAAAGGAACTGCTGTTATAGTCTTCTAGTGTTTATTTATGAATTCTTTAGTGAAATACGTCTTATTGATGTTTGCATGAGGTTTCCCTTTTTATTGTTTTCGTGTTTGGCATCAAAAGTCTATTTGGTTTTAGTGTTTAGCTACTGTGAGTTTAGGATCCATTGTAATACTGTTCAAAAGTTTATGTTTAAAGTTGACTTCCAATGTTTTTATTTTCATATTTTACTTTGGCAGGAAAACCATGGCATAAATAAATTGAAAATGGTACTCACAAAGCCAGAATAATGAAGCATCTTGAGTTTAGAATCTGTAGGTACTCAATAGTCATCACTTTAGTACATTTACAGCAGACTGATGTTGTTGTAATTATGCAGGGAATAACTTCCAGTTGTCTGCCTTACTTCACGATCTTCTTTTTCTATATATCAATCTTCATGGACAATCACCAAAACAAAGTTTTCTATCTTTTAATTTTCAACTTTTTTGATGAATATATTCCTCATGTTCTGTCAACTACGAACTCTATCATGTTCTTGCTATTAATTATCTCTATGATTTGACAGAGGTATAGGAAAAAATGGCTTTGCATGGTATGATTGGAGTTCTTATTTCTACATTTTTCCTTGTATATCTTGTAAAGGTATCTCTATCTCTTCTGAAAGTATTTGCTTGAAGTGAACTATTCATTTCGTAAGCCATAATGACATGATTGTGCTTGGGCAACGTTTAGGTGCTATTGATCCGGAAGCTAACCACTATATTTGATGGGAAATTCTCTATGAATGGGTAACCATGTCAGTCTTTGCTAATCATTAAAAATTTTGGATTTAGCATCAAGGTGAATTTATTGTCTTTATTCTCAAGCTTAACTGCTTACAGAGATTTGGAAATCAGTTATAATCTTCATTCTTTTTTATTTGTAGGCACTGGTTTGGCTTTTGGACATTGCATTCTCTTGGTTGGGTTTGGATTTGATGATAAGGTGGCTTAGATCACATTAACATGTTTTCACATAATCTTAAATGCAATAATCTTTGTTCTTTTAACAACTGAGGATGTTCTATCATGTTATTGGTTCAAGAGTGAGCTGTGGTTTGCGAATTTAACTGTAAAGACGTCGAGAAAGTGGCCAAAACTTCGCTCGGACTAGATGCTGTAAGATTTTTAGTAACTTCAATACTCTGCATAGTTTTTGATTTTGTGTGTTCTAATTCAAGTTCACTCTCTACATAACTCTTGCTAGATGAATTCAAGAGATGGGAACTTTGAGGAGCAATAATAAAAAAAATGAGGACTCAAATATTGAACGAAGAAGAAGGGCTCAAATAGGGAAGTGACTTAACTCTTTCTTTCTCTCTCAATTCTATACATCATGCGTAAGTCCACTTTTAGGATAATACAAGTAGAATACAACACAACAAAGCATTATCCTGGAAAACATTAGAATTGTGGCTTAAAGCACCATCACTATTTTGTGAGTTTGAGAATGCTATTTTGTTTTTGATATTTGTTATTTTTGGTGACTGCAGTAAAATCAGATTTAAAAACTGTTGGTTACCTGATAAGAGGGTGTAGAAACAGGTAAGCTCACCATGTCCAGGTAAGTAGTCACATGTTAGTTGTAAGTACTCATCTATCTAAGGTGGAGCGTAACATGTTTTGATACTCTATGGTTAAAGTATGGTTAACTGTAACTGTTCTTGTTCATTGTGTTTCTCTAAGCAGGATCTCATAAAACCAAAGCAGAATGAGATTTTTTCGAACCAAAGGGCTTTAACTCGGGCTTCATGTATTCAATATAAATGTAAGTTACTTGATCAACCATGGGTAAGTAACTCAATCTCCTTCTCGTCTCATGTCTCTGCTCTCTAGCTTTACCTTATAAGAGGGTGTAGAAACAGGAAAGCTCACCATGTCCAGGTAAGTAGTCACATGTTAGTTGTAAGTTCTCATCTATCTAAGGTCGAGTGTAACATGTTTTGAAACTCTATGGTTAAAGTATGGTTAACTGTAACTGTTCTTTTTCATTGTGTTTTTCTAAGCAGGATCTCATAAAACCAAAGCAGAATGAGATTTTTTCGAACCAAAGGGCTTTAACTCGGGCTTCTGTAAGTTACTTGATCAGCCATGGGTAAGTAACTCAATCTCCTTCTCGTCTCATGTCTCTGCTCTCTAGCTTTACAAATAAGTTCTTTATCATGTTTATCTGTGTTTCATGGGCTAGGATAGCCTGGCACCAAAATTGCAGTTTATAAAAACACAAAACACAGCACAACAAATAATCCAAACGAAAACATTTTAACTACACAAAAACACAAACACAAAACACAAGAAAACAACAAAAACACGAATACACAACACTAAAATCATAAACTTCACGTGCAGAAACAAAACTCAAATTGACAAAACAAAAACACGAAAACACGAAACTCAAAACATAAACACGTAAGCACAACACTCCAAACATATACCTCACGTGCAGACACACAATATTCAAATAGGCAAAACAAAATCACCAAAATCACAACACTAGACAAAAACTTCACGATGGTAGAACATTATTCGTAGAATTGTGGTGTCAAGGTTTATAAGCTCTGTGTTTGGAATCAAAAGGTCAATGCAGATGTCCTTGGGAAGCCTAGAGCAAAGGAATATGCGAGTGTCAGGTATTATATTGATCACCACAGTTCATATATCAAGTTCTACATTCTGTTCTACAGCAAAGGAACTGTTGTTATAGTCTTCTAGTATTCCTTTATGAATTCTTTAGTGAAATACGTCTTATTGATTGCACATTGATATATTGGCTTGAATGGTCTATTAAACATTGAGAGGAAGAAAACTTATTATCAATCTGCTTTAACTTTCACTTTTTGAGTCTAAAGTGAAATCAATTTGACATATGTGCAGGACATTAGGATTTTCTATTGGTGGCAAGGAGAAACTTAGCCGCTTTCATGGATATCCCTCTGAACTGCTGCAGCAGCGTTTGTCTGCAGGGTAATCTTTATGGATGTGCACCAAATCAAGGTTCTCCATGTTCTATATGATATTTTATAATTCTGTGATATGAACTATTTTCTTTACTCTAGCATATATGAACTCTTACACATTCTAGGTAGATGACCAGCGTTACATGTAGATGCTATATTTACATGAGTATTAGAGATGTCTGGAGAAAATAGCTCTGTTTGCTTGTCTTGGAGTGCTGATTTCTACATTTTTCCTTGGATATCTTCTGAAGGTATCTCTATCTCTTCTGAAAGAATCTGCTTGAATTATACTATTCATTTCATAAGTCATAATGACATGATTGTGTTTGGGCAACGTTTAGGTGCTATTGATCCGGAAGCTGACCACTATATTTGATGGGAAATTCTCAATGAATGGGTAACCATGTCAGTCTTTACTAATCATTTAAATTTTTGGATTTAGCATCAAGGTGAATTTATTGTCTTTATTCTCAAGCTTAACTGCTTTAGGATATTTGAAAATCAGTTATAGTCTTCATTCTTTTTTATTTGTAGGCACTGGTTTGGCTTTTGGACATGGCATTGTTTTGGATGGGTATGGATTTGATGATAAGGTGGCTTAGATCACATTAACATGTTTTCACATATATGGTATGTACTTTATCACACCTTACTCTTAAATGCAATAATCTTTGTACTTTTTAACAACTGAGGATTTTCTATCATGTTATTGGTTCAAGAGTGAGCTGTGGTTTTTGAATTTAGCTGTAAAGACTTCAAGAAAGTGGCCAAAACTTCGCTCGGACTAGATGATGTAAGATTTTTAGTAACTTCAATACTCTGCATAGTTTGTGATTTTTTGTGTTCTAATTCAAGTTCACTCTCTACAGAACTCTTGCTAGATGAATTCAAGAGAAGGGAACTTTCAGGAGCAAAAATAAGAAAACTGAGGACTCAAATATTGAACGAAGATGGGCTCAAATAGGGAAGTGACTTAACTCTTTCTTTCTCTCTCTATTCTATACATCATGCATAAGTCCACTTTTAGGATAATACAAGTAGACTACAACACAACAAAACATTAGAATTGTGGGTTAAAGCACCATCACTTGTTTGTGATTTTTTGAATGTTATTTTGTTTTTGATATTTGTTTTTTTTGGTGACTGCAGTAAAATCAGTTTCAAAAACTGTTGGTTACTTTATAAGAGGGTGTTGAAACAGAAATGCTCACCATGTCCAGGTAAGTAGTCACTTGTTAGTTGTAAGTACTCATCTATCTAAGGTGGAGCGTAACATGTTTTGAAACTCTATGGTTAAAGTATGGTTAACTGTAACTGTTCTTTTTCATTGTGTTTTTCTAAGCAGGATCTCATAAAACCAAAGCAGAATGAGATTTTTTTAAACCAAAGGGCTTTAACTCGGGCTTCATGAATTCAGTATATATGTAAGTTACTTGATCAGCCATGGGTAAGTAACTCAAACTCCCTCTCGTCCATGTCTCTACTTTATAGCCTTATGAATAAGTTCTTTAGCATGTTGATGGGCTAAAATTTGCCTGACCTATTTGGTTAGAACACCAAACTTGCAGTTTATAAAACCACAAAACACAGCACAACAAACAATCCAAACGGAAACATATAACTACACAAAACACAAAACACAAAACACAAGAAAACATGAACACGTATACACAACACTCAAATTTTAAACTTCACGTGCAGAGAACAAAATACAAATCGACAAAACAAAAACAAGAAAACACGAAACAAAAACATGTAAGCAGAACACTCCAAACATAAACCTCACGTGCGACAAAATATTCAAATATGCAAAACAAAAACACCAAAAACACAACACTAGACAAAAAAAATCTTAGTAACTTTAATACTCTGCATAGATTGTGGTTTTGTAGGTACTTATTCAAGTTTACTCTCTACAGAACTCTTGCTTGATGAATTCAAGAGAAGGGAACGTTGAGGAGAAAAAAAATGAGGAGTTTCTTCCATAGCAAATATTGAATGAAGATGGGCTCGCAATGGGAAAGTGACTTAAATCTCTCTTTCTCTCCCTATTCTATACATTATGCATATTTATTTGCATGATTAGACAAATTTATATCTCTATGTAGTTTTGTATGTTCTTGATCGAGACTTATTCACTCTTATCAAATCTCTTGTAGGGTGAATTCAAGAGAAGAACAAAGAAGGGCTCAAGTGAAGTACTCTCTCTCTCTCTTTCCTCAAATCTCTTACTTCTTTAGTCCGCACACTTTCGAAATATACAAATACACTAAAACACCACAAAGCAAACAAACAACAAACTTAACACTCATAACAAAAACTTCGCATGCACGAAACTAAATACAATACAAACAAAACAAAACAAAACAAAAAATATACGTCACTTGACGCACTCAATCAACAAATTTTTTACAGACACCAGGCACGTCAAAACTCAACACAACAAAACAAACATAACACAAATTTGCACGACACAAAACTCACAAATAAAACATAAATAAAATAACATGAAAAACATCATTATCCAATCGGGAAAATTCTTTTTAAAAAACGCGACTTATTTAATATTTGTTAGAAAATTATATGAACTTTTCTCGTTACCAAAAAGATACGTGAATTGATTTATCGTAGATTAAAAAAAAAACTATTTTTTTGTTCTAATTTCTCAACCTTGCGTGAAGGACACCGTTATATTTTTTGAAAAAAATCCAGAAAAAAAACTCAACTCATTTAATATTGGCCCAAAAAACTACACAACAAATTTTATTGCCATAAAAATACACAATCAACATTTTTTTTTCGTTAACAATGCCAAATGATAAACGCTCCTTCTTAATCTCTAATAAATTCTCCAATTTTCAAATTAGAGCAAAAAAAAAATATAATAGTAACGGTTATTACATAAGTAAGTTGATTTGAAGTCATTTTTATTGTAAGAGAACATGTGAAGGGTTTACAAAGTATATTCACTTTACTTGTCGCTTCCCTTGTTTCGATTATGAGTTTATGACCATTAGCAAAGTAGTTAATCTCAATTGTGCGCATATTGCTTCCCTTGTTTTTTTTTTTTTTTTTTTCTAGCTTCACCACTAATTTTTCTAGAGCTAATGTGTAAGAATCTTTTGTCTCCATGACAAAGAAGATGATATAAAAGTTGGTGTAAACTCAACAGCTCTTAGAATTGGTGATAATACAAAGCTTTGGTTAAGTGGATTTGGCGCATCGTCTATGAGCTTTCTTGCACTTTCTTGGCGCTATTATATTTAGTGGAGTTTTACTTGGAAGAAGTTATCAATAGAGACTCTGTCTCTATCTCTCTATGTCAATGAATGAGGATCATATATGAAGAATTGAAGTAGCACTGTAAGTGAAACAGAGTACATGGTCTTGCTTCAGAGTCAGGGGCGGACCCACAGCCAAGGTGGTGGGGGCAGCTGCCACCAGCAAAAAAAAAAAAAAAAAAATTATTAAAAAATTATTAAATATTATTAGAAAACAAAATCTGTCCCCACAAAAAAAACTATTTTTCATCCTTTTTTTGGAAAGCTCATTAATCTATGTACCAAAAATATATATTAATATATAAATTAAAGACTTACTAATCTAGACCTAATTTTTTGTTATTTTCTTCTTATTTAGTCTTTTGGTTTCTTTGTGTGACAACAAATCAACAACTATCAATTTGTGAGTTTATTTTCCTGCTTTTTTTACAACCGTTTCTATTATATAAACATTATTTTTTAGTCAGTTAATTTTATTTAATCAGTTCAAGCTTATAACTATGTTTACTGGAAAACATTATATAGGTTTTTATGTTATACATGACTATATTAGTTTTTGCAGTGATAATTGTTTATATGTTTATTCTATGGTTAAGCTTTTATGGAAGTTTGTTACATAATTCAAAAATTTAAAATTAATAAATTTTAAAATATAAGTCTATAAATTCAAAATTTTCTAAATTTTTAATTAATAACATGTTTTTTTTGGTTTTAATTATTTGAATCTGTCACAAATGAAAATGTGGTAAAAAGGTTTCAATTGTTAAATGAGCGTCTGAGTGGTTTTGTAAGATGTTTTAAAGTTTTTCCATGACAATTTTATGTCTTTTATAATTTAGTATTTGATAGTTTTTTTACTATATTTTTGCCCCCATTGAACAAATTTTCTAGATCCGCCCCTGTTCAGAGTGGTCTCCTTCAGGATCGAAAAGCTCAAGGAGCCATTGTGAGATAAGCTGAAACTTGACTCTTTTTAGATTAGTTTCTGGTTGTGGTAAAAGGAGCTGCTGTTGTTGTTTTGGGATCCATGTCTTCTCAAACTGTGGATAGAGCAATGAACAAAGCTTCTGGACACACAAGAGGCTTTAATTTTGGCTTGTAAATTAAGTACTGCTGGAGCGAAAAATCTTATGGTTCTACTTCTACACTGTTTATTCTAAGTCAACTGAAGTAATCTTTGAACTAAAGTTTCAAAGCAAAGCAAGTGAAACACAGACAAGGTAGAATCCAGTGGTAAAATACATATCGTTTGAATATTAAAGTTACAGTTTCTCTCTTTAATAT
Source organism: Capsella rubella (assembly GCF_000375325.1). Classification (NCBI taxonomy): domain Eukaryota; kingdom Viridiplantae; phylum Streptophyta; class Magnoliopsida; order Brassicales; family Brassicaceae; genus Capsella; species Capsella rubella. The sequence continues at coordinate 6,632,812 of NW_006238919.1, forward strand.
GCATATCAAATGGATCATAATGGTTTCATATACTAAACACAAGAAAAGTGATACACGTTTAAAACTCTCTTGGCCACTTACGGTTAAACAACACTTATTAACGATGAAAGAAGACAAGACTACACAGACTCAACCAACAACGTAGTTAATTATCTAAAAGACTAAAAATTAAACATTTGGGTAGCAAAAGAGACTTAGATGCAGAGAATACATAGTTTCATAGATCTCATCTTCCATAACCTCCCAAAATCGTGTGAGTAACAAACATAGGTATAGATGAATTTGGGACACAAATGGCAGATGATGCTTCCATTGAAACATGCATAAAAGCCCCAATACCTGGAGTATACGGTGAAATATCCGGCAAGGGTAGGTCTTGGCTTAGGTACTGTACCACTTGTCCCATGGATGGCCTTGATTCTGGCACAGCATTTGTGCAGAGCAACCCAAGTTTCAAAACCATCTCGACTTCCTCTGGTAAGAATTCTCCCCTCAATCTTCGATCTCTTGCCCCAAGTAAAGAAGCCTGTTGCCAGCATTCACAAACCCACTTGAGCAGATATTGCTTTTCCACCGGTAACTCAGGTTCTACAGGTCGCCTTCCACAAGTTACTTCAAGAAGGAAAGCACCAAAGGCATAGACATCAGTTTTTGTAGAAGCTCCCATTGTTATTAGCTCAGGTGCCATGTAACCTATGGTGCCCACAGCAGCTGTTGCAGATAAGTTGGCTTTGGGATCATGAAACTTAGCCATACCAAAATCTCCTAACCTTCCATTATACTCAGAATCCAACATGACATTAGAAGCTTTTATATCTCGGTGCAAAACAGGTGGACTGGCTCCTGTATGCAGGTAATGGAGAGCCGAGGCAATGTCCTTAAGAATAGAAATCCTTTGCGACCATGAAGGAGATGGGTTTTGGTTTTGAAACAAGTACTGGTCAAGACTACCATTGGGCATGTACTCAGAGACCAGCAGTAACTCACCTTTTCTCCTGCAATATCCAAGAAGAGGAACCAAATTGCGATGCTGTAAACTTCCCATAGTTACAACTTCTGCCACAAACTGTTTCATTCCTTGCTCTGCATCATGCGACAGTCTTTTCACAGCTATATGCCTGCTTAAGGGCAGAGTTCCTTTGTACACTTCTCCAAACCCACCTTTCCCTACACAAAAATCTTTACTAAACCCATTTGTTGCTTTGTACAAAGACTTGTAAGAGAATCGGTGTGGACCATATTCCTTTTCCCACGAGTCTCGTACTTCTGCATACTTGTTTTTCCTGTACCAGTACAATCCTCCAATGACCACCAGTACTAGTATCACTAATAAGACGACCAACCCAATAAGCAAAGGAGATACTTTATCATGTCCATCTCTAGGGAGAGGAGCCTGTTCATCTTCTGGTAGGGGAGCTTTGGGGAGTTTAGAGATATCAAGGGGTTGTAATAATTCTTTGCTTCTACTAAAACTCCACCCAAGTATATACTGGTTACTAGTCAATTTCCCTGTTGCTGCAGAAAACCCAACAAACATATTTTCTTGAAAAATTTCTGAAAGATTGATGGCTCGCGACAGAAGAGGCTGATTCGGTTTCTCGATTTCTATAGGAGCTAGAGAGACATTTAACAACAATCCATCATAATCCACCCATACCTGGATAGGTTCCCCACTCAAGATATTTATGGTTATATTCTTCCGCAAGGCACTAGAAAAGTAAGATGGAAGAGCAGAGTCAACAGATATCGGGTTGTTTACATCAATCCCAACATGAGCCTCGTCTGGCTCTTTAAACTCTGTTGTCTCAACAGTATCGAGCTCAATAGCAAGCAGTTGAGAAGAGGAAGAAGTCACGTTTGTTGAGCTGTTGAAGATGCCCAAGTACTGAGTTGGGTATGCATGAGAGAGATTCATGGAAGGAGATACAACAAAGGCCATCCCATGGCCAGCCTCAGCTCCCAACTTAGGAGGCACCAAAGCACACACAAAACGTGTATAAAACGAAATTGAAGAAGATGTATTAAAATCAAATGGCTTGTTGAAAAAAGCATGACCTGTTTGCAACTTTGTATCATTTGTCAACTGCAAAAGTCCACCAGGAAGGATCTTGGCAAGCCCATCAATAAAAAGATCAGCTTGATCAAAGCCATTGTAGACAAACCTGGTTTCTTGTTGACATGAGACACAAATCAGATGAAAGCAGGAGAAGATCAAAACTAAATCCAGTCTGAAAGCCATTCTTACTGAAAGAGAGAGTCTGCAAAAACAAGGTTTACTCATCATCATAACTTCAAGATCAGAAGTCAAAAAGTCAAATTTTCAACATTCCATATCCACAACATTTTTATAACATATACCTCATTAGGAATAACAGCAACAACCATAAATATATTCACAATAGACATCACACATTTGACTCCACGATTATATAAGCATATTATATAACAATGACAACTACCATAATTATTGCATAATGTAATCCATCATGAGAATTTAATACTACAGGAAAAACATTTCATGGTCTATACTCTATACTCTTGCTTATCCCAAGGTCAACCAAAAGCAAAGTACTTCCCTCTTGCAGAAGTATTCCACGCTACTCCCAATGGAATCTCAAATGTTTTGGGAGAACAGCTAATTTCTTGCAAATTAAGAAAGTATCGAGTTAGATAGCATTTTATATATCTATTAGTCTTAGTATATTCATATCTGCCACAAACTTTGGAGTATAAATTTACCAATCCAAATTAAGTTTAATGTAGTTCTTGCTTCTTTCCCAAGTAAGTGAAAACGTATCTAAGTTTAATGTAGTCTTGCTGCTTTCCCAATTCGATCGTTTCTTCAAATTAATTTGCCAAAGAATTTGATAAAGCAAAAAAAAAAAAAAAAACTTAGCAGGACAAAGTCATCATGTCTGAAGGATTCTTATGAACTCATACATAAGCAATTTTAACATTGAATAAAAACATTCTCTGGTCATCTTCTCTACGACTGACTATGTCAACTCATAAACCCTAAAATTTCTCTTGAAAAAGTCGAATAACGTGAGAATGTACATACCGGGAAAATATTATAACTCATGGTCATGGAAGCCCAAACGCACGAACCGGCTAAACCAATTAAAACCGAATTTGAATTTAACGTAAACCGAAGAAATTGATTTAAACCGTTTCATTATACCACACAAAGTTCACCTAACTCATCCGGTTTCATCGAATCCCAGTCAACGTGAATAATTTACCCGATCAGTGTTTACAAAAAAAAAAAAAAAAAAAAAAAAACAATTTACCCGATCAGTAAAAAAAGTAAAACACAGCACTTCGGACCAAAAAAAAAAAAATACAATGAGATCACTCAGCAGCCACTGTTTGTCTTGGAGAGAGTTGACTCGATGTCTTCGGGTTCAGAAACTTTGTTTAGAGAGTTCTTTGATTCCAATTTATGTTCAACCTCCTTCGAGTAGTTGTTAGCTGAAGAAGAAGAGGCAGAAGGAGCTGACCAGTTTTTTGAAGTAAACGAGACGTTAAGTGAGGCTGCATCAACCACCACAGGAGTAAACGAACCGATTCCAATTGTGTATGGTGAAAAATCTGGTAATGGTAGATTCCAGCTCAAGCAAAGAACCACTTGTCCCATCGCTGGTCTAGATTCCGGAACGATGTTTGTACATAGCAACCCCAGTTTCATAACCAACTCGACTTCCTCTTGTACAAATTCTTCTCCCAATCTTGGATCTTTAGCATCAAGTAAAGAATCTTTCTTCCAGCATTCACAAACCCATTTGATCAGAAATCGTTTCTCAATTGGCACCTCGAATTCCACTGGTTTCCTCCCACAGGCTACTTCGAGCATGAAGACACCGAATGCATAAACATCTGTTACAGTGGATGCTCCCATTGATATTAGCTCAGGTGCCATGTATCCTACAGTGCCAACCGCTGCTGTTGTGGCTGCGTGGCTTCCATGGTCATGAAACCTAGCCATACCAAAATCTCCTAACCTACCATTCAATTCAGCGTCTAACATAACGTTGGAGGCTTTGATATCTCGGTGCAGAACAACTTGTTCAGCTTCTGTATGGAGATAGAAGAGAGCTGATGCTATATCCCTGACAATCACAAGTCTTTGAGACCAAGAAAGAACCGGACTTTGGTCATCAAACAAGCGCTGGTCAAGACTACCGTTAGGCATATACTCAGAGACCAGTAAAAGCTCGCCTTTTCTCCTGCAATACCCGAGAAGTGGAACGAGGTTCCTGTGTTTCAGACTTTTCATACTCACGACTTCAGCCACAAATTGCTTCATCCCTTCCTCGCCATCATGGGATACTCTCTTCACAGCTACAGTTCTGTTCAGAGGGAGATCTCCTCTGTACACTTCTCCAAAACCACCTCTTCCAAGAAATCTATCCTTGTGGAAGCCTTTTGTTGCTATGTATAAGGATTTGTAAGAGAACCTGTCTGTGCCATATTTCTTTTCCCATGGTTCCCTTAATTCTGCATATTTCTTCTTCCTGTGGTAATAAACTCCCGCAAGAACAGCAAGTACTATGATAGCAAGCGCAACAGGCAGAGCGATAATCAGAGCATATGGTGTCTTATGCTTAGCTCTATGCGAAGGAACTCGAGGAAGTTTTGAGATGTCAAGTAGCTGCAATGATTCCCTGTTTGTGCTGAAACTCCACCCAAGAAGATAATGGTAACTGATTGCTGTCCCTGTTGATGCAGAGAACCCAACAAACAATCTTCTACTCTGGAAAAGTTCTAAGAGATTGATGGATAGTGACAAAAGAGGCAAACTTGGTTTCTCAGCTTCAAGAGGCGCCACAGAAACATTAAGCACATTTCCTTGGTAATTAACCCAGACCTGTATAGGGTCTCCACTCGAGAGGTTTATGCTCACATTCTTTTGTTCTGTCTTTGAAAAATAAGAAGCCGGTGCTGATTCGACTGAAATGGGGTTATTGACATCAATCCCAATGTGATTATTGTTCGTCTCACGAAACTCTTTGTTTCTAACAGTGTCAAGCTCAACAGCAAACAGGTGAAATGAAGGAGATCCATTTGTTGAGGCGTTGAAAATCCCCATGTACCGAGTTGATTCCGCCCGTGTGAAATCCGCAGAAGGAGATATTACAAAGGTAATGCCGTGGCCGCTTGTAAATCCCGGCTTTGGCACCAGAGCACACACAAAATGGGTTGAAAACGCGAGTGGTTTAGAGGAGCTGAACACAATTGGCTTCTTGATGAAAGCATGACCCATTTGATGCTGCGAGTCTTTTGCAAGCTGGAGTAACCCATTGGAAAGCAATGTAGCAGACCCATCAAGAGAAAGATTTCCTTGACCAAAGCTGTTGAAGACAAAACTGGTATCTTTTGATGAAGTTGACAAAGAGATAAGATGAAAAGAGGAGATCAACAAGATCAGAAGCAATCCACTAGACATTGCTGCTGCTGAAAAAGAGAGCTTTTTCTAGCTGCAGAGAAAATGGAAGTAATTATGGTTACAACAATTACAGAGTGTACTAGCATCTGCATCAGGCTAACAGCTAAATAATATTATATTAATCATCATAACTTCACGTGGTTAATGTTCAAAATCATATAGTAGTTTAGCAAAACTACTACAATTTAGGCCAATGAAAAAAAAATAAGTATTAGAAGAGTACTAACAAACATAAAGTTTGATTATATTAATCATTCATGACATGTGTCTTGGCTTTGGCACCCACAACACAATCTTTCACCAGATTTTACTCATACTGCAGCCACATATAATATTATATGATGCTTATTGCTTAGTAAGAAAACAAATACTTAAAAATTTACCAGATCAGAAGCAATCCACAAGCTAATGCTGCTGATGAAGAAGAGAGTTCATCCTTCTCTGATCAAACTTCGCTGGCTGCAGAAACAAGATGTGAACTTATTTTAATGGTAAGATAGGTAATCACAGCCTAACAGCATCATATGCATTTCCTTTTCAATGGCATTACAAGCTGGAATCTTAACAGCTTTGTAAATTTATTTAAATTTCATTGGAATCATATGCTTCACAGTGTTTAATATTCTAATCCCAACATCAGCCAGAAACTAATGAAACTGCTACACTCTGTACCCACATAGAAAAATTCCATTAAATGAATCGCATCTTTAAATGAGATCTTATTATAGTAAAGGAAAGAAGTACTCAAAAAGTAAAAAAGAAATCAAAGCTTAGAGTAAAGCGAAGCATCTACCTTTTATAGAATATTGAAGCAGGTACATAGATAGAATCAAGCTTAGGCAAGTCAAACAGAGAACAATGCAGTCTTAACGTTTAAGTCTTCAACCTTCTCAGGGAAATAGAATACTCAAAACTCCCAGATTTTTCCCTTTCTTGGTTTTCTTGAACTTGATGATTGCTAACTGTAATAACAACTTTTGTTTGGTGTATCTAAGAGAAAAATCATCCATGCACAAACGAACTCCAAACAATGTGATAAGAATAATACAAATAAAAATAACATACCACGTTTCTCACACTAGTTTATTTAAATCCATATGATCCTATGTATTTAATGTTCCATACAGAATTGCATCTGAAACATCTATGTTATTGACTTCAAAGAAAAAAAAAACCATCCCTGCAAAATAGACTCCAGATAATGTGATAAGAATACTACGAATAAAATACAAACCACATTTCTCATACTAGTATATTAAGTCCGTATGATCCTATATATTTTACGTTTGACACAGAATCACATATGAAAAGATCGATAAAACTGACATAAACAAACAATACCCAGTTCTTTAATAATTCCCCAGCAAATGGTACCCCCAAATAATAATAGAACATAAAAGACAAAAGAAACTTAGATGATCACATGTCTCAGATCAGCTACATGTATTCTTAGAACCTTTAGAAATCGACAAGTTAAAATAAAAATATGAGTAAATCACCTCTCTGTTAACCCCAGACTATAGCTGAATATGTCACGGATATAAGAAGATAAATGCAGTCTTTAACATTTTCAAGAATAAGCCTAAACTTTACCTGTCATGGAATGAATCAACCATCTCTAATTATACAAGTCAAGTCGTGAACTTGATGATTCTCTCTTGTGATCCCACTCGGCTCTACTGATGAAACTGGTCCCCATTTCAACTATTCAAGAAAACCAGTGGAATATAAGAAAACAGATGAAAAATGTATGTGATTAGTTAGACAATACCGCAGAATCGAGTATGAAACAACGACAAAACCTGAACTCCACGGCTTGTAGATGGAACCAAAGTTTGAACAAGCTGGGATATATATACTCACTTGAAACCGGATTCAAAGAAGCCACAGATTACTCAAATATAGTTCGGGCATAAAACCATCACACTGAAACCAACCCTCCCCAGATTGTAGTATTCAAGCCGAGAACCAGAACATTTGTTTCTGCTAATCTGGGGCTTGTCATACAAAAGATTTGTTTTGTATAGAGAAGTAACAGAATGAGAACAAATTAGCATACAGAGTGAAGAACAACTTACAAACATCTGTATAAAAGCCCTCACTTTTACTGGAAAATGAAATATATTAATGTAGAAAGAGAAATGCAAATATGACGGTTAAATACAAAACTTTACTGTACAGAAACATCAAAATATACAATGCTTAACAGCACTTCTACAAGAAAGATTCCAAGCACTACTTTTCAGTGGTGGTCAAATATCAAAAATAGACTTCACAGGTGGAGCACACTGGTAAGCCTGCTAAACCAAAGTACCTTCACACAAGCCTATCATGGCTTTTATCATTCAAAAAAGAAAATTCTAAGAGTTGAGGGAGCAAAGTTCAAGTTTACCGTCCATGCCCATGGACAATTGAGTGAGTAACAAATGTAGAATCGTTGGCCGAGGAAGAAGAGTAAAAAGTCTTGGTAGTGGGGGAGACAGGGAGGGTGCTTGATCCGATAATCAGCGGGGAATAGGACCCGATACCAGGAGAATTTGGAGAGATATCAGGCAGCTTTAGGCTTCCGTTTAAGTACTGCACAATTTCTTCCATAGAAGGTCTTAGTTCTGGCACACCATTTGTGCAAAGCAACCCTAGTTTCAGTACCATTTCAACTTCCTCAGCTGAGAATTCACCTCTCAATCTTGGATCTCTAGCTCCGAGCAAAGACGCCATTTTCCAACATTCACATACCCACTTAACTATATAGCATCTTTCAGATGATAAGGAAGGTTCCACAGGTCTTCTCCCACATGCTACTTCAAGTAAAAAAGCACCAAAGCCATACACATCAGTGGCAGTGCAAGCTCCCATTGTAGCAAGCTCTGGTGCCATGTAGCCAATGGTTCCTACAGCAGCAGTTGTAGCAGGGTCTGCTCCATGATCATGAAACCTTGCCATACCAAAGTCCCCTAACCTTCCATTAAATTCAGTGTCTAACATAATGTTGGAAGCCTTGATATCCCGGTGGAGAACAACTTGGGGAGCTCCTGTATGCATGTAATTGAGAGCCGAAGCTATATCCTTGATGATTACAAATCTTTGATGCCATGAAAAGGGTGGTTTTTCATCATTGAATAAGTATTGGTCAAGACTACCATTTGGCATGTATTCAGATACCAGAAGTAACTCACCTTTCCTTCTACAATAGCCAAGAAGTGGAACCATATTCTTGTGCTTCAGATTGCCCATACTCACGATTTCAGCCACAAACTGCTTCATCCCTTCCTCTGCATCATGGGACACTCTTTTCACTGCTATTTGTCCTTTGGAAGACAGAGTTCCTTTGTACACTTCTCCAAAACCTCCTTTTCCAAGAAGTCCATCCTTGTTAAACCCTTTCGTTGCATTGTACAGAGTTTTATAAGAAAAATGATGCGGACCATATTCTTTTTCCCATTCTTCTCTTACTTCTGCATATTTCCTTCTCCTGTAGACATAAGCTGCACCAAGAACCAAAAGTACTATGATAGCCAGTAAAATGAGCAGAGTAATAAGCAGCGCTGGTGGTCTTTTATTTTTAGCTCTATGACGAGGAACTCGGGGAAGTTTAGTGACATCCAAGGCCTGCAATGACACCGCGTTTCTGCTAAAACTCCATCCGAGTATGTATTGGTAGCTGATCAATGTCCCTGTTGCTCCAGAGAACCCAATAAAGAATTTTCTATCTGGAAATGTTTCTGACAGGTTCATAGATCTTGACAAAAGAGGCCGGCTTGGCTTCTGAATTTTAAGAGGGGCCAGCGAAACGTTAAGTACACTTGCTCCATAGTCCACCCAGACTTGAATAGGATCTCCACTCAAAAGCTTTATGCTTTTGTTCTTACCTGCTATCTCGGAAAAGTAAGCAGCTGTAGTAGATGAGACTGAAATAAGGCTATTGACATCAATTCCAACATGATTGGCATCAATGTCATCAAACTCAGCGCTAAGGGCAGTGTCAAGCTCAACAGCAACTAGGTGCGAAGAGGGGGATCCTTGAGTTGAGATGTTAAAAAGTCCCAAGAACTGTGTTGCGTCTGCCTGTGTGAGATCCATAGAGGCAGATAAAAAAAAGGCAATACCGTGACCACCAATAAACCCTGGCTTAGGCACCAGCGCACACACAAAATGAGTTGAGAAAGAGAATGATTCAGGTGAACTGAACTCAAAAGGCTTCTTGAAGAAAGCATGACCCATTTTCTGTCCGGATCCATCAGTCAACTGCAACTGTCCTTTGGGAAGAATTTTAGCAACACCATCAGTATAAAGGTCCGCTTGGCCAAAGCCATTATAGATAAACCCATCCTCCTGTTGACTTGAGATGCAAATAAGATGAACACAGAAGATCATCCAAATCAGATGCAATCCTTGAGCCATTTCCAACGAAAACAGAGAATCTGACAATTCTGAACGAATCTTTTCTCCTGCACCAATGGTGGATAATAATGTATCCAGCTGCAAAAACACAGTCAGGTCAAAACCTCCAAGTATATAATATAAAGTCCAATCTTTTTCATTGCTAAGTCCACAATAATTTCTTAACATTTCTACCCATTGAATTTGTGTCTGAGCATTACAGAGTTGACTTGAGATATATAATGATGTTGTTAACGACGACACACACCCCTTGGCATATTCTTAGCCATGTCATAGTTTCGAAATAATACCCACTAATAGATTAAACAAAAGCTGGCTATAATATAAACAACTCTAGGTTTTGAGAATATTCTCCACTACTCCCCTATCATGCTAAAGTCAGAATCTTTAACTACACAAATATGTTTATTGGCTTTCTCAAATACTTGACCTCTTCTCAACTCCAATTATAAATAGATTCTTACGAACTGAGAGAAACAATTTCAAAGTCAAAGAAAACAATTACAATTCAAATGCTTCATTCGCCCACATTGCTCAGAAAAAAAAAAAAAAAAAAAATCTCTTCATTTCACCTTCTACGGACACTGTAATCGAGAGCCGATGGGAAGCAAGCACAATGTCGCCACGAGCCGACCCCGGAAACAGGAAGCTGCGACGTCATCTCGGCCGAGAGATTCTCCGACGGAGGAGGACAATGCTCGTGAACGAATCAATTGATTCGATATACAAAACTAAAACGACGACGTATATGGATTTAAACGATCTGTTGCCTCCAGTGTAATTATTGATTTTATAGGGGACTGTTATGCAATAGAACCCAACTTTTGGGGTAAATATCTAATAACTTAATAATAGGACTGTTTAACGAAAGTCTCACTTTGGTCTTCGAAGAAACGAACACCTATAGTTCTAGAGGTCAACTTCGTTTGGAAGAGGACCATTCCAACATTATCAGGAGATAGAAAGTTTTACTATAACCTTGAATCTTGAGTAATTTAGTTTCACTTTAACCTTGAATCTTGAGTATTTGAGTATTTGAGTCAATCTTTTCTAAGCATTTGACAAACCGAAAGAGAAGATCCCAAAACACCGAAGATCCGATCAAGTTTCCAAAAACCACAAAAGCCGAAAAAGCCAAATGCAAAACAAAACCAGTTGATTCTACAACTGTTTCCTGAATCTTAACCTATTAACCTACCTACCAAACATTTCACGCAACGAACGAACAAACATTCACCTCCTAGGGGCTGGTGGGTTCGGATTCCTCTGATTTCGATGGATTATGTTGCGTTCGTCCCAAATCGGACAGGTACATGTTGCTTTCTTATTCTTCCATTCAGCTCCACATGTGTAGCAAAACTCGTATCCGCATCTGTAATTCGCAAGAAAAACAATTGACTCAATAATAGTAACAAAGTGACCAAACATAGTCTCTCTTTTCATTTTTTATCCATGACATGGAATTTTCAGTTGTTTCTGTTGTGTGGTTCTAACAAAGGATTAAGCTACAACTCCTTAGTGTACCGAACTACCTATACGATTTTGACTCTACAATTGATCGTTTTAAAGAATACTCAATAGTGTTCCAAAAAAAAAAAGTATACTGAATAAATAAAGAACGAAGTACCTGCAGGTTATATGGTAGCAGCCAAAAAGAAGCTCAACCGTAACGTTACACTTAGTGCATTGTCGCCACTTCTTGCTATGTGCCAGAGACTTTAGCAATCCATCCCCAGCATTCAGATAAGCCTTTGATTTACAGAAGTCAGAGCAACTGACGCCATAGTGCCACGGTACCTTGCATTGGGTGCAGAAGAACTGCCCACATTTCATACATTTTCTCGCTTTAGATTCCTCAGCACTAACGAAATACTGTTTGGTGTATTCCAAGACCTCCGATTTCACCATCAGCTCCGAACACGTGGGTATCGGACAATAGACTTTATCAGCAACATTAATCGAGCCTTCTTTCTTTCGTTGGATCATCACACCAACCAGCTTAGGATCTAGAAATTTTGCACAGCACTCGATCTTAACTTCTGATTTGCAGCCTTCACTCGGACAATTAGCAGTTTGCCCTCCTAGTATCTTCACTTCAACATGTTGTTTCATGCAGGAAAAACAGAAACGGTGGAAACAATCATCTACCGAGAACATCTTGTCAACAGTGATACCTTCAAAACAAATCACACAAGTTTCCTTGAAGGTCGTGCCAGTACTAGCTTCCTCACGCCACTTGATCTGAGACACAATAGCATCTCTTGCTAGCTTGAAGACAAACTTAACACCATTTCTTGTCACAAGTGATGGTTGGCAAAATGAGAATTTACTTTGGAGAATAGCCACTTTGTTTACAAGCGTCGCAACAGCGCTCTGAGTCGGTGTCAACTTACCTGTCACCTAGATTATAACAGAGCAAAACATGAAAAGCCATATCAAAGCCTAATAATTTTAATCAAAGTTAAGGAACGGGACATAAACTATAACGTGTTACAGCTATAATTCAATGCAGCATCTTTAAAGCTCTGAAAACAATCCAAATTCAGGTTAAAACGATTTGTAAATGATTATGTATACTAAATGTTCAGGTACAAGAATGCAGAGCTATAGTTATTGTAAGTATAGCAAACAAGTTACATAATGTAGTAAGAGATGGAGTCATAGGCATTAAGTATCACAAACAAACAAACAAACAACAACAAAAAGGCATTAAGTATCACAAACAAACAAACAACAACAAAGAGGGATCAACACTGTAGAACACCAACTTAGCAACTAAAACGAGTAAAAACTTATAAATCTCAAGAAATAATATGTTCACAAGTCATAATCAAACACACAAAAAAAAAATCATTCTTTACTAAAAAGTTCAAGTCTTTCAGTAGAGAACAACACTGTACAGCACCAACTTAGCAACTAAATCGAGTAAAAACCTTTGAATTTCAAGAAATAACATGCTCACAAGTCACAATCAAACACAAAAATTCAATCTTTATCAAAAAGATCAAGTCTTTCAGTAGTAGAGACCACTCACGTATTGGAAGACCTTGAAATGATCAATGAAAAACGTAACCCTTCCCAAATCAAAGGTCAAAGCTTCATCCAACCCATGAACAAGCGCCTCCAATTCCGCAATTTCAGGGCTTTTAGCCTCCTCAGCTACTAAAACCTTCTTCACCTCCCAAATCAAATTACCAGTCGAATCACAAAGAGCCACACCAACACCACCAACCATAACCCTAGTATCTCCAATCATCTCTTCACTAACCAAACCCTTACAATAAACCTTAAAGCTCTCATTCCCAATCGCAGAGGATGAAGAAGAAGAAGCCCCAGCACCGAGAGTATACGGCTTTTCGTAATCAGCACCATAATTACTCCAATCTCTTTCAGGGATTCTCATAATCTCTTGAGCAAACTTCTGATCATGAATCCGACGGTCGAGATCAACCTTGAGCCTCTTCATCTCCTGTTCACCAAACGCACGGTCTCTCCTCTCCTGGTCGACTCGTTCAATGTCCTGTAGAATCAGCGAAGTGAAGTCGAATTCGTCATACCCTCCGGTGAAATCGACGGTAGCGACGTCGCCGGAAGAAGAATCAGGGACGGAGGAAGTGTGGGCTGCCCTAGAAACCGCTAGGGCTTCTTGCATTTGGAGATTAAAAGCCAAATCGTGGTCGCGAGCTAGGGTTTTCGCCGCCATGATTTCTTCACGCTGTTCTTCGAGTATCAACGAGACGTCGTCGTCTTCAAACTTCGCCGCCATTAGGATTCCGAGTAGAGAGACTACGGGGGAGAAGTAACAAGTGCGGTTACCTTGGTTAAGAAGGTATATACGAAGCGTTCTGAGAAAGACTTGGCCTTGACTTTGATCTTTCTTTTATTACTCTTTTTTTTATTTTTTTTATTTTGCATAATATTAAAGATAATAACAAATATTGAAATAAACTTGGAATATGTGGATTTTTTATTTTCTAGTTAAATATATATATTTTTTTCAGAAACACCGAATATTCATTCGTAACATATAGTAATGCAATAAATTTCTAATAATTAAAAAAACTAAAACTTAAATCACTAAAATATATATTTATCCAAAAATAATACAAAACTAAAACTAAAACTTTAACATTCAAAACTAACCCCTAAATCCTAAACACTAAACCCTACTCATAAAATATATACTATAAATATAAAATAATCAACCTAAACCTAAAATAAATAAATTTTACACCTTTAAAAATCAAATTTTTTTATGTTTGTGGTATTTTTGTGATATTTTTGAAAAAAATAAATAAATGGTGTTATTTTTGGAAAAATAAAACTTTAAGTGTAGTATTTTAGAGAATTGATCTAATTACAATATCAAAAAAAAAAAATATAACAAAGAAAAATTAAAATTTCAAAAACACATAATAATCTTGAGTTAATTAATGATCAACACAAAGAGTAATTGTAAAAAGAATGATTAAAAGAAAAGCAATGAAATAGGGAATCACAAGACTCTCCAATTGGCGATTATGAGAGCAACCTCCACGCTTCCATTGATCTCCACATTTGTGACAAAACGTATAGCCACACCTAAACACATCAAAGCCATAATGAAACGTTACATGCAAGAATCATTACCTATATCTATAAAATATGATAATTAAGAGAATAAGAGATGATATATAAATACCTGCAAGTTACGACACTGTGTTTCTCCGATAGTTCGATCGTGTGTTGGCAACATCTACATTGTCGCCACAATGTTGTAGTAAGCTTTGGAACCGACCTCATGTACTCATCACACGACAAGCTACTATGCCAAGGGACTTTGCAAGTGATGCAAAAGTGTCGACGGCATTTAAAGCAGCATCTCCTAACTCCCTCTTCTTCTATGGATTCGAATAGCTTAGTTTTCGACATCCAAGCTGCTCAGCTTGGATTTGGGCAGTGAAACCTGTCCCATTCTGGTACCAAGTCTTGTTTGATCCTTCTCTCAAACATCTTTTGTACTTTAGGTGTCAAAAGATGAGCACACCTTCTAAGATCAAGGTTCGATTTGCAGCGATGATAAGGACATCTCGGTACACTTCTTCCATCTTGTAGTTCCACTTCTAAATGTCTTTTCACGCAGTTCAAGCAGAACTTATGAGGGCAAGATCCATTGGAAAACATAGGTACAGCTTTGATGATATCATTATTGTCGAAACAGCTATCGCAAGTCTTCTTATGAGCAGGAGGCATACCTATCTTTATTGAGTCTATTGCAAACTTAACTTGAATTTGATCAGTCACAAGAACAAGGAAGCTAGATGGCAACTGTTGTCTGAGGCGTTTGACATCATCCATTATCAAGGCGATGTTCTCTTGGTCAGGAGCGGATCTTTCCATGATCTAAAACATTCAAGGAACAAAACATCAAACACGAGATTTAAGCCAAAGAGACATGCATGGTGAAGTACCGTGAGAGCCAAGAAAACTTACCAAGTCAAAAACCTTATAATCATCGCAGTAGATTGTGATATGATTGATCCCCAAACTCACAACTTCAGTTAGTCCCCGCTTCAAAGCTATAAGCGCAGCCTCCAAAACTGTAGTTAAAGAGTCACACAAAGATCTCTTCATCTGAAACAAGAGACTATCATCTTCTTCTCTCCATATTGCAACCCCAAACCCCATTATCTCCTCCCACATCAAACCTTTGAAGTAAAGGCTGTACGCGTCAGAATTGTAGTCGTCCGATGAGATATCTTCTCGAGCTAGAGTGGCGCCTTCTTTCTTCATGTATCTGATACTTTCAGATTACTATTTTTTCTTAGGAAGTAGGAGTCTTTAATTAGCTTTTATGATTCGTAGTTGACATAATAAACGGAAAATGATATTAAATTGTAAGACTAAGAAAAGAAAAATATGTATAAGAATAGGAAAGAAAGAAAAAACTAAGAAAATCATATAAATAAAAAGTAAGGCTTATTACTTTCTTTTTTTCTTCTTATTGTTCTTTTTCATAAATTCAAAGATACTAACAAATAAATTGGGTTTTTTTTTTTTTGTTAAATATAGTATTTAAGAGAAAAAAACATAGAATATTCATAATAACAATAATGAAAATAAATTTTCAATAATTAAAAAATATCCAAAAAAAATTCAACAAAGAAAAATTCGAAGGAAGAGATGAGGAAAGTAGAAAATCTCAAAACACATAATATATGTGTTAATGATAATAAAGAGTAATTATTATACAAACAATAATTACGAAAACTAAGGAAAACAAGGGAACGGTCAACAAATCCTTGAGCCATTGGCGATTATGAGAGCAACCTCCAAGTCCAAGCTTCCATTGAGCTCCACATGTGTAGCAAAACGTATAGCCACAGCTAAACAAATGAACCATGAAACATTACATTAGCCCAATTAAGATGACTCGAATCATAATAACTATATTAAATATTGTGATTATAGATTATATATACCTGCACGTTACAGTGATATATTCTTCCGATAGTATCTTGCGTTGGCAACTTCCACATTGTCGCCACACTGTTGTAATAGGCTTAGGAACCGAACTCTTGTACTCCTCGCACGACAAGTTACTATGCCATGAGACTTTGCAGTTGATGCAAAAAGGTGTACAACATTTAAAGCAACACCTCCTAACTCCCTCTTCTTCGGATGACTCAAAGAGTTTAGTTTTCGACATCAAAGCCGAACAGCTTGGATTTGGACAATGAAACCTGTCCCATTCAGGAGCCGGGTCATGTCGTTTCCACATCTTTTGTAATTTAGGTGTCAAAAGATGTGCACAGCTTCTACGATCTAGGTTAGATTCGCAGCCATCTTCAGGACATTTAGGTATACTTCTTCCATGTTCTAGTTCCAATTCTATATGTCTTTTCAGGCAATTCTCGCAGGCTTTATGAGGACAGGATGCAACGGAAAGCATCTCCGCCGCTTCGATATCAGATTCCAAACAGAATTCGCAAGTTGTCTCGTCAGCAAGATACATAGCTTGATTTCTAGTATCAAGAACAGGGATGCTAGATGTAAACTGTTGTCTGATGCGTTGCACATCATTCAGTAGCGAGGCGATGTTATCTTGCTTAGGCTTGGATCGCTCCATGACCTAAAACATTCAAAAAAACAAAGGAAAACATCAAATACGAGATTGAAGCCAAAGAGACATATGGTGAAGCGTAACAGCCAAGAAAACTTACAAATTCAAAAACCCTATAATCATGGCAGTAGATTGTGATATTACTGATCCCCAAACTCACAGCTTCGGTTAGTCCCCGCTTCAATGCGATGATCTCAGCTTCCAAAACTGTAATGAAAGAGTCATCAAGTGATCTCTTCATCTGAAACAAGAGAGTATCATCTTCTTCTCTCCAAATAGCAACCTCAAACCCCGTTTTGATCTCCTCCCACATCAAACCCTTGAAGTAAAGGATGTACCCGTCAGAACTGAAGTCGCTCGGTGAGGCTTCGGCGCCATCCTCTCGTGTTAGGGTGCCTTCTTTCTTCATTCTCACAGCTTCGGTTAGTCCCGCTTCTTTTTATCTTCGTAGTGTAAAGAGCAGAGGTGGTTCCGAGTGAGAATGTGACAGAGTTATTGTAAAGTAACTAAGTCTCTTTATATAGGGATCGAACACTTAAACGCAGAAGGATTTTGAATTCTAATTTATATAGGAATCGAACACCTAAACGCAGAAGGATTTTGAATTCTAAGACTAAAAGAAAAAAAAACCTAAGAAAATAGAAAATAAAGGACTTGTACGGCAAGTAACTAAAAGCTTTTTATTCTCAATTAGCTTCTCAAATTTCTCTTATTTTAAAAAGGGGCATTTTCCAAACATACCACTAAATTGGGTTTAAAATAGCATTGAAATGCATTTTTTCCATTAAAATACATTGTTTTCTTCTATAAACACTGCAAAACTATACCCTAAAACCTAAATATAAAATAGTCATATTTTATACTTGCACAAATATTTCTTATATTTATGATATTTTTGAAATAAATAAAAATTTTGTGCTATTTTTGTAAAAATAAAAAATTGTTGTCTTTCATTGAAAAAATTGTGGTATTTTAAGAAATTTCTCTTTTAAAAATAATGAAATAAAAATTTAGGTACGATAAATCTGATAAATATTTCATGATCCTAACTATAAAAAAAATCCCTAATATATTTATTGAAAAATCAGGAAATTGTCAAAACTTTTCCTTATAAATAGATTCTGAATTAGGCTTCATTAGCTTTGAGGCCGTATCACATGTTACATAAGTTCAATTTTAGGCACAATTTGTTAAAGTCAAAACCGAGCTCCCAGACCAGAATCATTATTAAGAAGACATACATATAAACAAGGAAAGAGATGAAATCATCTTCTCGGACGTCGTTTTCTTCGTTACCGGAGGAGATTGTTCTCCACTGTTTGGCTCGTGCGTCGAGATTTTCTCGTCCAACTCTATCCTTAGTATCTAAATATTTCCAGTCTCTCATAGCGTCACCTGAGCTCGAGGCCACACGAACACGCAACAGAATAACAGAAGATTACCTCTACGTTAGCTTAGACTTGGATAAAGAAAACCCTAACCCTAGCTGGTTCACAGTTTCCTTAATACCCAAGCAACAAAAACTCAAACCTGTCCCTTCGTTTCCTCATCAACATCCCAAATCCTCGAGTGTTGTTTCAATCGGTTCAGATATTTACATAATCGGAGGAGTCGTGAATGGACTGAGAAGCAATAGAGTGTTGAGTCTTAATGGTCGAACTCATCAATGGCTTATACTCCCAAACATGCTTCAACCTAGAGAAGCTCCAGCTGCTGATGTAATCGACGGTAAGATCTACGTGATTGGAGGCTCTGGTTCTAACTTTATACAAGATGTGGGAGAGGTTTATGATCCAAATACCCAAACTTGGGAGCCAATACTACCAACAACACTAAACCTCACCACTCAAATGAATGTGGTGCCAGGTAAATTAGTAATGAATGAAAAGGTTTATGCCATGAATGGTTTGATGGTTAACTTGGAGAAGAAGATTTTCTTGTTCGATAACACTTTGCGTCTAATGTCTGTATCCAATCAAAACCTTTTTTGGAATGATCCAAAGCAAGATTCGGCGTGGAGGCTGGTTAAAGGACTTGAAGAACTCTCTAAGTATCCATATTTTTATAATCTTCTTAATTCGTTGTCGAAATCAAGCGGAGGAAATGTTATAGTGTGGTGGAAGTCGAGGGTGAGTCGCTCTCAAGATCACCATTGCACTAAGGATTGTAAAACGGAGGTTTGGTGTGCGGAGGTTTCGTTTGAGAGACGCGGTTTAGAAGAAGTTTTGGGATTCGTTGAATGGACTAAGAATGTGTTTACCTTTGAGGGATGTGACACTCGGTCTGATTTCTTTTTGCATTCTGAGATTATCTCACATTGATCCAAGGAGTTTAAGAAATTAAAGATTGATTAGCTGAGAGGTTTTGGTTTTCGTGTGAGCTACGCTTTTTAATTGTTGTCTAAGAGATATTCCATATACAGTCCATACTTACTAGATGTTTTTTTCTGATTTCTGATCATTTTTTATTGGTTTCAATTATAAAGGATATTATTAACTATATACAATTCATGACCATACTTTAGAGAGTCCAATAAATTATTATTTTTTGCTAAGTACGATGACAAACATGTAAAATTGAAGATTATGAGAGGAGTTAGCCTTCAAATTCTATCTCATGATTTAGTTTTAAAATTATTAGGAAACTAGTATAACACTTTTTGTAAACTATATATACATAACTAAAACTTACATGTAGAAATATCTTTAAGTTTATCAGAAATAACAAAATGAGTCTGCATAATTAAAAAGTAGAATATTTTGACTGATTTAGAAAATGTACCCGTAATATTACATTTACAACTTAAGCTAAACCTAATTTTCTTATAGGGTTTTTCTTTTTGCACATATTCTTTGTTTTTTATTTTGTTTGATCTCTATTAAAATATTTATAAATTTCATCGAACTTTCTTCTCAATAGTTTGATTCTGATCTTTGTGAAAAAAAAACAATATGCAACGTATAAGTCAAGGATTTGCGTGGAGCTTTCATATGTTGGCCCGAAGTAGTATCAGATATGTTTATAAACTAGCAAAGGAAGCAATAGTTTATGTGTATCCTCCTCGCAAAACGACTTGCACTATCTGTTTAAATGATAACATTGACATAAATCAGATGTTTTGTGTTGAAAAATGTCGTCATGAGTTCTGTTCCAAGTGCGTGAGACGACATATAGAGGTGAGGCTACCCGAGGGAAGTGTGATTAGATGTCCTGCTTACCGTTGCAAATCCGAGCTTACTTGTGAAAGCTGTGCCAATCTTTTGACACCTAAACTAATAAAGATGTGGCAAGAAAGGATCAAAGACGACTCAATTCCTATAAATGAGAGAGTTTATTGCCCAAATCCGAGGTGCTCGGCTTTAATGTCTTTAGACGAGCTCTCTAAACCTGTTAAAGAAGGTGGAGTTTGGAGATACTTCTCTACACCTACGAAAGAAGATGAAGTTAGAAGAAAGTGTTTTGAATGCAATCAACTCCTTTGCATTAAATGTAAAGTTCCTTGGCATATTGACTTGTCGTGTGGCGATTACAAGAGATTGGGTCCAAATCCTAATGTTAATGATATGAAGTTCAAAGGTTTAGCAAATAGGAAAAGGTGGCGTGAATGTGGAAAGTGCGAACGCACGATCGAACTTTCAGAAGGATGCATCAAAGTAACTTGCATGTATATATATCATCTCTACTAATAACATTTTCCTTTAGAATTTCATTATTATACATGTTTATATCTGATTTTTTTTTTAGCTTTTCTTTTTCTTATATATATAGTTATGTTTTAATCTGATTGAGCATTATTATATTTTTCCATTGTAGATGTGGACATAAGTTTTGCTACCAATGTGGAGCCAAGGCTGGAGGTTGCCGTCATGGTGCTTACCATATCTATCTTCCAACGCCACAACTGCCGTATATAACATCTTGAGCATGACTGATCAGTTTTTGTTTTGGTTCTATTGTTATATATCTTTTTGCTTTAGAAAATAGTATGACTGGTTTTGTAGGTTTTTGGGATTAAGGTACAAGTCCGATTAATGTATGACTTTGTCCCTAACACATTTAGTATTTACTTATGTTACCCTTTGTTAGACAACCAAGCTTTCGTGGTCACCTGATATATTATTGACAATATCAAGCTATGGAAGATTTAGACTTTTTTACAAGTTTACAGAATGAAGAACAATTCTTAAAGTTATAAAATAGATTAGGATCTGCATAATTAATTCACGAATATAAAAAATCTGAATATAATCATATACATGTTTTATTGAATTTACTTGACTAAATAATTATTTGTTTTCTTTTTAACAAAAACCTTTTAATAATTTGTACAAGCTAAATTTTCTATTTTGAATGGTTAGATTCGTAAGTAAATAACGAATTTGAAATTATATTTTGTCGCTTTATATGTAAAGTTGAATTAGTTGAAGTAAGATATGTTCGAGGTTATCTTAGGTTCTTATAATACAATTGACTAAATTTCATGTATATTTAGGTACATTCTTTTATAATTTATAAGATATCAAATATATATCGCGATACGGTTGAGAAAAAGTCTTATTAGAAGTCTAAAATTAAATAAATAAAAGATATGGAAAGTGTTTCAAAACAACAACTATTAACCTAAAAGTGTTAATCTAAACACATAGACCAATCCATGTAAATAGCCCATGTCAAAACCATGGGGAGAATTATTAGAGAAAACAAAAACCACAACCTTAGCCCATAAGCTAGATAAGCATAATAAATAAGAAAGTTAAAAGAAAAATAAAAAAGAAGATCACAGCAGTAAACACATCCATCACGAATTCGCGACGGTGAGAGCAACCTCCACGTTTCCATTGAGCTCCACATTTGTAGCAAAACGTATAGCCACACCTAAACACATTAGAGTCATGATGATGAACATTACATTACATTGAAGTATCCAATATAGAATGTGCATGATTAGAGATAGTACGTACCTGCATGTTACAGTGTTGCTTTCTTTCGATAGTTTGATCTTGTGTTGGCAACTTCCACATTGACGCCACACTGTTGTACTAGCCTTTTGACTTGACCTCTCTTTGTACTCCTCGCACGACAACTTATAATGCCAAAGATCTTTGCAGTTAATGCAAAAGTCTTGAAGGCATTTATAACATCTTCTCTTGACTCCATCTTCACTAGATTCAAGGAGCTCGGTCTTGGACATCAAAGCCCAACAGCTTGGATTTGGGCAATGGAATCTGTCACATACAGCAACTGATTCCTCTTTAACTCTTTGTTCCCACAACACTTTTAGTTTAGGTGTCAAAAGATGGACACAACTTGTAAGATCAAGGTTTGATGTACAGTCAGGACGAGGACAACTTGGTACATCTCCTTGGTTTAGCTTCAGCTCTATATGTTTTTTCATGTACCCCGTACCGAACTTATGACCGCATGAATCAACGGAGATCATCTTCTTCTCAGCTCCAGTTATTATTTCCATTGCGAGATCAAAGACAAACTTAGTTTGAGTTTTAGGAACAAGAACAGGGATGCTTGTTTCAAAAATTTGTCTGATACGTTGCACATCATCCATCAACGAGGCGATTTTCTCATGCTTAGGAGCGGATCTCCCCATGGCCTATAAGGCAAAAAAACAATCAAACAAGATATTGTAACAAACAAACGAAAAGCAAATAAAAAAATACTTACAAATTCGAAAATCTCATCATCATCAAAACAGATAGAGATATGTTTGATCCCAAAACTTAGGGCTTTGGTAAGCCCTAGCTTAAGTGCCATAAGATCAGCCTCCCAAAGTGTAAGGAGGTCAGAGTCATGAAGTGGCCCATTCATCTGAAACAAGAGATTGTCACGTTCGTCTTCTCTGCAAATAGCAACACCAAATCCTGCCGATGATAAACCTCTTCTGATCAGTAACTTTCTCAAACCCTTGAAGTAAAGAGTGTACGAGTCACAACTTAGATCGCCCGGTGAGGGTTTTGCGGTGGTGCGGTTTGGTGCATCTGCTTTCTTCATGTTACTTGTCTTGTGCATACTTTGAGATTTGTTTTTTTTTTTCTCCTTTGGTTTAGTTATGAACTTATGACGAGTGTTAATATATATAGACCAGAGGCGGCTCCAATTCCAATTATATAATGCAGACGGAAATTAGCTTTTAGGTCAGAGATTAAAAAAAAGAAGGAAAAAACCTAAATATATTCCATGAATGTTTAATGGTTTTATATTATAGTTTCTAGTTTTTAGATTTTGAATTTTACAAAAAGAAAAAAAGAAAATCATCGCTTGAAAATAGTGAAAATCTCAAATATTTTTGGGTTTTGGATTCTTTGTAAAATTTGGGGGAAAAAAATCCTAAAACTAGATTCCCTATAAAAATCTACTTTCACAAAAATTTTGATTGGATAAGATAAGAGTTTTGAGAAAATAAATCTAAATCTAATTCTAAAGAACTGGAAACAATTTAAGGATAATTATTGAAAACAGAAAACTTATCGGGCAAGTATAATGCTTATCATTTATCAAGCTGAATAAAGATTTTTGTGTTTAAGCTATAGAGCTAGAAATTAGTTTAGCAAATTAGAGCTATTTTTTTACCGGAAATAAAAAGGCTTTTAAGCATTTGAACATTATAAATGATATAATTTTATCAAATAAATTTTGATGTTATAATTTTATTAAAATATAGTGATAACTGATAACAACTTTATATAAGATTTAGAGTTTGTATGGACCGGAATTTTAATAAGCCGGCCCAAAAACCCTATTTAACATCCCTAGATGAGAATTAATGTGAAACTGTAGATTGTAATTTTCTTGGTTCTCACTTGCTTAGTAGTAGACTTATTGTTGTTCTTCTTCCACTCCTTGCACAGTCGCACTTATTTGCCAATGCTTCGCTCGCAAGTTACTTTGTTACTGGTTCATAGACAATGGAACGGTCGTTAGCTCAAGGCTCGATGAATGCATGGTAACAAATCATCAGCGTCGTTTTTGTAATTGGGAATGTTTTGTTGACACTAATTTTATGGAAGTATTTATTTCATAAGAACAAAACAATTGAACACGTACGGTACAAACACATTATGGTGGTATCAAACAAGTACATACGTTCATATATAACAGTACTTAAAAGTTATAAGCTCATCATGCAAAAATTAAAACAATGGGAGCTTTCGTAATTCATCACCACTTCCAGTTGCATCCGTTGTTAAACAATGCGTCACAGGCCTTGTCGGCAACGTCGCCGATTTTGCCAATAATACCACTGTTTTCATCAGTGCGAGGAATAAAACTTTCTTCCTTACCCATGACTTGTTTGTTGCAGTTCTTTTTGCAAATTTCTTCACATGTTGAAGGAGTATGTTTATTTGCCGATTTCATACACTGAGGGAGGCAATGTTTCACACACATTCCTACGTTGTTTGAATGAGCAATTTGTGCCGAAAACATCATCGTCAATATAGCTACAACCATGAAAACACTGCATGTTTTCTTCAACGCTTGAGTCGCCATAACGTCGGTCGTAGGCTTCTTTTATTATTTAATGATGATGATTTCTGCAAATATGAGTATTGCAACTTTCTTTTTAAACTCTCTCTTTGTAATTATGATAGAAGAAGCTGATTTGGTGGGTAATGTTTGGTTTCATCTAGGTGATCATTTATATAGTAAAACTAATGTCGTCTATAATTAGCAACTGTTTTTAAATTTGTTTCATGCTTCGCTCAAATACAGCCAACAAATCTTATACAGCTTAACTGTGCTTTATTTTGTTGTTGTTGTCCAAACAGATATTAGATGGCATATAATAGCAAATTTTGATGTATATATATATGACATTTTCGTTTATCCGATGAGGTGCAAAAATTTACAGAGGAGGAGAGAAGTAAACAAATCATCAGCGTCGTTTCGGGAAATAATAACACTTTTTGGTCTGACTTGGTCAAGTCTGATGTGTCTCCGGTTCGATCGGTTACTGGAAGAACCAAAATCATCTCATTCTATTTCTACTATATTGGGCCTTCTTTCAGGAAGTCTTTTTTGTTTTGTATTTCAAAGAATTTTGAAAATAGGATTTAGATTTATAGATTGAAACCTGACCACAGTTAAACGAATTTAGACATTTTGTTCTCTTTTGAATTAACGTGTAAGGGCATGGGCATTGGAGGGTTTATGGCAGTCCCCCAACCAAAACAAATAAAGACAAAAAAAAAAAAGGACGTACCTCCAAACGGGATGGTTCCTTGGCTTTTGTTTCACCAATCGCGAGCTCCACTTAAAGAAAATCTGAAAAGGTAAAAATCTAGGACCAAATGCAGTCCAAACCGATGCATTTGCTCTTAGAAGAACGACTGGTTCAATTGTCTAGAAATAGTAGCATATTAATTTATTTTTCCTCCTATTTTTTCGATTAAAATTTGGATTTTTTTTTTCCGGGAATTTTATACTTTACTTAGCTCATTATATATTTTCATCAATCTCAATTCTCAAGTGCAATATTCTGCATATGTTGTTCTCTATAAGAGTTTTTACTTTGTAATAACCCTATAATAATCGTCCATATATATATATATATATATATACTGCACAAAACATACAATTAAAAGTTTGGAATATAATGAATATGGCATTTTGATGTACTGCACAAAACAGCAAATTTTGATGTATATATATGGCATTTTGATGTATATATATGGCATTTTGTGTCTATAATACGTGAGAGTCAATAACGCTGCCTATAATATAGATTCTCTTAGTCTTGTTGAAAGTAATCTCTAACATGTGTTTCTATTATTCTATACCACCTGGCCCAACAGAGCACGAAACTGTGCCAAACAATTTAAACCTTTCATATGCTTAAAATTAATGCTTAAATAACACGAACTATTTATGAATTAAGTATCTTTATATATATGAGTACATCTGTACATGCAAGGGTCTTTGCATAAAGATGAATACACTCAAATAAGTCAAAGCCAGATTTTATATTAGACTTCCATTTTGTTTGTATCAAAAGTTAGAGAAAAATGTCAAATTAAACATCCGAATTGTATTCTGTTTTGCCATGTAATTGATTAGTACATCCTTAAGTTGCCGAACTGATGTCGGCATGAATCAATTGAAAGCAACTTCTCCTTAGCTCCCTTAGCTTCAGTATACTTCTTCTCAGCTCCAGCTATACTTTCCATTGCGAGACCAAAGACAAACCTAGTTTTAGTTTTAGGCACAAGGACAGAGATGCTCGTTTCAAAACTTTGTCTGATACGTTGCACCTCATTCATCAACGAGGCGATTCTCTCACTCATAGGGAGTGGATCTCCCCATGGCCTAAAAAACATAAAATAAAAAAATCATATACGTAAGATATTGGAACCAACAAAGACACATCAATGTGAAAGCAAGTAAAATAAACTTACAAATTCGAAACCTCACGGTCGTCAAAGCATATTGAGATATGATTGATCCCTAAACTCAGCGCTTTGGTAAGTCCTAGCTTCAATGCCGTAAGATCAGCCGCCCAACCTGTATTTCATGTATTTTGGGGCATCTTCTCCTTCTTTTTTCATGTATTTCTTCTCCATACTTTCAGACTATTTACCTTGAGTCTTAAGGTTAAATAGCTCGTAGTGATATATATGGCGGCTCCTACTAAAACGCACAAGGAAATTAGGTTTTAAGAATAGGTAAGTAAGAAAAAAGAAAAGGAGAAAGTTTAGGTTACTTCGATTGTATCTTTGTTAAGTTCACGTAACGTTTGTTAACTATTAATTTTTGTAAAAGTTATTTGCTAATTGCTATAGATTCTGTTCGGATGCCTAGATCATGTTTAACTGATATTGTCTATCGTTCATGCTTTGACCCCTTAAAACCTCTATAAATTAATACTCGATAAATTAATAATTTCTATAAATTAATAAATTTCTCTTTGTGACCAGTGTAATTTTAAACACATTTCGATAAAATAATAACATAATAATTTTTCTGAAAATCATTTGTAAATATATGGTCCCATCAATATTATAAATTAATAATTAGGTAAAATTTTCAAAATACATGTATATATAGACACATTATTTTTTGTTAGAGTTTATTTCTAATATTTTACTATATAAAAATTGTTAGAATTCTCTTTCAAGACATAATAATTATTATTTTCTTTGCTAATTATTATATAAAATACTAATTATCATGATTAAATCTTATTTTTAAATATTTTTTTTAAAAAAATTCTAAATTAGGAAAATCTCTCTATAAATTAATAATTATTAATTTATCGATAAATTAAAACGTTTATAAATTAATAGATTTTCATGGTGTCAACATTATTAATTTATGGGCTAATTTTAAAACTACCCCTTTTGAGGATCACATTTTTAAAAATACCCCAATAGAGAGAGCAATTTTAAAACTACCCCTGTTTTGGTGCAAAAAGACGATTCTGCCCTCATTTGTTTTAACCTAAAAAATCTCTTCTTCACCAATCTCTCTCGACGGCGAAACCCGACTCATCTCTCTCGAGACGGCGACGGTGACTCCGACTCTGACTCATCTCTCTCGAGACGGCGACGGCGATCCATTGATGTTGATTTATGAGAATCCTAGTTTACAGTTCATCCCGCCGACTATCTCTACGTTCCTTCAAGCCCCTAAATTTATTGTTCTCCGTCGTGATTCATTGTGCTTGGTCGTGGTGTGCTGAGATTTGGTGTGCTATGGCGAGATGAAATGTGCTCTGCTCAGTTCGCCGTGGTCTGGTAACTCACTTTCAGCATCTCGTCAAGCTTAGCACACCTATTCGCTTCACTCTATCAAATCACGGCCTAGATTCTCCTATAACAGTGAGATGCTGGATTACTGTTGGATATTAGAATTTTGCAGGATTACTGTTGGATATTAGAATTTTGCAGGATCTAGATATATTCATGGTTTGTGTTGCAGGATTACTGTTGGATATTAGAATTTTGGAATTATTCAAGAAGCTTCGAGCTCTGTTTTTAGTATTCGACCAAGAGGAGTGGAGACATGTGAGAGCCAGCCTTGAGTACACTGGTGGAGAAGTAAGAAGTGCTGGTAGAAAGCGGTATATCTAACGATAGTTTCAGACTAAGAAACAAACTCATGTGATAAGAAAATTGGTGCTTAAGTTGAAAATATGCTTCTTTGTTTGTCATCTAGTGATTATGTGGTTAGTAACTGGCCTTTTACTTGTATTTCAAGTACAAGGTAGTGAATGTTTCATTGGTTTCATTTCATGTTTGTATAATCATATATACAAGCTCTGAATTTACTGTATGTATACATAGTTTGTGTTGCAGGATTATTGTTGAATGTATTGGAGATTTGGAATTGTTCAAGAAGCTCGGAGCTTTGTTATTATTTTTCGACGAAGAGGGGTGGAGAGAATGTAAGTGCCAGCCTTGAGTAAACTGGTGGAGAAGTAAAACTACTAGTAGAAAGCTTATATCAAACGTTAGTTTCATAAGAAAGTAAAACAATGCTTCTTTGTTTGTCATCTAGTGACTGTGTGATTATATTATGGTTGATTACTTTGTAACTGTATGTGACTTTTTTGTTTGTTTATTAAAGGGCTTACAATTATAATTTTGTAACTGTTTGGTTGATTACTTTGTAACTTTGTTTGTCATCTGTAGATAATCTTTATGCAAAACCTTTTAAATCCTTGAAACATCTTTTGAATCCTTATGCAAACTTTTAAAATCTTGTATTTACTATTACAAGGTATTAAAAGTCATTTAAAAACCCTGTAAAACCATTTTAAAAACCTTGTAAAACATTTTACAAATCTTTTGAAGCCATTTTAAAAACCATTTAAAATCCTTGTACAACCTTAAAAAACCTTGTAAAACCTTATAAAAACCTTATAAAAACCTTATAAAAACCTTTTAAGAAACTTGAAACCATATAAAAACCTTATAAAATCTTTATAAAACCTTATAAAAACTTTTTAAAAATCTTGTATTTAATTTTACAAGGTATTAAAAATCATTTAAAAACCTTTTACAAACCTTATAAAAACCTTTTAAGAAACTTGAAACCATATAAAAACCTTATAAAATCATTATAAAACCTTATAAAAACTTTTTAAAGTTCTTGTATTTAATTTTACAAGGTATTAAAAATCATTTAAAAACCTTTTAAAACCTTTTAAGAAACTTAAAGCCTTATAAAAACCATATAAAAACCTTATAAAAAGTATTTAAATTTCTTACAAGGCTTTTTATAAAGATTTTTATAGGTTTATAAGGCTTTTATAAGGTTTTTTTAAAAGGTTTATAAGATTTTTAGAAGGTTTTTAAAAGGTTTTGAAAAAGTATATAATTTTTACAAGGCTTTTATAAGGTTTTAAAAAATTATTTAATTTTTTTACAATGTTCTTAAAAGGTTTTGAAAAGTTTTTATAACGTATTTAAAATTAAGGTTTTATAAAGTGTTTAAATATATATAAAGGTTTGAAAAACTATTTAAAATTTTTTACAAGTCTTTTATAAGGTTTTTAAAAGGTTTTGAAAAGTATTTAAAAGGTTTTACAAGGTATTTAAATTTAAGAGAATTTTTGAGAAATACCCCTTTTGGTGTACCTTTTTTTAAAAATACCCCTAGTTTTTATTCATTTTCAAAAATACCCCTTTTCAAATATGAAAAATTATAAACTTTTATAAGGTTGATAAGGTACATCAAGATCATCATTACTACTGGGAGACTAAATCCAAATATTTAGAAGGTTTTAAAAGGTTCTAAACGACATTTATATAGTTTTTATAAGGTTTTTAAAAGGTTTACACAGTTTTATAAGCTTTTATATGATTTTTAAAAGGTATTTATACGGTACTTATGAAATATATATATATATTTACACACATGTAAAGATAATTTGTGTCTATAAATATAATTTTATACATATGTTTTTGATAAATTTCAAATTTTATTGTGACTTTTTGATAAAATTAGAAAGAGGGGTATTTTTAAAAAGTGGTATTGGAAAAAAAGGATTTTTGAAATTCCCCCTAAATTTAATAAGGAGTTGAATATATATATTATAGTTTAGAAAACTATTTAAATTTTTTTACAAAGCTTTTATAAAGATTTTATATGGCTTTTATAAGGTTTTTAATGGTTTAAAAAATATTTAAAAGGTTTTACTAGTGTTTAAAGACATATTAAAGTTTTAAAATCTATTTAAAGAGTTTTACAAGTCATAAAGTTTTACAAAATTTTTATAATGATTTTATAAGGTTTTTATATATAAATAACAAGTATAATTACGTTTTACATTAGTCAATATTTTAAAATCAATGAATACACACAAAGACTTGTTGCTTTTACAAATACAGATGTGAGTATTATAATCATGAACTTCAGTCATTTAAACTCTCTCATAAGTCATAACTACAGATCTTGGATACCCACATTCGTCAATTCCACCATATTAGCATCAACTCAAAACAAACAATTCAATTCAATTCAATCATCCAAGTCTCCTAAGAATGCAAGAACACTAAACAACATCATCAGAGAAGAGAGAAGCTTTCAAAACAAGAAAACTTCACTCTTTCTGAGCACTTTAGTTTACTGTCCTTTCTGAGCACTTCAGCTCAGTTAGAGATTCTAATTATGAGCACTTCAGCTCAGTGTCCTTTCAACTCTTCCAATTTTTGTAGTGTCAACCTCATCTTCTTTCTTTTCTCACACATCATACAGTCTCTTCTCCCACCAATCCAAAGATTATTGTAACCTCTTAATATTCTTGTCATCCAAACTTGAAATCACTCTTTATATACCTAGAGTAACAAAAGTGACAATTCAAAGGGAAAGACGGATCACAAAAAATATATATACCAAACTACTTATATATATATATATCCAAACCTGTTTCATAGCTTCCTTGTAATGGCCAAATGTGAAGTTGATATCCGCATCAACGACTCAACTCGAGCATATGCCTGACTTAGGCTTCCCAAGCGTACCTTATATTTACAATCAAGAAGCGTGTTACTTGCTTGTACGTCCATATATAACATTCAACACACATGCACAGAGACACATGTGAATTCTCGCTTTTATGTTTATTATGAAGTAAAGCAATAAGTAAATTATGATCAAATAATATCAATGGACTTCTCGATCTACAACCAAACACTGACAATTCGTGAATAAATCTTATTTTCCCGTGAACATGAAAGATTGGTAATACTAGAAACATAATTAACAAATTATAGAAATTAAGCAATCAAAGAACTTCCAACAACCAGTTCAATTCCCAGAAAAGTAAACATATTCCAGCGAGATCTATCACCTACTAAGTTTAAAGAGGACGATACTTACATAGCAGATGATAAACACGAGACTGAACATGACTGGTTCCCAATTACAGCAACGACGAGTTGCCCAATTTCAACAACAACGAGATCGACGGATCGCAGTTACAGTAGCATCTGAGAATAAGAAGAAGATGAAGAAGAAGAAGAAGAAGAAGAAGAAGAAGAAGAAGAAGAAGAAGAGGAAGAAGAAGAAGAAGAAAGAAAGAAACGACGATGATGAGTTCCCGATTTCGGCGACGGTGAAGTTGACGGCGGCGGCATAAGAGAGAATAAATTGCGGATCGTCAATTCTGAGAAGAAAGGTTTGTGTAAAGAAAATGGTAGAATAGTCATTAAAATTAAAAAGGGGTAGATATAAAAATAGCAAAAGAAAGGGGTATTTTTAAAAAGAGACATATCAAAAGGGGTATTTCTAACAATTTCTCTTAATTTATAGAGGTTTTACCGTATATAGGTCTTGTTTTGACGAGAAGTCAACAAAAGAAAAGTATGATCTAGTTGATAAGTCAATAAAATTTATTTATTTCACCAAAAATATGGTGATTTGTTTCAAGATTTTTCGGACATTTTTTGTGGTGAAAGGAATTAATGGTTATGGTGTATCACTGTGTATTTGTGTAAAGAGTTGAGTCTTCTTGTAAAGTTTTCAGAAAATAATTTCACTAAACATCCATATCAGCAAATGTATTAATTAAATAAATAAATTAACTGATGGATGTGCAGGTTCAAATTGTTTGCATATTTTGATTATTATGATAAGTATGCTGATATAATTTTCATAAGATTGTTAAATAGTATTCACAATGTAATTATGTCATCATCGGAAAAAATATCCATGAAAACGCAATGGTGGTGGGGGATATTCATGCAAAATACCATGATAGCAACCACCAGCCTTAGCTCCACATTGGTAGCAAAACTTATGTCCACATCTACAATGAAAACGCAATGATTAAAACATATATGTATAACCAAACTTGAATGTTATTAATACTTAATAGAGAGATTATGATACCTGCATGTTACTTTGATGCACCCTTCCGAACGTTCAATCATTTCTTGGCAATTTCCACATTGACGCCACAATTGCTTATTCGCTAAAGCTTTGAGCTTTATATCATCTTCTGTAGGATTTGGACCTAACCTCTTGTAATCGTTGCACGACAAGTCACTATGCCAAGGAACTTTGCATTTAATGCAAAGGAGTTGACCACACTCAAAACATTGTCTTCTAACTCTAGCTTCTTTGGTAGAAATAGACAAGTATCTCCAAATTTTAGCAGATTTGGAGAGCTCGTTCGACATTAAAGCCGAACACCTCGGGTTTGGGCAGTAAACTCTGTTTTTTATAGGAATTTTGTCCTCTTTGATCCTTTCTTGCCACATCTTTTTTAGTTTAGGTGTCAAAAGATGGGCACAGCTTCTCCAAGTAAGCTTGGATTTGCAACGGTAAGCAGGACATCTAATCACACTTCCCTCGAGTAGCCTCACCTCTATATGTCGTTCCACGCACTTGGAGCAAAACTCATGACGACATTTTTCAACACAAAACATCTGATTTGTGTCGATGTTATCATCTAAACAGATAGTGCAAGTCGTTTTGCGACTAGGGTTTGCTTGGCGAGGAGGATTCACAAGCCTACTGACCTCAGAAACTATTGCTTCCTTTGCTAGTTTATAAGCATACATATCTAGGACTCTTTGCGGCCACCAAAATCTGAAAGCTCGACGCAAATTCTTGACTTATACGTTGCATAATCTATTCAAAAAAGACGAGAGAATCAGCTAGCAAAAGTGGTAACGAATTGTAGAAGAAAGATTTCGTAATTTTAGAAACGTGAACTAAAAAATTACCAGAGCCTAAAGAAGAAACCCTAAGAGAAAGACGCAATCTCTTGTATAAAGAGAAGGCCGCGTCTCACGGATTATAAAGGGAATTTCTGGAATTTGCTTTTTTTGCAAATTACAACTTTTTGTTTCCTAGTATAATTAAGGGAAATTTATGTCATAGTTGCTGCAGCAACATCATTACTTTTTAGAATTTTATTTAGGTTATCGCGACACACAACTTTACATATGTAAATTCTAAATTTTCTAGAATATTTAAAAGGATAAAATGTAAAAGTACTAAAAATATCACAAAAGAAATTTGATAAATAGGTAACAAAAAAACAAGAAAAATGTAAGTTAATTTTCCTGTTAAAAAATCAAACGAAATTGTTTATTTTATTTATAAAAGATAAGGTCTTAACCTGATCTGATAAATCACATCAGTTATGATACCATTTGTAACGCCTTGATAATAACAGCCTCAGAGGCTCGTAACCTACCTTTTTAGTTTCTCCTCGTAATTATTTTTGTATGTTTTTAATTTTATAAAATTTTATACTTTTTAAAAAAATATTAGATATCTCTAACTTTTTGACGCATCATTTGAGTAGTGTGGGATAATAACTTTGTGGCTGCATCTTGTTCTCTTTGGCGTTTCAGACTCGATAATAAGCGAAGTAGATAATTTCAACGTCCTCCGAGTGATTATCTAATGTTTTATTGAAGAAGATTTCTGTTGTAAATTATAACACACGTAACTGCGATTTCTTTGCCCAAATTTTGGAATTTTTTAGGGCTTTTGTTTGTCTTCTTACTACGTTTCTTAGGTTGATGATGATGGCGAAGAAAGAGACTGAAACATTATGGTACACGATAACTTATCCGGTTACCTCCTCAAATGATGCTAGTCTTGTTGGCCCGTGTATAAAACTAGCATTGAAGAATTTAGGCTACTAACTTTACTTAATCCCATTACTGATCTTTTGCATATATAGAGTCTTTATTCAGAAATTACAATTTGGTTCTTCTCCTCCTCATCAACAAGTCTTAGACTCCATTCTTACACCTCCCCACTCTCTGGGAAAGCTTTTTGACAAGCTTACAAGCATACAGTTGTATATTAACTTATACACTGAACTGAGTTGGAACCATATAGATGTTTTATTATTTAATTGTGTTTATTTATTTGTACAAATCTTACTGAACAATAAATCAAGAAACCCACAAGTAAAATACAGAGAAGGCATAAAACACTCTTGTCTGCCGTGGATTGCGGCGGTGGTGGTGGTCTTGGAGGAGGACCATGATCGCAATCTCCAGCCTGAACTCCACATCGGTAGCAAAATTTATATCCACATCTATCAAAAAAAATATATAGAGAATACGAAATCAGATTAAAAACATATATATATATATATATATAACCAACTTCAAAAGGAAAAATGTTATCAGTAAAGATTGTTATACCTGCATCTTACTTGTACGCATCCTGAAGAACGTTCAATCATGTGTTGACACTTTCCGCATCGACGCCACTCTTTCTGATTTGCCAGAGACATAATCTTTCTATCGTTTTCGGTAGGATATGGATGCAACCACTTGTAAGCTTGGCAGGACAAGTTACTATGCCATGAAACTTTGCAGTTTATGCAAAAGAGTTCACGGCATTTTAAGCACAATCTCCTAGCTTCACCTCCTCCAGTCGATTTAGAGAGCTCGGTTTCCGACATTAAAGCCGAGCACCTCGGGTTTGGGCAGTAAATTCTCTTTGTTACAGGAATCGAATCATCTTTCTTCCTTTTTAGCCACATCACTCTTTGTTCATGTTTCAAAATATGTTTACAGCTTTCAAAAATCAACTTAGACTTGCACCGGTAATAAGGACATCTAACCACACTTCCCTTGAGTAGCCTAACCTCTATGTATTTTTTCAAACACTCAAAACATAATCGGTGACGACATTTATCGACCGTAAACATCTTATCAGTGTCAATAGCATCATCAAAACATATATGGCAAGTTAGTTTTGGAGTAGTAGTCTTGGCTTGTTTAGGAGGATCCATAGGTATAGGTATGCTGACTTCAGAAACTATTGTTTCTTTTGCTAGTTTATATGCATAACTTATACTATTCCCCTCAACGAATATCGGAAAGCTCGACTTAAATCCTTGTCTAATACGTTGTACATCCATCATTAGCAAGGCAGTTTTGTTATCCTCTGGTACGTATCTTCCCATGACCTAACTCAAGGATATATAAATATTCAGATTCTTGTAAAACATCCCAAATACTAATGACATACTTAACTTAAAAAAAAAGAAACTATCGAAACTTACAAATTCGTAAACTGGATGATAATCACAGTAGATTGAGATATGAGTGATCCCCATACTCGCAGCATCGGTTAGTCCTCGGGTTAATGCTGTAACCTCAGCCTCCAACATTGTTATTGTGGAGTCATGATGGATTGGTCCTTTCATCTGAAACAAGAGATCATCTTTCTTCCCAAATATTGCAACCCCAAATCCGGCCAACAAGTTCTCACTTACCAAACCTTTGAAGTAAAGGCTGCACAACTGATCAGGACTAGTACTAAAGTTTCCGGAGGAATTTTCCGGTGAGGGTTTTGCAGTGTCAGCCATTCTAGGGAGAACCTTCCTATGTTACACAAAGTCTTGGAGGAGATTGGTCTAAGAGTCTTTAAGATTTATAAGAATAAATAAACAAGAATCCAAATTAAAAGAGGAAATGTATATCTTTGGATATGTTTGTATAATGATTCGAGTTAATCATATCCCAATACACTTGGTGTTTTCTTTTTTTCTTTTTTTTTTATATAATTACTTTTAACAGTTTCGTATATCATTATGTAGAGTAATCTTTTTTTTAAAACATGATTGGGATTCAAAAGTTGTTTTGTAATTCATTGTTCAGTTTTCTTGTTCATGAAGTTTCGATTAGTTGACCAATTATTTTATTTTTTTAAGTTCAACTTTTTAAATTCTATAGGAATGAGAATAAGTAAATATGTAATGATAAATGAGAATGTGTGTAATATCTATTTGTTTTGTACTCTTCTTTACCCATGGACACAATTTGATACTTCTAAGGTCCTAGCTCTTTTTTTTTAACGATATTTTAAGGTTATTGCACATATATTATTAACAAACGATTTCCTTTTTTTTATATACAAAAGTATTATTTATCATCCGTCAAAAAAAAATTAAAAGCAACACGGTAGAACCGTCTATGTAAATGTATTCATAATTTGAAATAATAAATAGATCCGGTTGTATATTGGAGATATAAAGCTAATAGCCCAATTGGTAAAGATTTCTAGGAAAAGTCTAGAAATCGCCGGTTTGAATAGAGTTTGGAACGAAACCATATACAACATGTTCTGATTTATGTAAAAAAGAAAATATATAAAGCAAAACCAATCAAGATGAGGTTTGAAACAAATATTACAAAGTTAATTCATCTGACTTAACCTCCCACGTTTTGTTTTCTTATGGTTATATACTTTTCCCCCTTTATGGTCATGAACAATCTACAAACCCGGCCCGATTGTTTTATTCTTTTATGAATTATGAACACAAAGAAATATTATAATGACAAGAACAACTAAGGAAAAAGTACAAATACCACAATCCCTAATTATCCTTTTTCGATGAGGACAACCTCCTTGCTTCCATTCGGCTCCACATGTGTAGCAAAATGAATATCCACATCTAATATATCCACCAATTAACCATGTATATCTTATGTTAATCAGGCAAAATTGTAATCAAACTTGAATGGATTATAACAGAGAATATGATTAGAGATGACACCTGCAAGTTAATTTGATGCATCCTTCTGAAAGTTCGATCATGTGTTTGCACCTTTCACATTGACGCCACAATTCTTCACTTGCTAGAACTGTTAGCATCATATCTTCTGATGTAGGATTGGTAGATACTCTCTTGTAATCAGCACACGACAAGTTACTATGCCATGGAACTTTGCAGTTAATGCAAAATAGCTCCCCGCATTTGAAGCATTTCATAGATTTCTCTTCTTCGGTAGATTTAGAGACCTCGGTTTTCGACATTAAAGCCGAACACCTCGGGTTTGGACAGTAGATTCTCTCTGTTAATGGAACCAATTCCTCTAAAGTCCTTTGTTCCCACAAAACTTTTAGTTTAGGTGTCAAAAGATGGACACAACTTCTGAGAGTCAGCTTAGACTCACATTGATAATAAGGACAAGTCGGTATAGTTCCCATGAGTAGGCTCACTTCAATGTATCGTTTCATGCATTCCATACAGAAACGATGATTGCATAAAGCAACATAATACATCTCCTCAGCTTTAAAATCATCATCAAAACATATACTGCAAGTCACAGGATCCAAGAGTAAGCTGATTTCAGAATCTGCTGATTCCATTGCAAAGTTATAGCATATTAGATGATGATCCGAGAAAAACAAATGATTAGATGATTAAATAGGTTGAATAACCAATATATTCTGGTTGTGTTTTATGAGTATAATATGATTGAAAACAACATATACATTAAATATCAACCAGAAAAGTTTAAGACACGGATTTTATTGGACATGAAAAGGAAAAGTAATACTCAAACTAGATAAAATCACTTTATATCTAAATGATGTATTAATTAAAGATTTAAATATCTTTATAATTAATTGTTAATTTATTTAAATTTACATTTGTAAATGTAAGTAAATATGTATATAACTCTAAAGTAAATTGTAACAATGTATCCCTTATATAGTTTTGATATTGTATGTATATATGATAGTTATTATGGTTATATAGATATAAATTTATTAATTTTCTTCTCTATATAAAATAATTAAAAATTTCAAAATATTAAATTTGATTACTTATTCTAGATTATCTTGATAAAATAAAAAAAAATATTATTTAATGATGTAGATAAATTAAAGTATATAGATGTAAACCAAAAGAAATTGTAATATAATAAAATATTTCAAATTCATATCCAAAAAGGGATAACAATAATAAGCAATAGAAACCATACTAAAAAGAATGGAAAAATAAAAGTTACAAAAACAAAATTAAAATTGTAGAAGAAAAAACAAACAAAATCTATAGAAATTGTTATTTTTGCCGGATATGGTGATGAATGAATTTTCTTTAGGTAGTGAAGTTTCTATTCGACTATTCAAGCCTTTCCAATGATTTGTCATGGTAATTTTACAAAAGCCACAGACCGTGTTAACTATGCATGTCCTGAACTTAATCTGTTGAGATTTATAATATGCAAGAACCGTAAAACATATAGTCGTATGGCTTTTGCTTTCTGTCTCTCTGTCTCTTTCTCTGTTTTGTTCACTCGTGTGTTTACTTTTGGAAAACATAAAGAAAACAAACTTGAACTTTGCTCTACCGAGCCATCAATCGTTTACATTTTTCAGATGCACACTCACTGCAATGGCCACTCGTGCTCAGTTTTGAGGAAAAACAGAGTTTGGCTAATTGTGGTAGGCCTGATATCATTATCTTGTCTCTATGCATCAATCTTGAGTGCACGATCGAGTTTGTAACTTGCAGAGTACGTCCAAGAGTTAGGTGAGGTTTGAACTTATTCTTGTATAGCCCTTGGTGTTATGATGAGACTTCTGATTCTTATCTTATCGTCATTGGATTTTCCTTTCTCCGGTAAGTTCATCTCTTCATCCACCAATTCAATAATATTGTTATGGAGAGCATCCCTTGTAAGATGATGATCTAGCAATATAGAAAAAACCACTCCATTAAAGAAGCTTAGACATGATCATGAGCTTACTATAATATTTTTGGCACATAAACAAACATTCAAGAAACTTTGAGAAATATACGTAATTAAAATTTGAAAATGAAGTTAATTACATTTATAAATTATTACTGTACAAATATACGTAAATATGCATATTTTGGTATACTATAATAGCTGTAAGGATAAAAATGTGTAATTTTTTATTCAACCGTACACTTAGTAAACTGTACGGATACATCTATACATCCAATTAAATGTACAGATACGTCTGTACATATACTAAACTGTACAAAATACGTCTGTACACATACTAAACTGTACAAATAAATATATTCATATGAAATAAATTTAAAATTTCTTAAACAAAATTCATATCAAATTATAGAGAAAAAACATAGATTTTTGTGTATCATAAATTTTTTACGAAAATAATAGTACAAAAACGAATATGTAAGTTATTAGATTCATGGGGTAAACATATTCAAAGAAATAAAATATAAAAAAAAAACAAAAAACCAAACCGATAAAAATTGCCCTCCTTTGTCATTTTTTTCCCTTTCATTTTCTATCTCACATCTTCTCTATTTCACACGGTAGGGACCAGTGACTATTTTCCTAATAACAAATAGTAAATGTATTAGTTTACATATTACTTTTAAAAAACGTACTAATTTTCCAATTAATCCCAAATAAAATCCCAATACACCAAAAAAAAAAAAATCAAAGTTAATATGTGATTCATGAAAATTTTCAAGAACTGTGCGTAGTGACAACACACAAAAACAGCCTTATTCAACCTCTTCTTCTTCGCTTCCTCTTCTCTCTGTCGCTTTCAGATTCAGAATCAGAAGAAGATGAGTCAGAATTAGAACCAGAAGAAGATGAGCCCGACTCAGAACCAGAAGATGATGAGTCGTCTGACTCAGAATCAGACTCGGAACCAAAAGTGTCAGATCCTGAAGACAATCTTGGCTCTGTTTCCGCATCTTCCACCTGCTGTTGCATGTTAATGAGGTGTTGCATGTACTTCATATACTCTTTGAGATGCTCAGTGATGCCACTTAGACCAATGGAGGTAAAGAAACTGATTAACAACCTCATGTTCTCTTGATTATCTCTAGGGAAGATAGATTCAAGTGAGTCTTGCATTGTTAAAACCTGAAGCATCTTATTAAGCAACCTAATCCCCAACTGTTTCCACAATTCCCCAAAAAGGAACTTCAAGAAGATACGAGATGAAGAGGTTGTGTCCTCCTTGGTTAACCTAATGTAGGAAAACACACGCAAGGAGATAGCTTCTGTGGCAAGTAAATGAGCAAAAAACTTAGCAACGTTAGGCAAATCATTAGTCTCGATACAATGGATCATCGAATACAGCTGAACGAAACACTTCTCAAAATTCTCTTGATAACTTTTGCTGATCATACAGATAAGCTGACCCAACGAACTGTAGTAACGCAGATAAGTTCTCTCCTGACCGCAACATTCAAGAAGTATTATACATAGTTCCATCTCTTGACCTGGTTCAAGTTTAAGTTTAAGTAACTTGTGCCTTGCTTGCTCCAAATCAATGCTGGCCATAATGGTCTGGTATATTTTCCTCCTAAGATTAACAAGATTAGTCTCAGCCTCGTCTCCCAATTCATTTTCATCAAACTCATCATCTTCTTCCTCTGAACTAGCATCATAGCCAATTTCTTCCTTAGCAAGTAACTCATTCTTGAATGCCACGTATTTTTTTTCGTTCTCGAGGAAGTCAGGATCAGGTTTGAAAACATCAAGAACGGTTTCAGGATCTATTACTTTTTCAAGAGAGATATAATGCGAGTATTTTTCTTCGGCGAGATCTAACTCAGAACGAACAGCGTGATGTCCCGGAAATTTCGCAAAGTAGAGCCCTTCGATCAAGTACTGAACACTCTTATCTATCTCTCCATCATGTAGTATACTACGAAACCGTTCAAAAATCCCATTCAGTCCTTTTGGAGCAAAGTCCTGAAGCCTTGCGCCACACTCTTTAACCAACACAACAGCTAGTTCGACACTATCATCTGTCGGGTCTTCAAGAAGTAGAGTGACTAACTCAAGTGCCATGGTCTCCTCAGCAACTAGCTGGTTTACTAGATGTGCTATAAATTTAACAGCAGCAAGAACCTGAGGCTTGTCGTTACGCGTATACGCTTTCATTAGCTGCAAAACAACCCTTTTCAATAAAAGTAGACCAACTTGAGGGAACTTGGAGTTAACCACAGCGACTAAAGCTGCAAAGACATCAGTATATTCAGGAGATGCCATTTGAGACTTGATACAAGAACGGCAGAACAGTCCTCTTCCTCTGATGAGATTTACAGCAAACAGTTCAGGAACTATGTTCTTGATGTTTCTTGCATTAACCTTATTGACAAGCCCATTGATACTTTTACGAAGAGCGTCCCATGTAAGACGTTGATACTCTACGCTGCTCTTATCTTTAACCTCCTTCATGATCATACGTTCTTTCTTGAACGGTGGAAT
This sequence comes from Capsella rubella, assembly GCF_000375325.1. Taxonomy (NCBI): domain Eukaryota; kingdom Viridiplantae; phylum Streptophyta; class Magnoliopsida; order Brassicales; family Brassicaceae; genus Capsella; species Capsella rubella. The sequence goes on from NW_006238919.1 coordinate 6,674,222, forward strand.
ATAAACTCCTCCTGTTTTCCCCAAAGCCTTACCATTGTTATCATTCAGTTCTGGCACGTTGGGCTTTGAAACATCCTTTTTACTGCGTTTGTCTTTGTGTTTCTGTCTTCTTCTCCTATCTCTCTTTCTATATCTCTCCTCTTCCTCAGAGGAACTATCGTGCCTACCCATTAGTCGAAAGTTCTCACCTTAAAAAAAACCTACCTCAAACCTTTCTCGTCTAGCACAGAAAACCCTAGCCACCTATGCAACGATATATAGCAAGAACACTACGTACTGAGGTTCTAGCCAAGACTGAATCGATCTCAAGAAGCAAAAGTGGTAGTGAGTTGAAGGAAAAGGTTGAGAATAAGTTCTCCTTAAATACTAGAATAAGATCGAAAACCGAAATTAATTAGGAGTTGGAGTAAAGCAAACCTGAACCATATAGAAAAAGGAAACAAAGCTGTAAACGTGTTGGGCCAGTAATTACTTAAGTCATCATCAAAACCCAAAAGAAAAATTTTAAACTACTGAAAAAGTGGCCCAAAGTTAAGAAGAATATGTAAAGAAAAAAAAAAAAAAACTGTTCTCTGCTTTGTTCAATTCTTCTCACTTGAATATGTGAGATTCATAGTTTTGAGACAGTTGCATGAATAGTACAGTACGCCGAGTGGAATGCTCTGAAGGGGTTTTGGAAGATGTTTCGTGAAGAAGATGAGCTACTAAAAACATACGTAAAAGCAACCAACCTTTTTTTTCTTTTTTGTCTTATGGTAAATCATTAGAACTATAACATGAACAATCAAATGAAAATATAACTATTAATTAGATGAACCAATCATAACCGACGTAAAGGAGACGTACGTAAAAGCAACACATGAAAAATCTTTTTATAAATAGCAACACATGAAAAACTTTTAAAAAAAAAGAAATGTGTTATTATTATTCTTATTCTGTTGAGAAAGAAACTTAAGTGTTATCAATGTTTTTTTGGAGAATCTGAAAACTTGAGAATAGCAAAAGCTGTACCAACCATAAAAATCCCAATGAGACCATAAATGTCACTACACTCCCAAAACCTCCTTTCACGATGAGAGCAACCTCCTCGCTTCCATTCAGCTCCACATGTGTAACAAAACTTATATCCACAGCTATTCATACCAACCAATGAAAATTATAATGTTAATATAAGCCGAAAACGAAATAAAAATTTGAAAAGGAACCAATCATAGTTATGATCATTAGAGATGATGATGATGATGATACCTGCAAGTTACTGCGTCGATGTTATCTTTTCGTAGTTTGAACATGTATTGGCACTTACTACATTTTCGCAACATTCTTGTAGTGTTAGGATTTGGACCTAACTTCTTGTATTCCTCGCACGACTTCTTTTTATGCCATTGAACTTTACAGTTGATGCAAAAATGTTTACCGCATTTAGTACACCATCTCCTAACTCCATCTCCTGTTTTCGATATTAAAGCCGAACACCTTGGATTAGGACAGTAAACTTTGTCAGCCACAGGAACAGTTTCCTTTTTGATCCTTAGTTCCCACATCTCTCTTAGTTCAGGTGTCAAAAGATTAGCACAGCTTTCATGAGTTAACTTGGACGTGCAATAATAATGACGGCATTGATAATTAGGGCATCTCATCTCACTTCCTTCGAGTAGCCTCACTGATATATGTTGTTTCATGCACTCCACACAGAAATGATGACCGCATAAATCAATAGAGAACATATCCTCCGGTTTGAAATCATCCTTGAAACAAATAACGCAAGTCTTCCTCTCAGCAGGGCTAGGCCTATGATCTATGGTGACTTTGGAAACTTTTGTTTCCATTGCAAGCTTATAAGCAAACTTAGCTTGGTTTCTAGTCATCAGAACAGGAGTGGTAGATGTAAATTGTTTTCTAATATGTTGCACATGATCCATTACAAAAGCAATGTTATCTTGCTCAGGCGCGGATATCCCCGCGACCTACATTAATTCAAGGCAAACGAGATCTAATGAAACCCTAAAAAAATTGAAATATTTAGTATGAGCCGTCTACATGTTAGCTTGCAAAACAAGTAAAAGTGTTCATTGATGACCTATATGATGAAGCATGTGAACCCTTAAAAGCTAGAATTAAAAAAACTTACCAATTCGAAGATCTAATCATGATCGCAATATAATGAGATATGATTGATCCCTAAAGCCACAGCTTCGCTTAGTCCTCGCCTCAACGCTATAAGCTCAGCCTCCAAAACTGTTATAGTAGAGTAGTCATGATGGCGTGAACCCTTGACATGGAACAAGAGGTTATCCTCTTGGTCGCAAATTGCAACCCCAAATCCTTTTGTTTCCTTGTTCACAAAACCCTTGAAGTAAAGCCTGTACATGTGGAACGGTGGTGAGAGTTTTAGGGCACCCATATGCTGCGAGTTGTCTCTGAAGCCAAAATAAGGTATAGAGGCAAAAAAAAGAAGAACAATAGGGTTTTACCACTCGAGTTTCAAAATTTAGTTAGTACTCACCAAATTTTACAGATTTTACAATATCCCCCAAATTTGGGAAACGTATCTTTATCGTTACTCACCCGTTTCCTAAAACCATAAACCCTTAATTAATTTCACAGCATTCAATTCTCTATCAGAATCAAAGCTAAAAAATGTTAATAACAATATACTTTATGAATCTTTTTTCTTAAAAGTAGTAACAACTTAATATGCTTAATTTATTCTAAATCAATTTGTATAATTTGTGATGAGCTAGCTTGTTCTTGGCCTATTAAGGACCTCGACCATTTCTGAATATATCCGGAACCAAACCGAATACAGGTACGCTCAGGACTAATCTCCTCAGAACAAGTATGTTTCTTTAAAAGATTGTTTTGCAATGTATATGATCAAGAACCAAACCCTTTTATAACCTTGAAAGATTGTTTATTTTTAGGGTCAATGGCTAAGAAAGGAGACAGGAGCATTAGCATATACTGAGTGCAGCTTAAAAACACTATTGGTAGCTAAAAAAAGTAGTTTTACAGCCTCCTTCAAAGACTAAGAAGCAAAAGAGAAAGATTGGTACTATGCCATGTTCTTTGACTGGTTTACTCAAATCTCTAGCTTTTGTATATCTTAATGTGCTTCTTCCTATGAACAACTCTTGCAGATTATGTTTCATTATAGGAATTTGATCTTGTAGTAGAGAGAGTGTTAACAGAGTTTGATCTTTAAAGCTAAGTCTCAACAACTATGTACATTATAAACAACGTTGGTGATCTTTGAGTATACCGAGTTCTAGACAACATTATATAAACCGGTTTTAACCGTCTAACCGGATTTTGGTTTTTGGCTATATAAGTGAAACCGAATTGAATAAAATCTCAAATCCTATGAAAAGTTGACTCACTTGTTCTCTCTCGTCTTCCTCCTAATAACTCTCCGATGTCTAACTCCGACGAACCACCGCTAATAACAAACCATCCGCCGTCATTGTTTTCACTGCCAAAGGACATCGTTCTAACCATCTTAGGCTGCGTACCAAAACGGTATTACCCAATCCTCTGTTGCGTCTCCAAGAAGATGAGGAGTCTTGTTCGCTCGCCTGCGATATTCAAGAACCGATCTTCACATCGAAAAGATTCTCTTTACATCTCCTTCATCGACAAAACAAAACGACCGGAGACTTTTCACTGGTTCAGTCTCGGCAGGTGTAAGAACGATACGTCTAAGAATGACCTCGTCTCCATCGATGTCCCTTTGCTTCCTGATCCTTGTCGTTACTCTTCTTCCGTCCTCGCCGTTGGTTCTGAGATCTTCTTTATATCCGGAACTAATACTCTCTCATCAAGCGTTTCGATCTTTGATACCAAATCAAGAATTGTTCGTCAAGGACCGCAAATGCTAGTGAGGCGAAGGTACAACTGCGTAGGCTTAGTCGGGAGTAAGATCTATGTGATCGGAGGGTACAGAGGAAACGAGATTCCCGCGGAAGTATTTGACTTAAAGACGCAAACTTGGGAAGCAGCTCCAGTCCCTGAGGAAAGAGGTTGTTTCACATGGATCACTGCAGCGAAGGTTTCAGTAGACAAGAAGGTTTGTGCTTTAAGCTTTCGTCTAGGAGGCATGACTTGTTACGATACTAGAGATGGTTCTTGTGAGAGAATTGAGTTGCCTGATGACAAATGGTGGAAGACAGGAGTGTGTGTTATAGACAATGTGCTCTACGTTTACTTTTCAAGACTCGGTTTAATGTGGTACGACACTAAGCTGATGGTATGGAGAGTGGTTAATGGTCTTGATCTTGGGAAATCTGGATGTGTTGCTATGGGTGAATACTATGGGAAGTTGGCGTTTGTATGGGAAGAACCAAGTCTTGTTAATGGTGAAAGGAAAAATATTTGGTGTAGATTGATTGGTTTGCTTAGGAGTGACGAAGGTATTGATGGAAGTATTGCAGAAGGCTCTCAATTTCTGAGGACTGTTCCTAGCAGCTTTAGTTTTTACCATTGTCTCTCTCTAGGTTAAACTCGAGATCTATTGTTTAGTGCATTCTTTGGTGGACAATGATTGTTTTGGATAGGAGTGAAGTTAAGGTATCATTTGACTGTAGAGCCGTCTCAATTTCTAGGGTTTGTTACTAGTGGTTGTGGCTATAGATTTGCAGCATTGTCTTTCTCTTTCGGGTCAAAACACAAGAGCTATGTACGTTGTTGATACGTGATTTTAAAATGATGATGTTTTCGTTACTCAATTTGAATACAGTTTACAGGATTATGAATGTTCTGTTGCACTTAGCAAGTTTTGGAATACCTGGGTGAAAGAGGAACCGTGAGATACACGTACCATTCGATTTGGGCCTATTCTTATCTTAATGGGCTGTATGAACCAAGCCTACAATGCATAGTGACGTTATTAAAATTGGTGTGAGTCCAGTATATGAAAGTATATATTTAGTCTTTGATTTTTGTTGATTTCACAATTCAATTTTATTACTGAGCAAGTGAGCATCATCATCAATCCGAGTTTGATTTCTCATTTTTTAGTATCTAAAAAATATTTAAATGAGATACTTTTGTCATTCTTTCTTCATTAGGTTTTTTAGCTTTTACTTATTTTTTTTTAGATATGAGAATTCTACGAAAATATTACCGATGGGAAATGTTCTTATTGGTTAGAACTCAAAAATATATTGTCATAGTTTGATGGGATGGTCTTAAATATTCTTATGAAGCCGTACCATTATTATTAGAATATAATCATTTATTTAATACATAGTATAAAATGTGCAATTTGAAAAATTTGGATGAACAAAATGACATTTGAGAAACCAATTAAATTGATGATGGTTGATTTCTAATCAAAGATGACAAAAAAAAAAGAAATTGTTATGCTTTCTTAGAGGTCGTTCTTAGCTTGCACTGAGCTTTTATAAAAAAAAAAAAAAAAAAAAACTTGCACTTGTGGCATAAGAACACATAATTAGCGATAGCCTCTTAAATTTGTATATTTGTTTATATCTAGTTTTCTTAAGTATCATTACTTTCCAATGATTTTTTTTTATTGATTCCAATACAGATTAAAAAAACACATAAAAAGAGAGATCAATTACACCATTTTACTAACTTGATTCAGTTAAAGTTGTTTGAAAATATACAACGTCATATTTGTTTTATTAATTAATAATGATAACCATTTAATTTGTGACATATGTACATTTGTTATCCTTGAATTTTTTGAAAAAGTTGATTTAGTTATATGCTGTGTAAAATTTTGTTACATCATAATCCTTAGTCTACAATCCCACATGTGACACTGTAAGTCTGTGTAACGAGATAAAATAATCACATGATCCTACAAACAGTATTAGCGTATTATAAAAATTTGTAAACTATAACAAAATGATACGAACACTAATATCAACTAGTTAGGATCCGCGCGATGTTGCATGATATTTTTAAAATTTCTTTTTTGTTGAATATAATATAATTATTAAAAATATAACTTTTTAATTAGATTAGTCATAAAAATTGCTACGTATACAATGATAAAATATAGAATTGCATTGAAAGAAAAAATAGATAAATATGTGTGATTGTTTGTAACTTTGTATCATTGTTATTATTACACAAGTTTTACAATTAAATCGGGTAGAGCTAATTGTATAATTGGTTAAATGTATGCAATGTTTTAGTTTCTACACTTTATTGAAGATATATTAGTGTATTTTTCTTTTGTGGTGTATTTTCTTATATATAGTTTATACAAATCGTATTACCTAATTTTTAACAGTTTTTGTTAGTTGTTAGAGAAGTTATTATTATTATTATTATTATTTATTTTTATTTTTATTTTTTAAAGTTATTATTTTTTAAGTTATTATTTTTTGTTTTGTTTATTTTTTTAAATTTAACTATTTTGTTTTGTTTTATAACAATGCCATGTATGTCAAAGTACTAGTTAAGTTTAATTTAGTATTCCAATCTCAGTAGCTTTATATATTACACCAAATGACTTACACCATCTTTACATTTCGCACAGCCATATATGAACCTATTGCAGAACCAAGGACACAACCATAACATACATACTGAACTTAACTTTTGACCCCTATACTTTTATAGATTTCGTTTTAATTCGTTGGACTCTTAATTAAATATTGAACTTTATCTTGTGGTTATCTTTTCAGAATAAATATATTATTTGATTATTTCCAAAATTTGGAGTAGTTATATTTTTAATTATATATTGATCATTGTAAAAATATAAAATAATGGGTCTTCCACTATCCACTTGTATGTATTTATCATCTCCTACAATGTATATAATGTGGTTGAAGGCACAGGACGAGACACTCATCCAAATCCATACGTGAAAACGAAATAACTTGTTAAAATTTGTTATTTTAACACTCGACCTCATCAAAGCCAAAAGTATCTAACATACAAATTTGTTATTTTACTCTAGTCATTGATAAAGCCACCACATATAAAAATTAAAATAAAATCAAAATCAAAATTTCGTAAGAGACGATCATCTAGAAATCAACCACTTGTCACTATTCAAATTGCCTTCTAAATTTCTCGAATTTTGTTTAATTTCTCTTATTTTTCTTCTCACTGTAAAGATTCATCACTAACCATCCTCAATTGTTATGTTTGTGTCTCTCTTTGATCTTCGTTTTATAAATAAATACACAAACGTAAAATTATAACTCTAATTATAACATAAACCAATCAGAATCAACATGGCGGAAATGAATTACCTTTCGTAGATCAGTCTTCTAATAACAAGATAGAACAATCTAAAAAATACCATATATGTTATTAAAGTTTCTCTCGGTATTCGAAAATTTTTGCAACAACAAAACAAGTGCTTATCATAACTAGGGATGGTAACCAATCCGCAAGCTTCATTTTTCGATGAGCACAACCTCGTCCCGTCCACTCGGTTTCACATGTGTAGCAAAACTCATATCCGCATCTATTCATATCAATTACAAAACATTAGTAAACTTCGTAAAGTAATTAATTCTATATTTATATATATATAGTAAGTAAAGATTGTGATTAGAGACAATATATATATGTACGTACCTGCAAGTTATTACTTCCACGCGATTTTTTGGTAGCTCGATCACGTTTTTGCACTCTCTGCATGCTCGCAACATCGTTGTAGTATGATTTAGACCTAACCTCTTTAGACCTAACCTCTTGTATTCCTCGCACGACATGTTACTATGCCACTCAACTTTGCAGTTGATGCAAAAGGGTTTACGGCATTTATAGCAGCATCTCATAGTTCCATCTCCTGTTTTCGACATTAAAGCCGAGCACTTTGGATTTGGGCAACGAACTGTTTCCACCACAAGAACTGTTTCCTCTGATTTGATCCTTTGTTCCCATATCTCTCTTAGTTCTTGTGTCAAAAGATTGGCGCAGCTTGTAAGTGTTAGCTCAGACTCGCATTGGTTATTAGGACATCTCATCTCGCTTCCCTCGAGTAGTCCCGCTTCTATATGGCCTTTCACGCATTTCATGCAGAACTGATGATCACATGAATCAACTGAAAACATATGCTCATCATTCTTGAAACAAGTACTGCAAGTCTTCCTTTGATCAGACCTATCTATGCTGATTTCAGAAACTGTTGTTTCCATTGCAAGGTTATAAGCAAACTTAGCTTGGTTTCTAGTCATCAGAACAGGAGTGCTAGACGTAAACTGTTGTCTTATACGTTGCACATCATCCACATGCAAGGCAATGGTATCTTTCTCAGCCGGGGATATCCCCAAGACCTATATTTTCAAAGGAACTTTATATAATGAAACCCTAATAAATTGAAATATTTTGTATGACATGACGAGACTACGTTATATAGTTAAAACTTTAGACTACGTTACCTTGCAAAACAAGTAAATACCAATTTGATTTAGCATGTGAACGTTAAAAAGCAAAAAAAAAACTTACCAGTTCAAAGATCTGATCATGATCACAATATAGTGAGATATGCTTGATCCCTACACTCACTGCTTCGGTTAGTCCTCGCTTCAACGCCGTAAGCTCAGCCTCCAAAACTGTTATAGTGGAGTCTTCATGATGACGTGAACCCTTGATATGATACAAGAGATTGTCCTGTTGGTCGCAAATTGCAACCCCGAATCCATTCGTTTCGTCGTTCACAAAACCCTTGAAGTAGAGCCTGTACATGTAGAACGGTGAGGGTTTTAGGTCATCCATCGATAGTATTATGTTACGAATTGTATGTGAAGATTCTTCCCCATAGATTTATATAGAGGCCAACATGTTAGGGTTTTTTTTTACCCCTCGTGACATATCTTTAGTATATTTTATTTTATAATATCCCTAAGATTTAGGAAACGTATCAATTGGCGATTTATCAAAAGTATACTATTTTGCACATTCACACCTAAATACTATATTATTTTAAAAATTTTATTGGGAAATTCTCATAAATAACATGAACAATGTTCAAAATTTAATACGCAGGCTCTAATTAAATACTAGTAACATTAAAACTATAAATTAAAATATTTCAGTCACACCAAGTAGAATTTGATTCTTGTTTGAGATTTTTAATTAGACATGTGTAGGTTCTCGTTGTTTTCGCTTGTTGGAATGGTCCACTCACCACTGTCTTGCCTATAACCCAATTCTACATATCATACCAAGAGGGTCATCATCATTAAACCCCCCTCACTCTTCTTTCAATATGGTACATACAAATAATATCTTTCCAAAAATAATTTTCAAATGTAAAAATTCAACCAAATTTTCATTATGTTGGCAAATGGCAAGGATCAAACTTTTTTTTTTTAATAATCAAAAAGGTTCTGGTCCGAAATCCATACATTCCTTTAGGTCCGAGACCAAAACAAGTAATATGGTCTCGTCCAAAGCGCTACTCGAACCGGCGACCTATAAGATTTTACAGAGATCTTTACTAATTGAGCTATTAGCACTTGGTGAAGGATCAAGGATCACACCTAACATAAAGAAAAAGAAAAAAAAAAAGATATTCTTGTAATCTGCTTCACATGTTCTTACAAGTAGAAGAAGACGAATGACTAAATGGACCAAGAAAACGACTACAACCACTTAAAATTTTATTTATTCAATTGAAGTCTGTAAAGTCCTTAACAAAAAAGCAAAATGACAATGAAACATTTCTCTCTGTTTTCTAGTTTTCTTCTGGCCATTGCTTTGGCAGCAACAAGCCACACTGATGCATTTACAAGAAATGATTTTCCAAAGGAGTTTCTCTTTGGTGCTGCCACTTCTGCTTATCAGGTTCGAGTCAGCTTCTGAGTTCTTTCTTTTTTTTTTCTTTAGTTAGTGTTATATTTTGTGAACTTGTGGATAAGATAGTGGGAAGGAGCTGTTGATGAAGACGGAAGAACTCCAAGCGTTTGGGATACGACGGCTCACTGTAGTAAGTCTTTTTCTTTGCTAACGTGGTCGTCAATGTACTGGTCTAGGAGAGTTTGTTTCAATAGATTCATAGATCCTTTGTTTGAAAATATTGCAGATAATGGAAGTGTTGGAGGAGATATAGCTTGTGATGGGTATCACAAGTACAAGGTTTCTCTTCTCTCTGCCGTTTACTTTTCGAACAAGTTATCGTAAATCTCTGGCTCAAATTTGATGTGTTATTGTAAATTTTTTGCAGGAAGATGTTAAGTTGATGGCAGAAATGGGCTTAGAAGCATTTAGATTCTCTATCTCCTGGTCAAGACTTTTACCAAGTAAACCCCTCTAGCTTCCTTGTTTCTTTCTTTGCAAGTAATACTAAAACCCTTTAAAACCCTAATTTCTTCATGTGTATTTTTTTCCAGATGGAAGAGGAGCCATTAACCCAAAAGGTCTATTGTTTTACAAGAACCTCATCAAAGAGCTACGAAGCCATGGTGAGGATTTTTTTTGTCTTAATACTTTATTTTCCTTCTGTCTTTCATACTTGATCCCAACTAAAGCCTAAACAATTTAACAGGAATCGAACCACATGTCACGCTTTACCATTACGATCTTCCTCAGTCTCTTGAAGATGAGTACGGAGGATGGACCAACCGCAAAATCATGTAAAGCGATCAAAGAAGATTGTGTTCTAAACAAAGTCACTTTTCTTAAATATGAATAGAAATGTTGTTTATTTTGCTATATTGCAGAGAGGACTTCACTGCTTTTGCAGACATTTGCTTCAGAGAGTTTGGGGAGGATGTGAAGTTATGGACGACAATAAACGACGCTACGATCTTCGCTATTGGTTCTTATGGCCAAGGAGTAAATTTTGGACATTGTACTACAACCAATGGTTCTACTGGAAATTTATATACGGAAACATATATTGCAGGCCATAACATGTTGCTAGCTCATGCCTCTGTTTCAAATTTGTATAAACTTAAGTACAAGGTATATACAATATTTATCTTTTTGCTATTAAAATCCATAAAATCTTTATGAAGGTAATTTATATGATGGTGGTGCAGAGTAAGCAAAGAGGATCCATAGGCTTGAGTATATTTGCATTCGGGTTATCACCTTATACAAACTCCAAGGACGACGAAATCGCAACTGAAAGAGCTAAAGCTTTCCTCTTTGGCTGGTGAGGAATTGAAGATTTCTTTGATAACTTGAGGAACAAGAAATCTGAAAACACTAAAAGTTATTGATGATTCAGGATGTTGAAGCCATTGGTATTTGGGGACTATCCAGATGAAATGAAGATAACCTTGGGGTCGAGGTTACCGGTTTTCTCAGCCGAAGAGTCGGAACAAGTTAAAGGGTCGTCTGACTATATAGGAATTATTCACTACATGACTCTCTATGTCACAAACCAACCCTCTCCTCCTATCTTTCCTCTCAACACTAACAAAGTGTTCTCTGCAGACGTTGGCGCTTATATGATCCGTAAGCCTAGTTTATTTTTTCATCATCCACCAATCGAAAAAAGCTTCAAAACTCGATTTAGCTGATAAAACTTCTTCTTCTTTGGACACAGCCATTGGAAATTCTTCATCCTTCACGGTGAGTAATTCAAATGTATTTGTGTCAAAAGCCTCCATGGGGTCTTGAATCTTGAAATATTCCTTATTGAATTGTCTTCTTGAAGTTTAAGTCAACTCCATGGGGTCTTGAAGGTGTTCTTGAGTATCTAAAACAGAGCTATAACAATCCTCCAATCTACATTCTTGAAAATGGTACACTTTATTCTGTTTTGTCTTCTTGTTCTGTTTTTGTCTTCTTGAAATCACACCTTTTTGCTTTCAAGATTCTTCATATCACACCACAACTAAAAAAAAAAAACAAAAAAAAAAACAGGTAAACTCATGAAACACGATTCGATGCTACAAGACACATCAAGGCTTGAATACATACAAGCTTACATTGGTGCTGTGCTCAATGCCATCAAGTACAATTATCTTTCTTAGTCTTTCACTTCATCATATTAGCACTATTTGTTTTAGTGGTCTTATGTCCACCTTTAATTATGGTTTACTTGACAATCTTGTTACTCAAAAAAATATTCTGAATGATCAGGAGTGGTTCAGACACGAGAGGTTACTTCGTATGGTCGATGGTTGATGTGTATGAGATAATAAGTGAATACGAGCTAAGCTATGGAATGTACTATGTGAATTTTAGTGATCCTGGTCTCAAGAGGACTCCAAAGCTCTCTGCTTCTTGGTACACTGGTTTTCTCAATGGTGCAATTGATGTTGCTTCTCAAGATATTATTACTCAGTTGCAACAAAACAACTTCTCTGGCTCTTCTTCAGTGTAATGTTACAATATTTAACGATTCTTGTTCATTTGGTTTGATTTCTTTTATTCATATGGAAAAAAAACTCAAGTGAAATTTCAAATGGTGTATCTTGTGACTTGTGAGACCAAAATGAGTCCCTCCCACGGTATTGACCAGGGTTCGATTCCCTGGATGCTCAATCTTTGGCTTTGCTTGTTTAATCTTCATATATCATTGAGAATTACAAATTTTTATTGAACTGATGTCATTCTTTTGACTTGTTCATTTCACTGTAATGTATATATATTCTATGGAAAAAAAATCAAAGAGTTGGCAAATGGTTTAATTTGATAAAGATTTGCATATCAATGATATACATGTAAAGCTTTTTGTGAGCAACCACATATTAATGATAACGACACTCGAACAAAAGCATAAAATTCAAAGTTTATAAAAAAAATTGTGTGCCATACGTACTGCCATTATAGGATTATATCATATAGAGTCCATCGTACGTAATTTTTTTTTTTTTTTTTTTTAACTCAGATTAGCATATAAATATATAAATATAAAATTCTTTAGTCACACAAGAAGTTGACACATATTGGCATGTACGTAAGCTTTGGTAAATCGCAAGGATTACATTTCACAGAAACAAAAGGAAAAAAAAAAGAAAAGAAGATATTATATAGTAGTCTGCTCCACATGTTCTTACAAGTAGACGAAGACGAAAGACACAATGGACCACGAAAACGACTGGACCATTAAAAGTTATTTAATTCACTTGAAGTCTCTCAAGACATTAACAAACAAAAAAATGAAACACTTGTCTCTGTTTTCTAGTTTTCTTCTGGCCATTGCTTTGGCAACAACAAGCCACACTGATGCCTTTACAAGAAATGATTTTCCAAAGGAGTTTATCTTTGGTGCTGCCACTTCTGCTTATCAGGTTCGAGTCAGCTTTTGGGTTCTTTCTTTCTATCTTTCTTTAGTGATTTATAGTTTGTGAACTTGTGGGATCAAATAGTGGGAAGGAGCTGTTGATGAAGATGGAAGAACTCCAAGCGTTTGGGATACAACCTCTCACTGTAGTAAGTTTTTGTGATCCGAGGGAATGTACGGGTTTAGACCCAGAACCTCTTAGTAATTCAAAAAAAAAAAAAAAAACATAGGAGAATTTGTTTCAAGAAGTTCATAGATCCCTTGTTTGAGAAAATTGCAGATAATGAAAGTGTTGGAGGAGATATAGCTTGTGATGGGTATCACAAGTACAAGGTTTCTTTGTTGTTTACTTTTCGAAGAAGTTATCGTAACTCTAGCTCTGTTTTTTTCTTTCTCAAATTTGATGTGTTGTTGTCAATTTTTGCAGGAAGATGTTAAGTTGATGGCAGAAATGGGCTTAGAAGCATTCAGATTCTCTATCTCTTGGTCAAGAATTTTACCTAGTAACGCCTCTAGCTAGCTTCCTTGTTTCTTTCTTTGCAAGTAACTAAACAACATTGTTCCTGACCTTTTAAAAACCTTTTTTCTTCAGATGGAAGAAGACCCATTAACCCAAAAGGTCTTTTGTTTTACAAGAACCTCATCAAAGAACTACTAATCCATGGTGAGTTTTTTTTTTTTTTGTCTTAGTACTCATTTACTCAACTAAAGCCAATTCAATATTTAGAGAGTCTTTGCCAAAAATATTTAACAGGAATCGAACCACATGTTACACTTTACCACTATGATCTTCCTCAGTCTCTTGAAGATGAGTACGGAGGATGGACCAACCGCAAAATCATGTAAAGGGATCAAAGAAGATTGTGTTCTAACAAAGTCACTTTTCTTAAATATGAATAGAAATGTTGTTTATTTTGTTATATTGCAGAGAGGACTTCACTGCTTTTGCAGATGTTTGCTTCAGAGAGTTTGGGGAGGATGTTAAGTTATGGACTACAATCAACGAAGCTACAATATTCGCCATTTCTTCTTATGGCCAAGGAATAAAGTTTGGACATTGTACTCCTACCAACTGCTCTACTGGAAATTCTTGTATGGAAACATATATTGCAGGCCATAACATGTTGCTAGCTCATGCTTCAGCTTCAAATTTGTATAAACTTAAGTACAAGGTATATATACAATATTTATCTTTTTGCTCTTAAAATCCATAAAATCTCTATGAAGGTAATTTATATGATGGTGGTGCAGAGTAAGCAAAGAGGATCCGTAGGCTTAAGTATATTTGCTTTCGGGTTATCACCTTATACAAACTCCATCGACGACGAAATCGCAACTGAAAGAGCTAAAGCTTTCCTCTTTGGCTGGTGAGGAATTGAAGATTTCTTTGATAACTTGAGGAACAAGAAATCTGAAAACACTAAAAGTTATTGATGATTCAGGATGTTGAAGCCATTGGTATTTGGGGACTATCCAGATGAAATGAAGAGAACCTTGGGGTCGAGGTTACCGGTTTTCTTAGCGGAAGAGTCGGAACAAGTTAAAGGGTCATCTGACTTTATAGGAATTATTCACTACATGACTCTCTATGTCACAAACCGACCCTATCCTCTTGTCTTTCCTCTCAACACTAACAAAGTCTTCTCTGCAGACATTGGAGCTTATATGATCTGTAAGCCTAGTTTCTTTTTCATCATCCACCAATCGAAAAAAGCTTCACAACTCGTTTTAGCTGATAAAACTTCTTCTTCTTTGGACACAGCCACTGGAAATTCTTCATCCTTCACGGTGAGTAAGTCAAATGTATTTGTGTCAAAAGCCTCCATGGGGTCTTGAATCTTGAAATGTTCCTTATTGAATCGTCTTCTTGAAGTTTGAGCCAACTCCATGGGGTCTTGAAGGTGTTCTTGAGTATCTAAAACAGAGCTATAACAATCTTCCTATCTACATTCTTGAAAATGGTACACTTTATTCTGTTTTGTCTTCTTGTTCTGTTGTTTGTCTTCTTGAAATCACACCTTTTTGCTTTCAAGATTCTTCATATCACACCATAACTAAAAATAAAATACCAAAAAAAACAGGTAGACCCATGAAACACGATTCGATGCTACAAGACACACCAAGACTTGTATACATACAAGCTTACATTGGTGCTGTCCTCAATGCCATCAAGTACAATTATCCTTCTTAGTCTTTTACTTCATCATATTAGCTATAATGGTGGTTTACTTGACACTCTTGTTTTTCAAAACATCTTCTGACGACTGATCAGGAATGGATCAGACACGAGAGGTTACTTTGTATGGTCGTTGGTTGATCTGTATGAGATAGAGGGTGGATACAAGCTAAGCTTTGGAATAAACTATGTAAATTTTAGCGATTCTGGTCTCAAGAGGACTCCAAAGCTCTCTGCTTCTTGGTACACTGGTTTTCTCAATGGTGCAATTGATGTTGCTTCTCAAGATATTATTACTCAGTTGCAACAAAACAACTTCTCTGGCTCTTTTTCAGTGTAATGTTATTTAAATTGTTATTTAAATTGTTGTTCTCGGATATTAAATTGTTGGTTAAACAATAAATTCCTCAGTCACACACCAAGTAAGAATTAGACTCATGTTAGAGATTTTTAGTCGATGTGTAATTCTTGTGTGTTTTGGCTGTTGCAATGGTCCACTGTCTTGTCTTTAACCCAATTCTTTATATATATATACTACAAAACAATCCATCATAAGGATTACACTTCACAGAAAGAAAAGGAAAAAAAAAAACACAAAGATAATATATAGTAGTCTGCTCCACATGTTCTTACAAGTAGAAGATGAAGACGCAGGACACATATGGACCACGAAAATGACTGGACCATTAAAAGTTATGTATTCACTTGAAGTCTCTCAAGAGACAACAAAAAAAAATAAAAAGAAAATGAAACACTTGTCTCTGTTTTCTAGTTTTCTTCTGGTCATTGTTTTGGCAACAACAAGCCACGGTGATGCCTTTACCAGAAATGATTTTCCAAAAGAGTTTCTCTTCGGTGCTGCCACTTCTGCTTATCAGGTTCGACTCTGCTTTTGGGTTCTTTCTTTCTTTCTTTCTTTCTTTAGTGATTTAAATTTTGTGAACTTGTGGATAAAATAGTGGGAAGGAGCTGTTGATGAAGATGGAAGAACTCCAAGCGTTTGGGATATAACCTCCCACTGTAGTAAGTCTATTTCTTTTCTAACATGGTGGTCTGTGGTCAATGTACTGGTTTAGGAGAGTTTGTTTCAATAGATTCATAGATCCCTTGTTTGAGAATATTGCAGATAATGAAAGTATTGGAGGAGATATAGCTTGTGATGGGTATCACAAGTATAAGGTTTCTCTTCTCTGCTGTTTACTTTTCGAACAAGTTATCGTAAACCTCTGCTTGGCTCTGTTCTTTTCTAAAATTAGATGCGTTATTGTCAATTTTTGCAGGAAGATGTTAAGTTAATGGCAGAAATGGGCTTGGAATCATTCAGATTCTCTATCTCCTGGTCAAGACTTATACCTAGTAAACGCCTCTAGCTTCCTTGTTTCTTTCTTTGCAAGTAAACTGAATCTGAACCTTTAAAGCCCTTTTTTCTTCATGTTGCAGATGGAAGAGGAGCCATTAACCCAAAAGGTCTGTTGTTTTACAAGAGTCTCATCAAAGAACTACGAAGCCATGGTGATTCTTTGTTTTTCTTAGTACTCAACTAAAGCCAATGCAATAGTCAGCTTCTAAGAGAGTCTTTGCCAAAAATATTTAACAGGAATCGAACCACATGTTACACTTTACCACTATGATCTTCCTCAGTCTCTTGAAGATGAGTACGGAGGATGGACCAACCGCAAAATCATGTAAAGGGATCAAAAGAAGATTATGTTGTAACAAAGTCACTTTCCTAAAATATGAATAAAAATGTTGTTTATTTCTTGTTATATTGCAGAGAGGACTTCACTGCTTTTTCAGATGTTTGCTTCAGAGAGTTTGGGGAAGATGTTAAGTTATGGACTACGATCAACGAAGCTACAATATTTGCCATTGCTTTTTATGGCCAAAGACCAAGGCTTGGACATTGTACTCCTACCAACTGCTCTACTGGAAATTCTTGTATGGAAACATATATTGCAGGCCATAACATGTTGCTAGCTCATGCCTCTGCTTCAAATTTGTATAAACTAAAGTACAAGGTATACAATTTTTTATTATTTTGCTCTAAACACATTCAATCAGTATGAACTTAATACATATGATGTTGCAGAGTAAGCAAAAAGGATCCATAGGCTTGAGTTTATTTGCATTGGGGTTGTCTCCTTATACAAACTCCAAGGACGACGAAATCGCAACTCAAAGAGCTAGAGCTTTCCTCTTTGGCTGGTGAGGGAATAAGCTTTCTTTGTTTTCAAGAAATCTGAAAGACTAAAATAAAGATTGATGATTCAGGATGTTGAAGCCATTGGTATTTGGGGACTATCCAGAAGAAATGAAGAGAACCTTAGGGTCGAGGTTACCGGTTTTCTCAGCCGAAGAGTCGGAACAAGTTAAAGGGTCATCTGACTTTATAGGAATTATTCACTACTTGACAGTCTATGTCACAAACCGACCCTCTCCTCTTATCTTTCCTCTCAACACTAACAAATTCTTCTCTGCAGACATGGGCGCATATATAATTTGTAAGTCTAGTTTTTGTTCATCATCGCTCAATCAAAAAAAGCTTCGGAACTCGGTTTAGCTGATAAAACTTCTTCTTTGTACACAGCTACTGGGAACTCTTCATCATTCACGGTGAGTTCCTCATATTTATTTGTGTCAAAACCTCTTGTTTGATCTTGAATCTTGAAATATTCTTAATTGAGTTGTTGTTTTTGAAGCTTGATGCAACTCCATGGGGTCTTGAAAGTGTTCTTGAGTATCTAAAGCAGAGCTATAACAATATTCCAATCTACATTCTTGAAAATGGTACACTTTCTATTGTTTTGTCTTCGTGTTCTGTTTTTTGTCTTCTTGAAATCACATCTTTTTGTTCTCAAGATTCTTCATATCACATCACAAATAACAAAAAACAAAAACAGGTAGAGCCATGAAACATGATTCGATGCTACAAGACACACCAAGACTTGAATACATACAAGCTTACATTGGTGCTGTCCTCAATGCCATCAAGTATAATGATCCTTCTTCGTCTTTTACTTCATCATATTAGCTATAATGATGGTTTACTTGACACTCTTGTTTTTCAAAACATCTTCTGACGACTGATCAGGAATGGATCAGACACAAGAGGTTACTTTGTATGGTCGTTGGTTGATCTGTATGAGATAGAGGGTGGATACAAGCTAAGCTTTGGAATAAACTATGTAAATTTTAGCGATCCTGATCTCAAGAGGAGCCCAAAGCTCTCTGCTACTTGGTACACTGGTTTTCTCAATGGTGCAATTGATGCTGCTTCTCAAGATATTACTCAGTTGCGAGATAACAACTTGTCTGGCTCTTCTTCAGTGTAATGTTATAAGATTTAATGATTCTTGTTCATTTTGTTTGATTGTGTCTATGAAGAAAACTCAGTAAATTTGCAAATGGTGTATCTTCTTGTGAGACTAAAATGAGTCGCAAGGATTCTGGAAGTTTAGTTAAATAGATAACAACACTCAAACACCAGTCACAGAAGCTCTAATGCTTCAAAAGTTAAAACTTTTGAAAGTATTTTATTATTTTGTTACTACAATCACAAAAGCGCATCTGGTGTAGTGGTATCATAGTACCCTCCCACGGTACTGACCAGGGTTCGATTCCCTGGATGCGCATTTTTCTTTATTTTGTAAGTAGCACACTAACGTTTACTACTTATGTGTTGGGACTTGGGAGGCTACTTCATATGGTTGATAACCGATTTGTTTGTATCAATATCAGCAGTCATCATCTCATGAAGTCTCCAAATGTCTCTTTACTTTTGGACCTCTCAGCTCATCTCAAAGCCAAACGAAAACTGAGGTCTTCCCACCACGCCTTGACATTAGGATTTAGGACTTTCAAAACCGGCATGTTTCATCTTCATGAGGTAGCAAGTGTATGGAACGAAGTGAAGTCTGCGAGTGTGTAAGTATCTCGGCGAAGTAGTTTGTCTTCCCAAGTCTCTCTTCGTACATGAGTTTTTCTCTAGTTTCTGCTCCATGATGGCTAGATTAGGATATGACTCGCCTTGAAGCTGCACGATGATGAGCTGGTGGATAATGGCAGAGATTGAAAAACGAGATGGCCACACAAACACGAGAATTTCCCAAACCTCGGTTCTTCTCAGTCTATATACACTTATTCGTTTCATCCCACATACAGCAATCGTCGCATGTTCTCAGTAACTAACCACTTGAATCTCCTTGTTCCCAGCCCAACAATTCCACTTATCAAACATATTTGTCACCAATCCATCATCCAAAGTTGACTCACACTGATCAAGTTAACTAGAAAATAACACAAATTGACACTAACAAAAAAAGCAAAAACACAAAACAATTCAAGTATCTAGCCATAAGACAATAAAACTAACAAGTTACAATACTAAAAATTAAAAAGGTTTAACATATTTAGCCCTCAAGTCTGCAAGAACATATCTCGGCAGGCGGGATTCAACCGTCTACCATCGTCATTTCGTTCGAGCCAACAGATTCCATAGGGCTTCCACAACCTTCACCATCAAGCTCATTCTCAACATTCAAAACCCTTCTACGTCCTTGTTTATCCACAGCCGAATTAAAACGAACAACATCTTCAT
Source organism: Capsella rubella (assembly GCF_000375325.1). NCBI lineage: Eukaryota > Viridiplantae > Streptophyta > Magnoliopsida > Brassicales > Brassicaceae > Capsella > Capsella rubella. Next base: position 6,694,169 of record NW_006238919.1, read on the forward strand.
CATCAAAGATGTACATTGGTCTCTTAGGATTAACTTCCAGTAGAACATAGCTAAGTCTTAGACTCAACGTCACATTAGCTTGAATCTTGTTGCATATTCTACTAATAACCTCAGAATAAGTGACCTCTCTAGACTTGAGAAAGATTATGAATTCTAAGAATTTAAAGAATAACTCTCTTTATTTGCTTAAGAAAATAACTCAAAACTTAAGCTTCTAAAACTCTTAATCTCTCTCTAATCTCTTAAGGTTACCACAACTTTGATAACTCATATATATAGAGAAGAGATAACACCTTATTCTAATAGGAATTGTATCTAGATAACTCCTAAACACAATCCAATTCCTAAGTCATAACTCAACTAGGAAAAGGTAACTTGTCTCCTAAGTGTTCTTCTTCAAGCTTATCCCAACAATCTCCCCTTTAAGCTTGAAGTCTTTCTTTGACAAGCTATGGACTCCAATGAGATCTCTCATTACCTTGAACTTGTTCTTCTCAAGTGCTTTGATTAAGATGTCTGCTCTTTGTTCCACTCCCGGAACATGTATCACCTCTACTTGTTCATTTTCAACGCATTCTCGTATAAAATGATACCTTCGATGAATATGCTTGCTACGCCCATGAAACACCGGATTTTTAGTAAGTGCAATAGCGGATTTGTTGTCAACTTGGATTGTCACCTTCTCACACTCTTTATCAATGATTTCAGCAAAGAGATCTTTTAACCAAATGGCTTGTTTAGCAGCTTCTGTGGCAGCCATGAATTCTGCTTCACAAGAGGAAAGTGCCACGACCTGTTGTTTGTGAGAACTCCATGTAATTGGACACTCATTGAAATAAAATACGTGACCAGCTGTACTTCTTCCATCATCAACATCGACACTATGGCTACTGTCACTGTACCCTATCAACCCGGTTTGAACTCCCTGCTTGAAACACAGTCCATGAGAATATGAACCTTGAAGATATCGCAGAACCTGTTTTAATGCAGCACCATGTGACTCCCGTGGTTCCTGCAAATAACGACTCAAAATTCCTACAGAGTACGAGAGGTCTGGCCGTGTGTGAAGTAAGTATCTTAGACATCCGATTCTTCTTCTATAAAGCTGCTCATCAATACGTTTCGGATCTCTTCCTTTCGATTGTTCCAAACTAGGCTCTATTGGAATAAGAACATAGTTACACTCACTCATCCCAGCTTCTTCTAAGATCTTCTTCGCGTATCTCTCTTGTTTTAAAACAATTCTATCCTGTTTGAAAATATAATCCACATAAATAAATGTAATAAAAATTCACTCAT